>NC_090650.1:398905861-399263361 GCF_040937935.1 Hyperolius riggenbachi | reverse complement strand
AGCTCTCCACGCTGGAGAGGTAGTCTGGATCCGGCACATACAGCAGCTATATGCAAAGGAAACATGGATGTATAAAATCTCCTTGACTGGCTGGCTGACAGCACTCTATGGAGCTGGGAACGGAGACAGGTTCCAATTGCGGACTATGGAAAGGGACCAGAACATTCAGTCTACATGAAGTGGGGAGGAGGAGGACAGTGGGAGAGATAGAGAAATAGAGGAGGTTCAGCATGATGTGAGCAGGACCATAGGAAAGAGGTTCAGCATACATGATGTGAGCAGAACAGAGGGCAAGAGGTTCAGCATGCATGTGAGCAGGAGGACAGGGAGTAAGAAGTTCAGCCAGCATACATGATGTGAGCAGGAGGCAGAGGGTAATAGGTTCAGCATGCATGATATGAGCAGGAGGACAAGGGGTAGGAGGTTAAGCATGCATGAGGTGAGCAGGAGGACAAGTGGTAAGAGGTTAGGCATGCATGAGGTGAGCAGGAGGACAGAGGGTAAGAGGTTCAGCATGCATGATGTGAGCAGGAGGCCTGAGGGTAAAAGGTTCAGCATGCATGATGTGAGCAGGAGGCCTGAGGGTAAAAGGTTCAGCATGCATGATGTGAGCAGGAGGCCTGAGGGTAAAAGGTTCAGCATGCATGATGTGAGCAGGAGGCAGTGGTAAGAGGTTCAGCATGCATGATGTGAGCAGGAGGACAAGGGGTAAGAGGTTAGGCATGCATGAGGTGAGCAGGAGGACAGAGGGTAAGAGGTTCAGCATGCATGATGTGAGCAGGAGGCAGAGGGTAATAGGTTCAGCATGCATGATGTGAGCAGGAGGACAGAGGGTAAGAGGTTCAGCATGCATGATGTGAGCAGGAGGACAAGGGGTAAGAGGTTCAGCATGCAGGAGGTGAGCAGGAGGACAGAGGGTAAGAGGTTCAGCATGCATGATGTGAGCAGGAGGACAGAGGGTAAGAGGTTCAGCATGCATGATTTGAGCAGGAGGAGGACAGAGGGTACAATGGTTCAGCATGTATGATGTGAGCAGGAGGAGGACAGAGGGTAAGAGGTTCAGCATGCATGATGAGAGCAGGAGGACGACAGAGGGTAAGAGGTTCAGCATGCATGATGTGAGCAGGAGACAGAGGGTAAGAGGTTCAGCATGCATGATGTGAGCAGAAGGACAGGGGGTAAGAGGTTCAGCATGCATGATGAGAGCAGGAGGACAGGGGGTAAGAGGTTCAGCATGCATGATGTGAGCAGGAGGCAGGGGGTAAGAGGTTCAGCATGCATGATGAGAGCAGGAGGACAGAGGGTAAGAGGTTCAGCATGCATGATGTGAGCAGAAGGACAGGGGGTAAGAGGTTCAGCATGCATGATGAGAGCAGGAGGACAGGGGGTAAGAGGTTCAGCATGCATGAGGTGAGCAGGAGGCAGAGGGTAAGAGGTTCAGCATGCATGATGAGAGCAGGAGGACAGGGGGTAAGAGGTTCAGCATGCATGATGTGAGCAGGAGGACAGGGGGTAAGAGGTTCAGCATGCATGAGGTGAGCAGGAGGACAGGGGGTAAGAGGTTCAGCATGCATGATGTGACCAGGAGGCAGAGAATACGAGGTTCAGCATGCATGATGTGAGCAGAACAGAGGGCAAAAGGTTCAGCATGCATGATGTGAGCAGGAGGCAGAGGGTACGAGGTTCAGCATGCATGATGTGAGCAGGAGGCAGAGGGTAAGAGGATCAGCATGCATGATGTGAGCAGGAGCAGGACAGAGGGTAAGAGATTCAGCATGCATGATGTGAGCAGGAGGAGGACAGAGGGTAAGAGGTTCAGCATGCATGCATGATGAGAGCAGGAGGACAGGGGGTAAAAGGTTCAGCATGCATGATGTGAGCAGAAGGACAGAGGGTAAGAGGTTCAGCATGCATGATGTGAGCAGGAGGCAGAGGGCAGGAGGAGGTTCAGCATGCATGATATGAGCAGGAGGAGGACAGAGGGTACGAGGTTCAGCATGCATGAGGTGAGCAGGAGGACAGGGGGTACGAGGTTCAGCATGCATGATGTAAACAGGAAGAGGACAGAGGGTAAGAGGCTCAGCATGCATGAGGTGAGCAGAAGGACAGAGGGTAAGAAGTTCAGCATGCATGAGCTGCCTGGATCCTCCACAATTCAGCACTGAAAGTCCTCGGTCTGGGGCGTACTGCGTATGCTCCCGGCGACAGGGGAGCACGCACGGCCAGTCTGCACCTGTGCTGAATGGCCCCGAATGAAGGACTTTCGAGAAATATATATATATATATATATATATATATATATATATATATATATATATATATATATATATATATATATATATATATATATATATATATATATATATATATATATATATATATATATATATATATATCCCCCTCCCCGTCTCGGGTTCCCTTTAAAGAATTTGGAGGGGGCAATGCTGAAGATGAAATACTTTGGACGCATAATGAGAAGGCAGGATTCACTGTACAAGATCGAGGGTCAAAGGAGGAAGTGACAGCAGAAAATGAGATGGTTTAATAGTATCCTGGAAGGAACAACTATGACTATGAGCTTGGACAAACTTCAACAGACAGAGAATAGAGGGGCCTGGCCTGTCCTGCTGCGGTCCATGGGGTCACAAAGAGCTGGACATGACTGAACAACAACTGAACAACAACAAAAATGTAAAGAATGTTTGAAGAACATTTATAAAGGACTATGGATTACCCCTAACAAATATATGTGTGTCAAGGGATATTTTAGATGATATCCACAACAGGGGTACTTGGTTTATGTCAATAATAAAGGGGTACATGCTATACTAATATTGAGAAAGACGGTTGTAGAACACAAGCAGATGCCCCAACCACACAAAGTGTGCTGTGGAAGTAAGCACCGTTCTAGCACTATAGTAAACAGTCCTGGGGAAGACCATACCTGTCTGTAGACCACTGTAAACTGTTGTGGGGACGTACGCCCCTGTCCAAGCAGGCACCACTGCAAAGCCCTCTATGCAGGTACCTACCTGACCGGGAACCACAGCTCTGGAGAAGAGTTTATTCAGTTGAACAAGTTCATTTGGAGTCGTATCGAACTTCAGGGCGATGCTGTTCAGCGAATCGCGGGATTCCACCTGTAGTAAATAACCAAAAATTAGCGTTCAGTGTTCGGCTTCCATGCAGCAGAGAAACTATCTAAATTCTAAAGCAACCATCATTACATACTGGCACTAAGTAGTGACAAATGCAGCAGTCATAGGAGGAATCTGGATTTTCACTAACCCAACTGCCTTCGTTCCTCAGTAAGTTCTGCCCTCTTCGGGGTGCCTCCAATCCAAACACAAACACATTTAACTTTTCTTAACCCCCTTGCCGGTCCAATTCCCGCGGCAAGGGGGCAGCAGAGCACTTTTTTTATTAATTTTTTTTTTTTTTAAATCAAGTAGCGAGCCCAGGGCTCGCTAAATGATAGCCGCTGAGCAGTGGCATTCCCCCACCCACTCCGATCGCCTCCAGTGATCAGAGTAAGCAGGAAATGCCGTACAGATCGGGATTTCCTGCTGGGCTTCCCCAGTCGCCATGGCGACGGGGCGGGATGACGTCACCGACGTCATGACGTCAGAGGGAATCCCGATCCAACCCTCAGCGCTGCCTGCCACTGATTGAAAATCGGCCCAGCGGGGCCGGAGAAATCCTCCTACGCAGGTTACCCCGAGCTGAGCTCAGGATAACCGGCAAGGAGGTTAATTTCATCTGGCTGCTCTGTAATGTACTGGTGGGCTGAGCTACTCTGTCACTGAGGAGATTCTGTGCTCTCATACTGCTCAGGAGCTTATAACCCACATACAGAAAGAGTGAGGGTTCCCCAGCCTGGCAGGTTCGGCAGGGTATGAAGAGTGGGCGGCAGAGAGCTTTTATAGTACCTGGCCGGACGACTGGATCGACTTATTTCTCCACCACTACGACAATGTAATCGCGACATTCTCTTTCTCCATCGGCTGAACTTCCAAAAGGTCTTCTGGGACCCAACTACATCCAATCACATGATATGACGTGATCAGGATCCAGGAGACCGTGTCAGGGTTACAGCACCACCCGGTGGTGGAAGAGGGGGAAAAAACTCTTTCATCACCCCTCTTCCTCCACCGGGTGGTGCTGTAACGCTGACATGGTCTCCCGGATCCAGATTACATTATATCATGTGATCGGAACTGAACAGTTGTGTACATGCTATACTAACTTGACATCGACATGTTAAGTTCCGATCACACAATTTGATGTAATCTGGATCCAGGACACCAGGTCAGCGTTACAGCACCACCCGGTGGAGGAAGAGGGGTGATGAAAGTTTCTTCTCTCTCTTCCACCACCGGGTGGTGCTGTAACCCTGACACGGTCTCCTGGATCCTGATCACGTCATATCATGTGATCGGATGTGATTGGGACCCAGAAGACCTGTTGGAAGTTCAGCCGATAGAGGAAGAGAAGAAACCGTGCGGAAGAGAGAACTATAACTGCTCCCTGCCACCCGCTTGTTTGGCTGCACTAGGACTAAGATTTTCCGGCAGAGGTTTAGAGTGCACAGCAGCTTTCCAATGAAACATTTCATTTGAAGCTACTAATGGGTTAACAATACTCTTTGTGCTATTCCCCCCCCCCCCCACCAGGCAGGTTTCAGGAGAAGAGAATGCTGTAAAGGCAACCATGCTGTTGTTCACAATACCAGTCCATTGTGTTGAAACACACACATAACAGAAAGGCTGACACTTCCTTCGTTTTCACAATCTTCTTGATGCTGAAAGCAATGTTTCGTGACACGCAGGTCTCTTCTTCAATGCAAAACAAGTCTGTCAGAATATCAGTATAACCGCCACGGCATCTGCCGCTGCACTCGCCCTCAAGCCATGTGGTCTGTCCAATGGCTGCAGCCGTAGTGGTCATCATACCGATGCTGACAGACTTGTTCATCCCTGAAGAAGTGACCTGCATGTCCCGAAACATTAGCCCACTGTCTGCATCAATAAAATTGTGCAAACTAAGGAAGTGCCAGCCTCCCTGTGTGGTCTATAGATGTCTATTAAAGAGGAGCTGTTAGGTATAGGGTCTCAGAGAAAAAAAACACATGTATCAGTTGCTAAATATTGGCTGTACTTACATTACATATGCATTTCACAGAATTTTTATATAGTATTTGCAGAGATTGATGCTCCTGACAGCTCATGGCAGGTTCCATGTTTGACTGTCTTGTATGAAGAAAATTGTGATGTAATATCCTCCCTTACCTTGCTTCCTGATGATTCGACTCACAAAAAAGATCAGGATCAAAGATCCTAATGGTTCATGATCCGGACAACACTACTGTGCAGTGAATGTTAATTAGCCATGTGGCTAGGAACAATAGGACTCAGGCTCCCTGCACACTGCAAATCCGTTTTCCGATTCCGATTCAGTTTCCGATTCCGATTCCGTTTCCGATTTTCCTTGAATACATTCAACAGAAAAACGGATCAAAAAACGCAGCATGCAGTTAAGATTAAAAATCTGAATCGGAATCGGATGTAAAAACAGATTAAAAATCTGAATCTGAATCTGATTTGCTTGCAGTGTGCAAGAGGCCTCATGCAGTATACTCTAAGGGAACATGTGCACTGTGAACAGCACATTGATTTTTCAGTGCTGTGAGTTGGGCTGCGTTACAAGCTGCTGTAACATGAGCCTGTAACCTCCCACTGTGAAAGCAGCCTTAGGGCGGGATAGGGAAATGAAGGGGAGGACCAAGGGAGTGCAGTAGGGAGAAGAAGCAGCCCCAGCATGCTTTGCAGTATCTGTTATGTGGCCTGCCGGCCTCCTTAGGAGCTTGGGTCTAACAGCCTTGCTGTTCAGCAAACTTCAAAGTAAAAGAGATTTTTAACTTCAGTATTGCCTTTTTGGCTTCCTTCTAAACTGTTTAACACAGGAGAATAAAGGTTTAAATTATCTTTTGCAGCCTGACAGTTACTCTTTAAGGGAGTACAGTCAATCACCCCAAAAGTTTGGCTTGAGCACTCCGAGACTCCTCTTTGGCATAATCCAAGAGTGTGTGGGTTGAACTGTCGTATACTTGTGTTGCAACATGTCTGCCATGCTTCCTAACCCGTATGAAACAAGTGTTTTGGGTAAGTCAAAATCTTTCAATCTTTTAAAGAGGAACTGAAGAGAAAAAAGGGGAAAATAAATCAATACATTGCAAAGTGAGAAGTTAAAAAAAGAGAAGAGAATTCAAGAAATGATTGACATTCGTCATGTAATTTGTTCATATTGTTTGATCCACAATGAGCCTGCACGTAATCATCTTTACTACTGGCAGACATGAAAAAAAAAAAAAAAAAACAGACAGCACCAACTGCCATTATCTGTAACCACACCCACCAACAATGTGATAGGCTAAAAGGTTTTTGTTTTTTTTATAGATATACATATGCACAGAGGGAGATACTGGTTGCTTGGCAGTTGGAAACAGCTGTTATTTCCGTTAATGCAATAAGGCTCACAGACAGGAAACTATCAGGACCATGGTCATGACATCACACTGTGGGAGGGGTTTCACCACAATATCAGCCATACAGACCCCCCTGATGATCAGTTTGAGGAAAGGTAAAGATTTCTCATGGGAAAAGAGGTATCAGCTACTAATTGGGATGAAGTTCAATTCTTGGTTACAGGTCCTCTTTAAAGAGTAACTGTCAGGCTGCAGAAGCTAATTTAAACCTCTATTCTCCTGTGTTAAACAGTTTAGAAGGAAGCCAAAAAGGCAATACTGTAGTTAAAAATCTCTCTTACATTTGATGTGTGCTTATCAGCAAAGCTGTTAGACCCAAGCTCTTAAGAGGACGCAAGCCGCATACCATACTGCAAAGCATTCTGGGGCCCTCCCCTCGGCTGCTAATGAGAAGTTACAGGATCAAGTTTCAGCAGCTTGTAACTCAGTCCAGCGCACAGCACTGATAAATCTCCGGGCAGAGTACACTGCAGGAGTCCGCTATTGTTCCTAGCCACATGGCTAATTAATATTCACTGCACACTAGTGTTATTCAGTACGAGCTTTTCTGTGATCAGGAAGCAGGCAGGACATGACGACACATTTGGCTTCATAGGAGACAGACGAACATGGAACCTGCCATGAGCTGTCAGGAGCATCAATCTCTGCATATACTATATAGAAATTCTGTGAAATCCAAACGTGGACAGTGAAATGCATATGTAATGTAAGTACAGCCAATGTTTAGCTACTGATATATGTGTTTATTTTCTCTGAGACCTTATACCTAACAGCTCCTCTTTAAATCCTTGGCACTTGTACAGGATTGTGGATGCTCCAGAGAAATGAGCACATAATGTGAAAATTTATGTGATCACGTCAAATTTTCTGCCTCCATTTTCATACGCTGCCTTCCTGCCCTCAGATGACCCCGCTCTGTGAACGAGGCGGAACGTACACATCGGGCTGATGTGAAAATAGCGGCTGTGTCTTACAGAGGACTTTGGAATAGAACAGCAAGCAAAGATAATGCTCCAGTGGGAATTTCTGGCATCAAAGTGATGCTTCAAGGAGAGCCATAATGGCACGTCCACAGTCCCTCTTTATTATATCAGCACAAAGGACCTTGTCAAGGTGACAAACCTGCACCAGTAAGAAAACTATGTGGTGCGAACGCCAGACAAGAGGCTTCTTTTTGTGCCAACAGTTCAAATTAACCTCATTCCACCCAAACAGAAAGGAACACATCTCCTCACATAACACAATGGTGAGATTTCCATGCAGTAGTTTGCGTTCCTGCACGTCCCAGAATGACCGGGTTTACCTGCAGGTGTTTGTCGCTTCTAGTGATGGTCAATAGGGTGCAGTGGCTGGATAGTGTACTGGTTAAGTGCTCTGCCTCAGATATAGGAGACCAGGGTTCCTCCTATTCAAGGCTCTTCCTGTTCAGTACGTCAGCACCTACTCAGTAGGACACCTTGGGCAAGACTCCCTAAAGGGCTGGCTCACACGAACGTCAGCTGAGTTTTTGCTCAGTGCCGTGTTGAAACGCCGCCGTTTAAACGCTAGCTTTTGAAGGCTTTTGGGAAGCTTTCAAAGCTAGCGGTTTCAGGTCTCTACACTGATTTCCCGGCGTCTACCGCCTCTGAAAGCTGCATGTTGCATTCGAGATGAGACGCAACGCCATGATCAACCACCAGGCTTGCATGAAAGCCTGCAATAGCCAGCCCTAAACGCTCCCATTCGTTTGAATGGGGCGGCTGTAGATCCCAAATAGTGTCGCGTCCGAAATGCAGCAAAAGCGTCCGTGTGAACCAGCCCTAACACTACTGCCACCCACAGAGCAGGGCTGTGGAGTCGCAGTCGTGGAGTTGGGGCAATTTTGGGTGCCTGGAGTCGGAGTCGGGAAAAAATGCACCGACTCCGACTCCTAATGAATTTGTAACTGTAATTAAAATAGAAAATATGATAAAATGTTCTATTTCTCAGATAATAGTCATTAAAAATAATGTATATATACAGTATATATATATACACAGTAATAGCTGTGCTTAGTCCACAAAAATGAAATAAACCAATCAAAATTAGTTACTTGTGCTGCTTCAATAAAGCAGTCCCTGTATTTTTAAGGTCAGATATACATATCTGATTGCGATTGTATATATGATGTGTACACAGGAATCTCTTATATATACTAAATGACATCTATGCTGTAAGAATAAAGCCTGATGTGTAGCTGTGTCACTAATAGAGATGGTCAATGAGATGGAAATAATTCTGCACTGATGCTGATTTATGCAAATGTATGCACTCCCTTTGCTGATGAAATCAAATAATTTGATATGTTGTTAAAATTTGGTTTGGTGTCTACAAATTAAAGGGTACCTGAGATGGATGAAAAGTAAAGTTTTATACATACCTGGGGCTTCCTCCAGCCCCCTTCAGGCTAATCAGTCCCTTGCTGTCCTCCACCACCCGGATCTTCTGCTATGAGTCCTGGTAATTCAGCCAGTCAGCGCTGTCCGGCCGCATGCCGCTCCCACAGCCAGGAACATTCTGCACCTGCGCAATAGTGCTGCACAGGTGTAGTATGCTCCTGGCGGCGGAGTGTGTGCATGCGCACTACGCCCGACTGGCTCAAGTACCTGGACTCATAGCAGAAGATCCAGGTGGTGGAGGAGGACAACGAGGGACTGATTATCCTGAAGGCGGCTGGAGGAAGCCCCAGGTATGTATAAAACTTTAATTTCATCTGTCTCAGGTTTACTTTGTTACACAGTAGTACTATACTCTACATATGCACTCCCCACAGAGCTGCAGGGAATCCACTGAGAATGCTGTGCACATTGAACACAGAGGTGTTGTCTGTCACCCATAAACCTTGTTCAGATTGTGCATGAAGAATGTGTAATAGAGGAGGAATCTCCTCATTCCCCTGCAGAATACCTGCACATCACTCTTACATGTACCCACACTTACATTGCCTAGGGCCTGATGGATGTTCTTTGTTCCGGTTTGTACCTTTTACAAGTACTCTTACCAAGGACTAGTTTTAGTCTAAAGGGAATAAATATAGTAGTCTACATATCCTTCTCACTTCAGTTGTCTTGTAAAATTCCTAAGCGTTGGCAGTTAAGAGACGAATTTCATGTTACATACTTTTAATCAACAAAATTGTAATATGCAAATTAGAGGAGTCGGAGTCGAGGAGTCGGTGGAATCCTAAACTGAGGAGTCGGAGTCGGTGGATTTTTGGACCAACTCCACAGCCCTGCCACAGAGCACGCCCTAGTGGCTGCAGCTCTAGAGCTATTAGTCCGCCAGGAGAAAAGCAGCTTTCATTGGCCCAGATCCAAGATGTATGCACCCTGCTTTACACCTGAATGCATGCTGGAATTACGAGCTTCCAAATGACTATTTCTAATGGATAATTGGCTACCTCTCTGACAGTGGGGAGATTTCAGGGCAGTAGTGTCTCCCTCCCTCCCACAGTGGTAAGACTTCTCTGCAGTAGTATACGTTTCCTACCCTTTCATAATGGTAACATTACCCAACAGAAATATGTCTCCCCCTCCCCACCCCAAGGATTGAAATTCCTCTGCTGTAATTTGTGTCTCCTCCCCATCCCCAGGGGTGAGATTTTTTTTTTTTTTTTGCAGTACTTTGTGTCTCCTCCCCTTACCCAGAGTTGAGGGTTTTTATTGTGAGCAGCAGCAATTGGTGTCTCCTCCCTGCCCCCAGCAGTGAAATTCCCCTGCTGTAATTTGTCTCTCCTCCCTGCCCCCAGAGGGGGGGATGTTTTATTTTCTTTGATAGGTATAGAAAATCGGGAGCTGCGTTACCCTCCGTTTGTCTGTAAATGGCTCCAGTATCCTAAGATGGCCAGTGCCCTTTGACTACACTGGCCACATAGGGGGACACAGGAACAGGCATTTGGCTGTTCCTGTGCCCCCATATGTGCTCAGTGTAATGATTGGCTGTTCACATGTCACCTGCCTGTGTCCCCCTATATAGTCAGTGTAATGATTGGCTGTTCCTGTGTCCCCCTATATAGTCAGTGTAATGATTGGCTGTTCCCATGTCACCTGCCTGTGTCCCCCTATATAGCTAGTGTAATGATTGGTTGTTCCTGTGTCCCCCTATGTGGTCAGTGTACCGTTGGCCCAGTCGCTGCACATGCGCTGCATGCTGGGTTGGCTCATTTGTGACTGCGCCGGGGACGCATCACCACGTGCATACATGCATTGAACATGACGAAAGCGCTGTGCAGTCACAAAGGAGACACATACAACGCATGTGCGGCACCAGAGTCAAAGGGGGCTAACAGTTTTTAAGTACTGGAGCTGTGTATAGGAGAAGTGGACACAGCCAAACACGGAGTAGTGCTTTTCAGCGCTGCTAGATTTGGGCGCAGCTATAGACTGTAATGGGAATCAGTCTATAGCGGCGCACAGTGAGTAACGTCGGAGCCGTCAGCAGACAGAGCCGAGGTTGCTCAAAAATCACAATAATTCGGCCTCCAGCAATAGCTGGAAGCCGAATTATATCATTCCCCACTATCCATGGCGGCCTGGAGGGGGAATAGTAATTAACACGGCCGGGACTTGTGCAGAAGCAGGATCAGCCCTATACCGGCTGTATCCTGCTCCCAAGTCTACCGGCGCCGATTTCAACTGTACTCGCCACAAGGGACGCTGTAAGAGAGTGCACACCTCCCCATACACTAGTGCAGCATCCAATTTTTTTTATACAGCTAGGGCTTATTTTCGGGGAAACGCGCTAGTTCATTTGTTCTGTTTATTTGATTCTGTGCTTGATATCAGTGGCCCCATGTGGGGGAACTTATTTGTTTGCCGACTGAACCTGATGTACTCTCCATAGTGGATTTTCATTTGGGGAAAACTGTTAGTAAAACTGGCAGAGGGATGATTGGGCATTGGGAAAGCACCAAGCAAACTGAATCTGGAGTGATTGAAGTCTGAACTGCAGGGGTGGGTGGTATAGCACAGCCAGCTGTACTGATGGTGATACATCTAACACCATGATGGTTCTTTTAATGGTTACAATTGTATTTTAATAAACCCTGTGTGGCTTGCAAAAGTATTTGGCCCCCTTGCCATTTTCCACAATTTGTCACATTACTGCCACAAACATGAATAAATTTTATTGGAATTCCACGTGAAAGACTAATACAAAGTGGTGTACACGTGAGAAGTGGAACGAAAATTATACATTATTCCAAACATTTAAAAAAAATAAATAACTGCAAAGTGGGGTGTGCGTAATTATTCAGCCCCCTTTGGTCTTAGTGCAGTCAGTTGCGCATACATTGCCTGATGAGTGCTAATGACTACAGTGGAGGAAATAATTATTTGACCCCTCACTGATTTTGTAAGTTTGTCCAATGACAAAGAAATGAAAAGTCTCAAAACAGTATCATTTCAATGGTAGGTTTATTTTAACAGTGGCAGATAGCACATCAAAAGGAAAATCGAAAAAATAACCTTAAATAAAAGATAGCAACTGATTTGCATTTCATTGAGTGAAATAAGTTTTTGAACCCTCTAACAATAAAAGACTTAATACTTAGTGGAAAAACCCTTGTTTGCAAGCACAGAGGTCAAAAGTTTCTTGTAATTGATGACCAAGTTTGCATACATTTTAGGAGTAATGTTGGTCCACTCCTCTTTGCAGATCATCTCTAAATCCCTAAGGTTTCGAGGCTGTCTCTGTGCAACTCTGAGCTTGAGCTCCCTCCATAGGTTTTCTATTGGATTAAGGTCCGGAGACTGACTAGGCCACTCCATGACCTTAATGTGCTTCTTCTTGAGCCACTCCTTTGTTGCCTTTGATGTATGTTTTGGGTCATTGTCGTGCTGGAACACCTATCCACGACCCATTTTCAGTTTCCTGGCAGAGGGAAGGAGGTTGTCGTTCAGGATTTCACGATACATGGCTCCGTCCATTTTCCCGTTAATGCGATTAAGTTGTCCTGTGCCCTTAGCAGAAAAACACCCCCAAAGCAAAATGTTTCCACCCCCATGCTTGACGGTGGGGACGGTGTTTTGGGGGTCATAGGCAGCATTTTTCTTCCTCCAAACACAGTGAGTTGAGTTAATGCCAAAGAGCTCTATTTTGGTCTCATCAGACCACAGCACCTTCTCCCAGTCACTCACAGAATCATTCAGGTGTTCATTGGCAAACTTCAGATGAGCCTGCACATGTGCCTTCTTGAGCAGGGGGACCTTGCGAGCCCTGCAGGATTTTAATCCATTGCGGTGTAATGTGTTTCCAATGGTTTTCTTGGTGACTGTGGTCCCTGCTAATTTGAGGTCATTCACTAACTCCTCCCGTGTAGTTCTAGGATGCTTTTTCACCTTTCTCAGAACCATTGACACCCCACGATGTGAGATCTTGCGTGGAGCCCCAGAGCGAGGTAGATTGATGGTCATTTTGTGCTCCTTCCATTTTCGAACAATCGCACCAACAGTTGTCACCTTCTCTCCCAGCTTCTTGCTAATCGTTTTGTAGCCCATTCCAGCCTTGTGCAGGTCTACAATTTTGTCTCTGACATCCTTGGACAGCTCTTTGGTCTTTCCCATGTTGGAGAGTTTGGAGTCTGCTTGATTGATAGATTCTGTGGACAGGTGTCTTTTATACAGGTGACTAGTTAAGACAGGTGTCCTTAATGAGGGTGACTAATTGAGTAGAAGTGTCTAACCACTCTGTGGGAGCCAGAACTCTTAATGGTTGGTAGGGGTTCAAAAACTTATTTCACTCAATGAAATGCAAATCAGTTGCTATCTTTTATTTAAGGTTATTTTTTCAATTTTCCGTTTGATGTGCTATCTGCCACTGTTAAAATAAACCTACCATTGAAATGACACTGTTCTGAGACTTTTCATTTCTTTGTCATTGGACAAACTTACAAAATCAGTGAGGGGTCAAATAATTGTAAATAGAGTGCACCTGTGTGTAATCTAATGTAAAGTACAAGTACAGCTGCTCTGTGACGGCCTCAGAGGAGAATATTGGGAGCAGCAACACCATGAAGTCCAAACTAAACACCAGACAGGTCAAGGATAAAGGTATTGAGAAATTTAAAGCAGGCTTAGGCTACAAACAGATTTCCAAAGCCTTGAACAACCCACGGAGCACTGTTCAAGCGATCATTCAGAAATGGAAGGAGTATGGCACAACTGTAAACCTACCAAGACAAGTCCATCCACCTAAACTCACAGGCCAAACAAGTAAGCGCTGATCAGAAATACAGTCAAGAGGCCCATGGTGACTCTGGACGAGCTGCAGAGATCTACAGCTCAGGGTGGGGGAATCTGTCCATAGGACAACTATTAGTCATGCACTGTACAAAGTTGGCTTTTATGGAAGAGTGGCAAGAAGAAAGCCATTGTTAACAGAAAAGTATATGAAGTCCTGTTTGCAGTTTGCCACAAGCTATGTGGGGGACACAGGAACCATGTGGAAGAAGGTGCTCTGGTCAGATGAGACCAAAATGGAACTTTTTGGCCAAAATGAAAACGCTAAGTGTGGCTTAAAATAAACACTGCACATCGCTCTGTACACACCATCCCCACTGTCAAATATGGTGGTGGCAGCATCATGCTCTGGGGGTGCTTCTCTTCAGCAGGGACAGGGAAGCTGGTCAGAGTTGATGGGAAGATGGATGGAGCCAAATACACGGCAATCTTGGAAGAAAACCTCTTGGAGTCTGCAAAAGACTTGAGACTGGGGCGGAGGTTCACCTTCCAGCAGGACAAAGACCCTAAACATAAAGCCAGGGCAACAATTGAATGGTTAAAAACAAAACATATCCATGTGTTAGAATGGCCCTGTCAAAGTCCAGATCGAAATCCAATCGAGAATCTGTGGCAAGATCTGAAAACTGCTGTTCGCAAACGCTGTCTATCTAATCTGACTGAGCTGGAGCTGTTTTACAAAGAAGAATGGGCAAGGATTTCAGTCTCTAGATGTGCAAAGCTGATAGAGACATGCCCTAAAAGACTGGCAGCTGTAATTGCAGCAAAAGGTGGTTCTACACAGTATTGACTCAGGGGGGCCGAATAATTATGCCCACCACTTTGCATTTATTTTTAAAAATGTTTGGAATGATGTATGATTTTCGTTCCACTTCTCACATGTACACCACTTTGTATTGGTCTGTCAAGTGGAATTCCAATAAAATTGATTCATGTTTGTGGCAGTAATGTGACAAAATGTGGAAAACTTTAAGGGGGCCGAATACTTTTGTAAGCCACTGTATGTTTGCAAACAACATTTTGTATTGGGAATTGAGCTGATTGAGTTTGTTTGGTCTGACTTTTTGGATTGTACTCAAAGTTCCCCATGGGAAGTTTGCGCCCAATTGGTGTTTCTCGTTATATTTGAGTGTTCTCCCCCTAATTTAAGGATTGTTTCTGCTGCTGTAGCCCATCTGCTTCAAGGTTCAACATGTCGTGTGCTCAGAGGTCATACTTTGGTTTTAATGGGTGACACCATGCCACACTAAAAGACCCTTAAATCCCCTTTTTTCCCCATACTGATGCTCAGTTTGAACTTGGGTAGTTACGTGTGGTCAGTTTAAGTTACTTAGAGGTGCACTACAGCGAAAAACTGTAAAATGTAAAATATGTGCAAACATATACAAATAAGAAGTACATTTTTTCCAGAGTAAAATGAGCCATAAATTACTTTTCTCCTATGTTGCTGCCACTAACAGTAGGTAGTAGAAATCTGACAGAAGTGACAGGTGTTGGACTAGTCCATCTCTTTATAGGGGATTCTCTGTGATATATTTATTTTCAAAAGCACTTCGTGAATGGCAGTTGCTCTATCCAACTGCCAAAAAAACTGTGTAGTGAGCAGGGAAGCTGGCCAGCATCATTGTTTAAATCCTTTTTAGGGAATATCTTTATAAAGAATAAAAGCCTTGCTGAGAATCCCCTATGACGAGATGGACTAGTCCAAAACCTGTCGCTTCTGTCAGATTTCTACTACCTACTGTAAGTGACAGCAACATAGGAGAAAATTAATTTATGGCTCATTTTACTCTGGAAAAAATGTACTTATTATTTGTCTATGTTTGCACATATTATAAATTTTACAGTGTTTCGTTGTAGTGCCCCTTTAAAGAACAACTGAAGCAAGAGGTATATGGAGGCAGCCATATTTACTTCCTGTTAAAGGGAACCTAACCTGAGTAGGATATGGATTTTTCCTTTTAAAAGAATACCGGTTGCCTGGCTCTTCTGCTGATCCTGTGTCTATAATACTTTTAGCCACAGCCCCTCAACAAGCATGCAGATCAGGTGCTCTGACTGAAGTCAGATTGGATTAGATGTATGCTTGTTTCAGGTGTGTGGTTCAGCCACCACTGCAGCCAAAGATATCAGCAGGACTGCCAAGCAACTGGTATTGTTTAACCTTCCTGGCGGTCAATTGTTCTGCGGCTGCGCAGCCGCAGGAGGTTTTTTAAGCCTAATTTTTTTTCTATCATGTAGCTAGCCTAGCGCTAGCTACATGATTCCACCCTCCCTGCGGCCTCCCTCCCACCCCTCCGATCGCTGCCGGCGATCAAGCCCATCCGGAAATCCCGTTCTAAACGGGATTTCCTTCAGGGCTTCCCCCGTTGCCATGGAGATGAACGGAGTGACGTCATCGACGTCGTGACGTCACATGGAGTCCTGATCCACCCCATAGCGCAGCCTGGTGGCGATTGGCCAGGCTGCGCAAGGGGTATGCGGGGGGCGGGCCCTGTATAGAGGCGGGTAGCGGCGCATCAGCGACGATCGACCAGAACACGAAGAAAGCAAAGTGCTTGCTGTGTGTTCTAAAAAAAAAAATAAAAATGAAAATCGGTTTTAAAGGAATAAAATATGGCAGCATCCATATTACTCTCATTTCAGTCGTCCTTTAAAGGGAACCAGAGACGAAGCACCTTGTGTATTTTACCATATATATCAGTAAGAACATTAGAGAAAACACTTGCCATGCTCTCGGTTTCATCCTCACTGCTAAAAGTGTCTGTTATCAGCTGTGATAAGAATCCCGGACTGAGCATTCAGTCTGGCTTTGCAGGGAATAATTATAGCTGAGTCAATATAGCAGAGCCACAAGGGGGCAGGCTTGGGCTTGAAAAGACACCAGAGAAGACAGACTCCGCTATAATCTTTCCGTAGCAAAGCTAGACTGAGTGCTCAGTCTGGGATTCTTATCCGAGGTGATAACAGTCAAATTAAACAGAGAACAATGGAACAAAGAGCAGATTAGGTGTTTACTGTCATGTTCCCACTGATTTATAAGGTAAAATTCAAGAGGGTGCTTCATCTCTGGTTCTCTTTAAAGAGGCACCACCAAAAATCCACACTGATGGTACTGAAGTGGCAGAGTACCCTGTGTTCGCCTCCTGGGAACCACCATCTCCAGTGACCTGAGCTGGAAGGCTAACACCAGCTCAACCCTGGCAAAGGCCCAGAAAACTCTTCTTCCTCCGCCAGCTGAAGACTTTCAGTATGCCCCTTGAGGTTCTGACAAGATTCTACTCTGCCACTACAGAATCTATCCGCTGCTCTTCCATCCTGGTCTGGTACGCTGGCTCCTCCGCCAGTGACAGACTCAAACTCCAGAGGGTCATTAGATCAGCAGAGAGAGTCATTGGGAAACCTCTCCCTCCACTCGACCTACTCTACAATTCTAGAGTGTGCTCTAGAGTGCTGAGGATAGCAAGTGACACAGGCCCCCACCCACCCCCCCGCCCCACCAATGCTACTTCAGTCGCCTTCATTCCAGTCGGAGGGTCCGGGTCATCTCCACCAAGACTACAAGGCACAAACACTTTTTTTTACCCTTTGCCATCAACCTCCTGAACTCCACCCACATGCCACCACCAAGCACAGACTTGGCACTGTCAGTCATTCTGTCGCATGGGACTGTAACTGCACTGTGCTTTCACTGGCTGCTCCCAAGTACTTAGTCCTACACAGACATATTGGCCTCAATTCACTAAGTTTTATCTTTTATCAAACGCTTGATAATTTACCTCATGGATAAAATCTCATTTTTAGTTTACTAAGGTGTTACTGTATATACTCGCATACAAGCCGAATTTTTGACACCCAAAAAGGTGGCCAAAAGTTGGGGGGGGGGGGGGGGGGTCGGCTTGTATGACAGTCTTGGGTGGTGGTTGGTGGTCCGCGGCCCCCCTGTACCGGTTCAGCCAGCGGCCGCTTCCTCTAATCTGGGTTCCCCTCTCCATCATGCATATAAGTGTATCACAGCAGCACGCCCGGCGCTGCTGCTGTGACGAGGCAGGAGAGAGCGGTTTCTCTGGTAACAGCGATACACATCGCCGCTACAGGAAGCCGCGCTCTTTCCTGCCTCGTCACAGCAGCAGCGCCGGGCGCGCTGCTGAGATACACTTATACGCATGATGGAGAGGGGAACCCGGATTAGAGGAAGCGGTCACTGGCTGAACAGGTAATAGCAGCGCGGCCGCAGGGGGGGGGGGGGGGGGGGAGGAGGGGGGGGGGGGGAGGAGGGGGGGGCGCTATACTGGCCACTATACTGGCTATACTGGGCACTATACTGGCTATACTGGGCACTATACTGGTTATACTGGGCACTATACTGGTCACTATACTGGCTATACTGGGGCACAACCTACCAATACTGGGGCACTATACTAGCTATACTGGGCACTATACTTGCTATACTGGGGCACTATACTAGCTTTACTGGGGCACTATACTAGCTATACTGGGGCACTATACTAGCTATACTGGGCACTATACTAGCTATACTGGGACACACGGGGGGGGGGGGGGAAATCACACGGCCTGCACCAATCCAGCATTTCCTACCCCCGGCTTATATGGGGGTCAATCATTTTTCCCTGGTTTTTCAGGAAAAAGTTGGGGGGTCGGCTTATATGCGAGTATATACGGAATATATTTATCAAATGTTTTATAAAAAAATGTTCAATAAATCTATAACATCTTAGTAAATTAAAAATTAGATTTTACTCATGAGGTAAATTATCAAACGTTCGATAAAAGTGTTTGATAAAGCTTAGTGAATTGAGGCCATTGTCTTGTATTAGGAGGGGGCCGCCATGCTGGAGAGGGTAGCAGCCAGGACGGGGGTGACAGCGGTCGGCGGGAAGGGGGCTTGCCCCCCCTCCCTCACCTGGGTCCCCTGTCCCCGCACCTCCTCCAGCTACTTGCGCAAAACCTAACTTGTTGTATAGCGGCAGAGAGTAGAGCTTACCTTCTTCCTCTGCTCGCCGCGTTACTTCCTGCAATGCCACCCTCCGAAGTATAGAGGGCGACATTGCAGGAAGTGAAGCGGCGAGCGGAAGAAGAAGGTAAGCTCCCTGCTGCTATACAATACATTAGGTTTTGCACAAGTAGCTGGAGGAGGAGCGGGGACGGGGGACACAGGTGAGGGAGGGGGGGCGACCCCCCTCCCCACCAACCTGTCACTGCTGTCCTGGCTGCTACCCCCTCCGGCATGGCGGCTCCCTCTCCCCCCACGGCTGGGCATACGGGAAAAAAAAAAGTTTAGAAGACCTGATGCTGAATGGACAAGTGTAGACCTAGACTTCTAGATTATTTAGCCAGTGATTGCCCATTGTAAAATCTTTTATCTCCCTAATTCAAATTCTGAAATGTATCACTGGTGGTGACAGTTCTGCCAGGTGATGTGTACGGAATGTGTGTTACTGAGAGTTCTAAGCGCAGAGGAAGATACTGCCTGCTTGGCTGTTAAAAAGGGCCAATATTTACCCACATTGCAATGAGGTTTAGACAGGAAACTGTCAGGACATCACATTGTAGGAGCGGTTTCACTACCCTATCAGCCATACTGTTGATCTATTCGAGAAAAATTAAAGACTTCTCGTGGGAAAGGAAATATCAGCTACTGATTGGAATGAAGTTCAACCCTTGATTAAAGTTCCTCTTTAAATGCACTGAGAAATCGCCATGTGATTGATTAGCAACTAAACAGGTGCCACTAATAAAGTGTTTACCTGATACTCCCAAAACAGGAAGATTTCCCTGAACTGGCTTGTGTCTACTCTTATATTAGCATGTTTGTGTCACCAGGCTCCCTGTTTTGGGGTGTGATATGGGAGGGGCTGGGACACTTCTTCTGTAGGTCTGCCATAGGTCAGTGTAGTGGGAGGTCCATATACAATCTTGCGATTTCTTTTGGCTGCAACACTGAAGTCCTGCAGAAGACGCAACAAACATAGAGGTTCCTAAACCTTGTCTTAGGTGTAAACCAAAACATTAGATGGCATTCCCTGTTTATCATTGGTTTAGTCCTGGGCATTTCCTGTTGAGGAACTGAAGCAGGACAGTCTTGACACAGAGCCATGGAAGATATGGGCCCTATAGAAGTTCAAAATAATAATAATGAAAGCTCCTTCCCTGAGGGGTTTCTGGCATCTCCGGCAGCACTTTGCTCTGAACTCTCTTGCTGCGTTCCTCAATGTCTGGGTGGAACAAGTTTAACCTGTACTGTTGGCACAACAAGACTCCTCTGTGCACCACATGGATTCCTTCCTTGTGCATGTCCTTGTCCACCCCGCCAAGGACATGTCTCCTGGTGTAATAAAGAGGAACTTTGTGTGAACTTCTGAGGCTCAGCTTAAAGTGGATACGAGATGAACTTTTACTCATTGCATAATTGTGTTCCTTTCCTATTGTTTATAGGGCATTCCTCAAGCCAAATACTTTTTTGTTTTTTAATACTCTAATTCCCTATAAACTAAATAAACCACGCCCACAGGTTTTCAGAGAGCCTTGGCAGTAGCAAGGGCTCATGGGAACTCAGTCTGGGCAGGAGGAGGAGTTACTAGCCATTGATTTCAGAGGCAGAGGGGAGGAGAGAGGAGGGGGGTTAGGTTTTTTTTTCACAGGCTTAGTGATCAAGATACAGATAAGCCTGCCTCAATGTAATGTTTACAAACAACATGGCTGCTGTCATTGTATCACAGGAAGAAATAAATACTTTCTATTAAAGCTGTTTGCAGCTATATTTGCTGTGTAAACTATCTAAACTTTAGATAAGATATATAGACAAGTTACTTGTTATAGTTAGTTTTTCATCTCGGATTTGCTTTAAAGCAAAAATCCAGAAGCAGAATTCACAATGGAGTATTGGGTGGCTGGAAGCTGCTATATTTGAGGTCTTGCTATATTCAGATGTCCTCTATGAGGCTAAGTAGCTACTTATCATATGACCCCAATGCACCTGTGTCAAACTCAAACTCGTAAGGGGCTAAAATCTAAAATATAGTCTTAAAGAGGAACTCCAGTGAAAATAATGTAATAAAAAAGTGCTTCATTTTTACAATAATTAATTATGAATGATTTAGTCATTGTTTGCCCATTGTAAAATCTTTCCTCTCTCTGATTTACATCCTGACATTTACCACATGGTGACACATTTACTGCTGGCAGGTGATGTCAGTGGAAGGAGATGCTGCTTGTTTTTTCTGTCAGTTGGACTCAGCTGTAAACAGCTGTTATTTCCCACAATGCAATGAAGTTCACAGACAGGAAACTGTCAGGAGCATGGTCCTGACATCACACTGAGGGAGGAGTTTCAGCACAATATCAGCCATAGACCCCCCTGATGATCTGTTTGTAAAAAGCAAAAGATTTATTATGGGAGAGGGGGTATCAGCTACTGATTGGGATGAAGTTCAATTCTTGGTCACGGTTTTTCTTTAAGTCGTGAGCCAAATTTTTTATCAGAATATAACATTTATGGAACAGTCTTAAACTAAGGATGAAGGATAGCTTCTGTGAGGGTCTGCTCCTCCCTTCTGTAGAGTAGCGCAGTGGAGCAGTTCAATATTTACCTGCTCCAGTACTGCTTCCAGTGTTCTCTGGTCTTCCTGACAGCCACACTCGCTATGCTGAATACTGTACCTCAGGCTCCTTAGGCATGTCACGTGATTGGGAAAAGGAGGCATGCAGCTTACAGTGTGCGACTGTCAGGAAGAACAAAAATAAGACACAATGCTTCGCTGGAGGAGGTAAATATTACACTGCATTGCTCCTTTACTCCGCTATGGAGCGGTGTGAGGGTGGGGAAATGGGTGTCACGTGTTTTACCAGCCACTTGGGGGGGGGGGGGGGGGGGATAGGCACACAACCACCTTCAATATAACCTAACCATTGTGGAAGGGGAGGAGTCAATCCCATAATTGCGGCATCATGAAGACATTGGGGTGCAGCTGATAACAGTAAAGTGACAGAATGAAATTGGGGTTCCCTCAAAACAGTGAAGGGGTGACAAACAAATGAAGTGTTATTGGCTGCCCTTGACAACTATAACCAGACCAACACTGGGCTACCCCTTATTATGGTACAGAGTTCTTATAGCAGGAAACTGGCAAGTCAGTAATCATGAGGAGCCAATATGTTGTTACATGTAGATACCACTGATAATATTGTGAGCAGCTGTAGAACTGGGTTTCCCTGGTACTTATATGGGCACTGTGGAGTGGGAGGCCCTGGAAAGCCAAAGAAAACTGGAGGTGGAGGAAAACAGTTACCTAAACACAGTAAATTAGAGATTCACTAATACACAGCTAGGGGACACTGAGGAATTGGGATGTTCCTACTAATAATGATGGGAGGCTGTGGAATAGGGGTGTGCCTAGTACCTTTAAGGAGATCCTGTGGAATAGTGGTACACCTGGTAAAGATGAGGTGACACGGAGAAATATGGGTACCCCTAGTAATGATGTGAGGATACTTTGGAATAAGGATTCCCCGGGTAACGGTGAGGGGACGCTGTGGAACAGGGGTTCTCAGGTAAATGTGAGATGACACTGTGGAATAGGGGTTCCCCAGGTAACAGAGGATGCTGTGCAATAACCCCCTAACAGTGAGGGTACACTGCAGAAAAGGAGTACTCAGTATGAGTGAGTGGAGTAGGGATACCATTTGGAACAATGAGAGAAAGCTATGAAGTAGTAGCACACCTGGTAATAGTGGGGGGATGCTGTGTATAGGGACACCTCTGGTTATGGCAGGGGATGATGTGTGTGGAATACAGATAGCCCAAGTAATAGTGAGGGTAAGGTGTGGTGCCCCTGAAATTGGAGAGGGAACACTGGGGAACAGGGGTACCCGTAGTAATTTTGGTGTGTGTGTGTGTGTGTGTGTGTGTGTGTGTGGGGGGGGGGGGGGGGGGGTAGGGGACATTCTGGAATAAAGGTACCCCTAGTAACAGTGAGGGAATGCGGCGTGGCGGGTAACAGTGAGGGAACTGTGGAAACAGGGATTCTTTGATATTAATGAGAGGATGTTGTGAAACTGGGGCATCCTCAATAAAAATGAAGGAAAGAAGTTGGACATTTGGTAATAGTAGTGGGATAAGGGTAACCCTGGTAACAGTGAGGGGACAATGTGTAATAGGATTAACCCTGATAACTGAGTGAATACTGTGGAATCCTTAACAGTGAAGAGTCGTTGTAGAATAGGGGTACCCTGGGTATCAGAGACTAGATGGGTATGATATGGAATGGGGTGGGCCATGGTGACACTGTGGAATAGGGGAACCCCTAGTAACAGTGAGGAGACTTTGTATAAAAAAAAAATTGTTACCTCTGGTAACAATAAAGGAATGGGGGTAATTATTATTATTGATTTATAAAGCGCCAACATATCCCGTGGCGCTGTACAAAGTAATGTGAAATAGGGGTACTCCTGTTGACACAGTAAAATAGGGGTACCCCTAGTAACAATGAGTAGACACTGTAAAAAGGGCACCTCTGGTAACAGTGAAGGGATGCTGATGATGTGAAATAGGGGTACTCCTGGTGTCAGTGAGGGAACTCAGTAGAATAGAGGTTCAACATTGAGGAGACCCAGTGAAATAGGAATAACAGTGGTTACAGTGAGAGGACAATCTGGAATGGGGTCAAAACTGGTAACCATGGCAAGATTCTGCATAATAGTGTCACATCTGGTTACAGTATGAGGGAGATTGAGTAAACCCCTGGCAAAAGTGAAGGAATATTGAATAAGGGGTGCCTCTGGGAAAGCTACAGAATAGGGGTACCCATAGTAGCGGTAAGGGATCAATGCAGAACAGATGTACAGCTGGTAGGGAATAGGAGAAACTAGGGACATTGGGAAACAGGGGTACCCCTGGTAACACCATTCAAAGGGACAAGCTGTAGCAGCAGTGAGAAATAGAGATCTTCTGATATGGGTACCCCCAGACCATGGGACACTGGGAAACAGGGGTACCCCTGGTAACAATCAGAAGAGCACTGGTGAAGAGGACAATCTCTGGCAGCAGTGAGAAATAGGGATCCTCTAGTAGGTTAGCTGTAGAACGTGGGTACCCCTGATAATAATGAGTGGACACTGGGGAATAGGGGTGCCCCTAGTAATAATCAGAAGAGCTCTAGTGAAGAGGACAGTCTCTGTCAGACGTGAGAAATCGGGATCCTCTGATGATAGGAAAGGTTGGCTGTAGAAGGTGGGTACCCCTGATAATAATGAGGGGACACGGGGGAACAGGGCTACTTCTAGAAACCGTCAGAGGACACCGTGGATTGGGAGACGAGTGAAGAACGCAGCACTCAGGACGGCTTCCCATTCAGAGAAGCAGTCAGATATTTGACAAGGACGGGAAGCGTTGTGAAGGTTATTCATTGAGGGAAGGTGAATTCCACCATCCCCTCCCCCGGCAGTGTAGAGGCAGCGTTACGGATTATCACCCACTGATGAACGGCCACCCGGGGGCACATTATACACATAGCTGGTGTGAATAGACAAATACAATACAAGTGCATTGGCGATTGTCATTCAGCATCTCCCTGACATATAGAGGAGGAGGTGGAAAGCTCACCGTGTACTCCATGGACCCCTTCGGCTTCTGGAAGGACATTCGCCGCCCATCTTTCTTCTCGAGGATCTTCTTCTGCCCGGTATCTGCACGATAATGAGAGACACGCGTTATGTTCATATTCCTCATTCACCAGCTGCCGCCAGACATTCCCAGGCTCTCTCCGGAGCTGAGACTCAGATGCTGCCGCGCTGAGGATATAAATTGTGTGACAAGTGTAAGCGAGTCTGGCTACGCGCGCTGCTCTCTGAAATAGCGGGACCCCAATCACCAGGACCACAGCCTCGTATAATGATGAATGTACAGAACGATGCAAGAGAGTTACAGTCTGAAGCAAGTTGTGGAATGGACTGTGAGAGTTGCAATACCAGAATCAGTCCCTGCTCAATACCAGCAGAACCCACCCCTGCCTGGTGATAACCACCAGAACCCACCCCTGGCCAGTACCAGCAGAACCCACCCCTGGCCAGTACCAGCAGAACCCACCCCTGCCTGGTGATAACCACCAGAACCCACCCCTGGCCAGTACCAGCAGAACCCACCCCTAGCCAGTACCAGCAGAACCCACCTCTTCCTGATAACCACTAGAAGAACTCACCCCTGGCCAGTACCAGCAGAACCCACCCCTGGCCAGTACCAGCAGAACCCACGCCCGGCCAGTACCAGCAGAACCCACGCCCGGCCAGTACCAGCAGAACCCACGCCCGGCCAGTACCAGCAGAACCCACCTCTTCCTGATAACTACCAGAAGAACCCACCCCTAACCAGTACCAGAAGAACCCACCCCTGGCCAGTACCAGCAGGACTCACTCCTGGCCAGTACCAGCAGTACCCATCCCTGCCTGATAACCACCAGAACCCACCACTAGCCAGTGCAGCAGAACCCACCTCTTCCTTATAACCACCAGAAGAACCCACCACTGGCCAGTACCAGCAGAACCCACCCCTGGCTAGTACCAGCAGAACCCACCGCTGCCTGATAACCTTCAGAAGAACCTACCCCTAGCCAGTACCACCAGAAACCACCTCTGCCTGATAACCACCAGGAGAAGCCATCTCTAACCAGTACCAGCAGAGCTCACCCTTGCCTGATGACCACCAGCTTGGAGACTTAACATTACAGGCGTTGTGGTGGGCTGGAAATTGTAATGGTAGGTATACACCATGCAATTACCCATCAGAATGACAGGTCGAATCGATAATTTCCGACATGTCCAATTTGCTCCCGATCGATAACTGGATCGATTTTCGGATCAATACTGCACAAATCCAGTTATGGATCGGGAGCAGATCGTACATGTTGATCTGATGGGAACTTGTAGTATTAAGAACTGTTCACTGAGCCACAGCCAATCAGGACCTGTAGGTTCCCGGATTATTAACCACTACCAGATAGCAGCAGAACAGCAGCTGCTGGCTTTGATTGACTTAATTTCTTCCCCTTCCTTCATCGCTATACAAGGTTCAGACATGTATCTCCTAATTACAGAATGCTGCTCTGAACGCTAAGCCATGGCTGGCGGGAGTGGGCGCTATCCGCTGTAGGAGGGGCATGCTGCCTGTAAGCTAGCTCCGATTGCCAAACGGACTACTCGTTTTGACACACTGCGTCTTCATCAGATGAAACGCCTGATATAAACTAAACTAGCAAACCCCAGAAAAGCATCTTTAAATGTCCCGCCAGGGCCCCCTATTGGTACACTTATTACACCAATGAGAATAATTACGGAGAATGAGGATTTTCATTATTATAATAAATAGACCAAGGGGGCCCCGGGTGGGACATTTAAAGATGCTTTGCTGGGGCTTGCTAGGTTAGTATAGCAAGTGGTAGCAATAGGGAACAACTTGTGCATCGGGGATCTTAAAGGTCCAGAGGCTATTGGCGTGGGAACATTAAAGGTAAGCATTGTTGGTTAAGAATAGTGCAATGCTTTTCTCTTTGTTGTGCTATTTTTTTTTTTAACTGGGTAAGAGGTACAGAAATAGCCCTAACCCATTTCACCTGGGTAGAGGGTGGGCATATAGGGTCCCCTTGTTAATGGGGACCCCAGATACCATCAGGAACCCCTCCTGGGGCCTACACCCACATTGTCCTTTGCACCGGAGATGGGGATAAACCACTTGTCCACAGATTGGATACGGGTTCTGTGGGAGAAAGGGAGGCTTTGATGACCCTCTCTTCCAGAGCCCCCACACCATGGTCCATGCAGGTTGGTATAGTGCACTATAGTATAGTTGGTATAGTATACTGCTGAGCCCGGAGATGGGGATAAACCACTTGTCCACAGATTGGATACGGGTTCTGTGGGAGAAAGGGAGGCTTTGATGACCCTCTCTTCCAGAGCCCCCACACCATGGTCCATGCAGGTTGGTATAGTGCACTATAGTATAGTTGGTATAGTATACTGCTGAGCCCCGCACAGTCCGGGATCCACATTCTGGCTATACCAGCCTGCATGGATGAGAAGGAAACTTGGGAGGGGGAACCCCACACTGTTAAAATGTATATAAAGAACTTGGAACAAGCAGTGTGTACTGCAGCAAAAAACAATTTTCTACCTTCAATGTTCTTTATTGAATTTTCAAGATGAAATACAAATATTTCCAAAACTTGCAATACTGTTGCAATTATCCTTGTAAGGAAAAAAAACTATTTTCTAAAAAAAAAAAAATATTTTTTTTCTAGTTGTTCCAACTATTCTGCTAAGCTCAGCAGTTATGACTTTAATGTAAATAATACCTAGCAGGTTTGGCAATAATAATCTTAATAATAATAATTGCAGTATTTGTATAGCGCCTTTCTCCTGTCGGACTTAAAGCGCTTGCAAGGCAGCCACTAGAGCACACTCAGTAGGCAGTAGCAGTGTAAGGAGACTTGCCCAAGAAACTCCTTACTGAAATAGGTGCTGGCTTACTGAACAGGCAGAGCTGAGATTTGAACCCAGGTCTCCTGTGTCAGAGACAGAGCCCTTAACCATTACACCATCCAGCCACTGATAGTATGTCTTCGAGCTTTGCAATAAACAGCTAAGCTCAGCAGTTATGACTTTAATGTAAATAACAGAATTCCGCTATTACAAATTCCAATTTGGAACGCCGAATTCTAAAGTGAAACTCGAAATTCGTAATTCTGTGGAATTTGATGCTCATCCTTAATGGTAAGTATAGCTGGTATTTCCAGATGCAGGTAATGACATTTGTTTGATGAATGCATTATGGACAAGTTTGCTGCTCAGCAACTGAAAAATATCACAGCTAAGGGGGAACCCCAACACCACCCTCTGGATTCCACACCACAAAACACCATCAGGAAGTGAAGAGAATCCGCTCTCAGCACACCAGTCAGCAGGTCTGATACAAGCTGGCGGAGGGCCCGACCGATTTCTCCTGAAGGAGCAGTTTATGCTTCCAGCAGATGAGAGGATAATGAAACCGGCTTAATACCAGGGGATGGCAGGAGCACAGGCACAGTACAGAGCGTGCACATTACACAGCACTACTGGCTCAGCAACTTCTACAAAAGATCAGACTGCGATAAGCCAGTCAACTTTAAAGCAGACCTGAACTCAGAACTTCCTCTCTGCTCTAAAAGATCAGCAACAGCATAATAACCTTTACAGGACAGCTGTAGTGAGAAGTATATGGAGGGCAGGCTGCCATATTTTTGACCAGAGTACCAGAGTAGACAGAGAACCATTACCAGTTGCCTGGCAGCCCTGCTTGTCTATTTGGATGCAGTAGAGTCTGAATAAGACCAGGAACAAGCATGCAGCTAACCTTGTCAGATCTGACAACAATGTCAGAAACACCTGATTTTCGTATGCTTGTTCAGGGGCTATGGCTAAAAGTATTAGATGCAGAGGATCAGCAGGACAGCTAGGAAATTGGTATTGCTTAAAAAAAAAAAAAAAAAATAATAATAATAATATGGCAGCCTCCATATCCCTCTTGCTTCAGTTGTCCTTTAAAGAAAACATTTCTTTGTTAGTTCTAGTTCACATTGTAAATCGCAGCGATTGCGATTAGCAATTCTGTAAGCACTTTTCTAAGCACTTTCTGGGCGATTTTCGTGTAGAAAATCGTTTTTCTAAGTGCTTTTATGTAGCAATGTTTTGTACACTTCCTGACATCAAGCAGGAAGTGAACTCTTTGACCTGGAATACAATGTATTTATATTCATTAAAGCGCTCAGCAAATTGCTTTTCAAATCGCTTTTTCAAGCGCTTAGCGATTTTGCTATTCTTTCTAATGAATCAGAAACGCGCTGGAAAAGGTGCAGGAGCCACGTTTGCGATTGGATAGAAAGCTCATCGCTTATGTAAGAACACTCACATAAGCTAACAAATGAGCTTATCAGCAGTGGCAGTCATGTGACACAGGGGAGATATCAAATTACAACTTGTGATTAGAAACAAATGAGGGGCATTAGACGGGCCAATTACACACAGGGTGCAATTCTCTCTGTTTTCCTTCTGTCCTGTGCAAGAGTTCAGCTCCACTTTAAGAGAGTTCAGTACACAGTGTATGGTGCCATTTACACAAGCACAGGAAGATGCATTGTCTGGGCAGTAGCCCATCAACCAGCACACAAAACCAAGGGCAACCATTACTTGGCTACCAGGTGCATAATACGTACATTGTCTGTACATTCTGTAAATATAAAAATAACACACACACTTTTGCAGTTGTTTTTTTTTTAAGCGCCGGCAATTTTCAAAAAGCGCTTGTGCAATGATTCCCTAGTAGTAGGATGGAGCCGCTTGTGCTGGCCAGAAAAAGCCCAGCCTGAGCAGCTCCGTGCTACTTCCCAGGCACAAGCCATTAGTAGCTACGCAGTACAGCCAAGCTTTCATCAAACAGCCCTTGTTGAGGAGGTTCGGGGGGTCCCAGCACTAGAATGCTGAAGTGGAAGGGGACGGGGGAAGCCTCTAGATTATCCAGAGGATTCCCGGATCTAATAAGGCAAGTCGTCACAAGATATGCAATGCTAGATGTTTAGGGTCTGAGCACACTGCTCCGTGGCCCAGCATGCAATGCGCAGGGTAGTCAGAAAATGCATTGTTGGCACTGATGGACACACTGATGCGCTGCACGCATTTTGCACACAACGCAAAGCTGTTCCTTTCAGCAAAGTTAAATAAGGTGGTGCTGCAATGGAGAGCTATGCAGGTTCCATGCATTTTTGTAACTTACGGCCTCCTGCATTGCTGAGCAAAGGGCAGGGCGCTCAGATCCAAACCATGTACATACCATGATCCAATACTGCAAACATGATCTACTTACCCAATACACACATCTACATTCCCTGGTGGCACGGCACAGCCATCAGTCACTACCATCTCCAGTGTGCTGAGAACACTTTTCCTGGTAAGACACTTGCAGTAAGGTATGCCAGAAACTCTGCTTCATGTTCTAAAAACTCCAGCCACTGGTCCAGGTTAGCAATCATTAACCCTTTAGGATTCATGCCAAGTAATCTCACTACTTACCACATCTACACCATGGACTGCCTCATCTAACACCATGTCCACAACACAAGGAATGGGAGAAAAATCTGTTTACTTAGCAAGATTCAATAAAAATATAGGACATATCGGGGCACCTCTGAGACCTCTGTGCCTTGCAATAGGAGGAAAATGTTAAGTCATCAAGAGCTGGTGTAGTGTGAATAAATGCAGTGTGAAAGCCAACGAGAAAAGAATATCCTACATCCTGCCGGGTCGGGGGAGTTAAGACACAGCAGTAGCCAGAGCTCAGCTCTCTCCATTATATACATCAGTGAGCTGACTTCTCATGTGAGAAGACAAAGTAAAGTGACCTCTTACTGTTACCCCAATAATCAGCAGCCTAAAAGAAAGCCTCGCAACCCTGGAGAGATTCAGCACAACATGGGCACTTCCCATATATATATACATAGACATGTGACTATGGTAGGGACTAGATTGTGAGCCCCTCTGAGGGACGGTTAGTGACAAGACCATATACTCTGTACTGCGCTGCATACTATGTTGGTGCTACATAAAATGCAAAATTATGTGTTTACAAAACAAAAAAAACTCAGCCCACAGTGCATACTTCAAGTAATAGGATCTGCTAACTTGGCCGTCTACTGTTGTCGATAGTTTAATAGTTTAAAGCACACCTGAACTGAAAGGGATATGTAGCCTGACATTTATTTCCAGATTGCCTGGATGTCCTGCTGCGCCTCGGTTTCTAAAGGCAGCCATTAGCAATACAATCTTGAAAATCAATCTGAAATGATCGGTCATGCCCATTGACCACCAAATTCCTGCTAACCAATCTGATTGATGCCAAGAAAACATATCGAATTCCATTAATATGCTCTACGCCTACGCCAACCTGTACAGCCAAGCACCACATCCGATATTGCTCCAGTATATCACAATAGTCAGCCAATGTATTTAGGGGAGCTTACAATGTAATCTCTGCCATCGTGTCACTAGCTGAGGATTTTAAAATCTATTTCCTGTTGTTATGTCACTAGCTGTATTCAGATTAGCTTACAATCTAGTCCCTGCCGTCATATCACTAGCTGTACCTGGGTGAGTTTACAATCTACTTCCGGCCAACATGTCACTAACTATCCACAGAGGAGCTTACAAACTACTCCCTGCCATACTGACACTAAAGGGGCCCATACACTTTACGATTTACCCGCCGATATACAGCAGATTCGATCACTGTGATCGAATCCGCTGTGAAATCGTTGCGCAAACCCTGACCAAACAATCGATTTCCATCCGAAATCGATCGCTCATATTGATCTGTCTGTGCGGAAGATTTTGTTCGATCGCTGGTGGATTGGGAGTGCGTTGATAGCGGCGTTCGAATGTCCGACGACCAACGCTAGCAGCAATACATTACCTGTTCCGCCGGCGCGTGTCCCCGCGGTCACTTCTCCGCGCTGGGCTCCAGCTGGCTTCACTTACTTCCTGTCCCGACAGGAAGTTTAAACAGTAGAACGCCCTCCACTGTTTAAACTTCCCCCGACAAAAAGTAAAGTGAAGCTGGAGCCCAGAGCGGAGAAGAGACAGTGGAGACCGAGGGACTCACGCTGGCTGGATCAGGTAATGTATACGGGGGCGGCGGCGGCAGCTCCACAGATTGTGAACCGGTTTCTTAGTGAAAACAATTCAAAATCTGTTTGCAGTGTAGGCAGCCAATAGATCCCTCTTTGATCAGCTCACAGAGGGATCTATCTGCTGGTCGATCTGGTGGCAATCGACCAGTGTATGTTAGCCTTAACTGTACTTGGAGGAGTTTACAATCTAATCCCTGGCATCAATCATGTCACTGGGGGGGTGGGGGGAGTGTGTTTTTTCAGAAGGGGGGGGGGAGCGGCTGGTGATAGTTGGCCTTGGCCTGTAAAACGTACAAATCCAGCCATGGCGTCCGAACTACCTGCGACCCAGTGCCCCTTCCTCACACCAAGCAGATGTGTGGAGCTGAAATACCACTTAGACTTTAAAAAGTATTTTAGGGCAGTGCACAATCCAAGATTGCCGGTCCCAATCTGTTTAATGGCAGCCATGGCCAATATATAGGCCCAGAAAATGAGGGGGGACCCTCATAGCCTATCCCCACCTAAGAAAAGGAGGGGAGAGGGTCAAACAGATCCATCTCCACCAATTATGTAGACATACAAGTATAGATTATGAAAGATCTGATGATGTCAGCCCCAAGCATCTGGGCCATATTTATGAAGCACCGGAACAAACAATCATAAAATATGCATAAAATCAAAGTACGTGCATTAAGAAAACCAATGACAAAAAGGGAGGAAAGAAACAGGCTAAGGACATGGCCTTCACCACAATAATTATGCACCACCTAGGTTCTATGGAGTTCTAGTACCCATACAGAAAATCCACGTGGCCTCTAGAGAGTGGCCTCTTATAAGATTATGATTTGTCTGTCTGTGTGCTGACAAATGCTTTGGGCTAACCATCATCAGATCTTTTCATAAATCTATATTTATATATCTAATTAATGGAAATAGATCTGCTCAACTCCCCTCCCCCCTTCTTGGGTGGGGCTATGGGTCCAGTGTCCACCCCTCATTTCTGTCCATATATATTGGCCATTACTGCTATGAAACAACACTGATTAACCTCCCTGGTGATAATCTCAAGCTATGCTCGGGCTAGCCGCTGAGAGCTCCATGCAGAGTATAGCGCGCAGCGGGAGTTATTACTCCCTTCCCGGGGGATCCAGATGTCGGTAGCCACTCTCCTTCCTGTCCTCCGAGGCTCTAAATCACTCTGATGAGATCGCAGTCATTGATCTCACCAGAGAGTTACAGCGCCACCCGGAGGACGGAGGTAAAATTACAGCGGGAGGCAAGTCAGAGCAGGGGTTGCTGCAGAGACTCTGGCAGCATGATTTTTTTCCTCGATTTTAGGGTCTGAAAAGTTTTAAAAAGATCCTAAAATCCAGAAATAATCATACCGCCAAGACTAGTCTTTTGTCTGAAACCTGTCAACTATGTGTCCCGATATCTAACTTTGGATATGTCCGTAAACAGAGCTTTCCACTTGGGCAATGTGTGGATTTTCTTTACTCATCCAATCACCCTCACATCAAGCAGACTCTTTCTTGGCAGGACTTTAAAGGGAACCAACGATGAAAGGGATATGAAGGCTACCATATTTATTTCCTTTTAAATAATACCAGTTACCTAGCAGCCCTCTTGATCCTGTGTCTCTAATACTGACCCTGTGTCTCTGTGACCCCAAACAAGCATGCAGCAGATCTGGTCCTCTGACTCAGCTGACTTTACTGGATTAGCCATATGCTTATTCCAGGGCTTTGACTCAGACACCACTTATGCCAGAAGATCAACAGGGCAGCAAGGCAACTAGCATTGTTTAGAAGGAAATAAATATGGCAGCCTCCATTTCCCTCTCACCTCGGGTTCTCTTTAAAGGACAACTGTAGTAAGAGGGTTATGAAAGCTGCCATGTTTATTTCCTTTTAAACAATACCAGTTGCCTGGCAGCCCTGCTGTTCTATTTGGCTGCAGTAGTGTTTAAATAACACCAGAAACAAGCATGTGGCTATCTGGCCGGGAAAATACAGCATTCGGTATTTTATACTTTTGTGTGCTAATTCATAAAGATTTTCACAGCTGCGATGGAAGTGAGGTAAATTACCGAAGCCCAACTGTCGGTAACATCAGAAGAGTAGCTGCCTGTGTTGTTACATGTATTGTTACATTTATTTATTGTATTTATAAAGCACCGCCATATTACGCAGCACTGGACATTAGTTTAGTTTACAGACAATATTTAGGGGTGACATACAGCAATAAGACAATACAGGAATACATGCAAACCAGATCACGCAGCACAGTATGAGTCCAAGGTAATGCTTAGTCAGTCACTAGATGGGAGCATGGAGATTAGGCAAGTTGAGTTCACTCAGATCCATAGGATGGGTGCACAGTAATGGAGGTGCATAATCAGGTAGGACACAAAAGGAGGAGAACCCTGCCCAAAGGCTTACAATCTAGAGGGAGAGGTAAGGACACGGAAGGTAGAGGACCAGAGTTCAGCTGCGGGTTTAGAGCACTTGTGAGGGGTGGTAGGCCAGAGTGAAAAGGTGAGTTTTAAAGGGCCCAAGAGATTACATGCTGTCCTGCCCTACAGAGAAAGCATTACAATATAAGAGGCAACCAACTTCCCTTTAGATGTGCATGTTTTGTTATACTGCCTCTGCTTGCCCTGAATCAGCTCTGTATCTGTCTATTAGTCTTTCTTAACAATCTATTTAATTGTCACAGCTTAGAAGAATTTCAAGAAACTTTACACATGCCAGGCTTTGTGATGTTCACCTCCAGCTAATACACATCTTAAAGTGACTCTGTAACAAAAATTACAACGTTTTTTCTACCATCCTACAAGTTCCTAAACCTATTCTAATCTGTTATGGCTCACTGCAGCACTTTGTACTATCACGGTCTCTGTAATAAATCAATGTATCTTTCCCCTGTCAGACTTGTCGGCCTGTGTCTGGAAGGCTGCCAACTCTTCCGTGCTGGTCTGTTCCTCTATGCACACTCCAGTGTGTGTTTTATTTACATAAGCCAGCAGCTTCTCTGCTATCTTATCAGTGATAACAGAGGAGGATTTTTATCCAGCTCTCTTCTAAGCTGTGAAAGTAGCTGGCTGACACATACTGAGGAATTACAAACACAGGCACAGGCAGAGCTGTCTGCAGGAAGCCTGTAATGTTCAGTGCATGAGAGAAGAAGGGGACAGAAGGTAAACACACAAATGATCTTTTGAGATTCAAAAGGAAAGCTGTATACAGCCTGCCTGTGTATGGATGTATTTTCTATGTGTGGACATATTGTATATCAATCTACTTCCTGTTTTGGTGGCCATTTTGTTTGTTTATAAACAAACTTTTTAAAACTATTTTTGACTACTTTTAATGCGGCGGGGAGTGGCGAAATTGTGACAGAGGGTAATAGGAGATGTCCCCTAACACACTGGTATGTTTACTTTTGTGCGATTTTAACAATACAGATTCTCTTTAAAGAGACACTGAAGCGGAAAAAAAAATATGATATAGTGAATTGGTTGTGTACTATGAATAATTACTAGAAGATTAGCAGCAAAGAAAATATTCTCATACTTTTATTTTCAGGTATATAGTGTTTTTTCTAACATTGCATCATTCTATAATATGTGCAGATTACACAACACTCAGCATTCAAAATGAGTCTTTCAGAGCAGTCTGTGAAGTAATGACCTCTCCTCTAGCAGAAGAAAAGTAAATAGTCCAGGAACAGTTGAGATAATAAAAGTCAGATAACAGCCCTCTCCACGACTAAAGGTGCCCATACACTCGTCAGATTGGCAGCAGATAGATAAGAAATGCATCTGATGGTCTATCTGATGCGTTTTTAGAACATTTTTTACCAGGATAGAATTCCAACAGATTTCAGTTTGAAATCTATTGAAATTCGATCTGATGGCATTTTTTTGCCATCAGATTTCCATTAAAGGAATACTTAAGTCAAAAAAAAAAAATGACATTTACTCACCTGGGGCATCCCTCAGCACCCCGAAGCTGGATGGTGCCCTCGCAGCCCCGCTCCGATCGTCCTGTCCCCGCCGGCGGCTACTTCCGGTTCGGCGACAGCCGCCGACAGGCTGGGAACGCGGCTGATTTTCCGCGTTCCCAGCCGCTGCTATCACTCTCTATGCTGCTATAGCGTATATATAGACGCTATAGCAGCATAGAAAGTGATAGCAGCGGCTGGGAACGCGGAAAATCAGCCGCGTTCCCAGCCTGTCGGCGGCTGTCGCCGAACCGGAAGTAGCCGCCGGCGGGGACAGGACGATCGGAGCGGGGCTGCGAGGGCACAATCCAGCTTCGGGGTGCTGAGGGATGCCCCAGGTGAGTAAATGTCATTTTTTTTTTTTGACTTAAGTATTCCTTTAAGGCCAATGCAAACTGATAAGCAATCTCTTCAGATCGACCTAAATTTTCCACCCTGCAAGTTCGATGGAAATCCATCGAAATCGATCGAAATCGGCCATCGATCGGTCGATTGGCCAACCGATTTGCAATCGATCAATCGATGGATCGATCGGTCGGCCAGAAAATCGGCTGAGTGTATGGGCTGCTTAACTTAGTCGGAGAGCTTAATGGCTTGTTTGCATGGAGATAACAACTGGAGTTTCTCAACTCTTCCTGTACTGGAAACAATTACACTGATGTATCTGATCTTAATGTTTTATTTCTTAGCTGTGCTACACATACAAATCATAATATCATCATTTTTTTTTCGCTTCAGTGTCTCTTTAAAAGCAGGAACCCAAGATGTTAAACAGCCACACACAGCCTAAGGTATTTAGGGGAAGCCTTGTTTGTTCCCATCGCTCTTTGCTCTCTTATCACCACTTCAAAGCAGGCGTATGTTCCGTGTCATTACCGCCTGTTCTAATCTTTATGAATTGAAATTTACTGACATGTGTTGAGGTAATTACTGCACAAGTTGGTAATTTACCTCACTGCTCGGGAATTTCAGCTTTTCATGCGGTACCTGCTTTTATGAATTGACATTTTGTTAAAGCTAATGGGAACCGGTTTAAAAAAAAAAAAAAAAAAGTCAGATACTCACCTAAGGAGAGGGAGGCTCTGGGTCCCATAGAGCATTTCCTCTCCTCTCCCGGTGCCGGCTGCTGTCCTGGCTCCCCCGTAGCGGTATTCGACCGTTTTGGTCAAATATCGCTGTCTCCCGGCTGAAGGAAGGCTTCATAAATGCTTTGGGAGCCCGAGTGCTCCCGAAGACGGGCCGCTCTACACTGCACACGCGCTCTCTATGACGCACTCGCGTGTGCGCTGCCTGTCTTCGGGAGGACTCGGCTCCCGAAGACTTCTGAAGTCCCCACGGTTGCGGAAGCGAACAGGGAAGACAGTGCGGCATGGAGGGAGCCGTGAGAGGAATGGCTCATTAGGACCAAGCCTTCCCTCTCCTTAGGTGAGTATCTGCTTCTTTTTTTTTTTTTTTAAACGGGGTTACATTAGCTTTAAGTGCTCAGTAAAGTCAACTGTTTTCTGCATTACCGAATGTGGTAATGCTTTATGAATGATAGCTCAAGTCAGAAACACCTGACCTGCTGTGTGCTTGTTCAGGGTCTATGGCTAAAAGTATTGGAGGCATAAAACCAGCAGGAAAGCCAAGCAACTGGTATTGCTTTAAAGGAAATAAATATGGCAGCCTCCACATACCACTTGCTTCAGTTCTCCTTTAAGATAAACCTACAGTGATCTGCAAATAAATTAGACTGGAAGTTTTGAAGCAAACCGGTGTCAAAAATTACCGTACTAAGAAAAATGTAAGAGCAGATATAACAAGTGATAATTAGAAGCAACCTTGTCTGGTTTTATAATTGTGTTCTGTAAGTTTCGTACTTCATGTTCTAAATCTCTGACAGTCGCAGGAAGTCTGTCCCCTGGATTTACCTTCCCCAGTGTACGCGAGAGTGAATGTTTATTCCCGCAAACTGTTTGTCCTGCTTCCAGCTGTCATTGTTGCAGAGTTGGTTTATAAATGGAGACAAGAAGCATGACTGATTGCTACAGGCAACAAACACAGACACTTCCCACACATGGGGCCCCAGGGTGTAGTTTTTTATCTCTCACAAGAAGAGAGATGCTTGGAGCCATATTTGTGCACTTGCAGCATAACAAAAAAAAAAGTTGAGTACTGCATGCAAAACAGTCATCTCTTGAATGATTCGCTTCCCAGAGGATTTTCAAGATCAGATCAGAGCACACAGATTTAGTTTACAAACATTCACATACCACAATCTGAATACACGAAAATGGTGAAGGGGAGGGGGGGGGGTGTTAGAAACTCAGATAAGAGCTTGTTCACAAGGTAGGCTTGTAAGGCCAGGGACCTCTTCCTATTGTTTCCTATTTTGCTGTAATTTACCATATGAACGTGTACCAATTTTGGCAATATCTCAAACCACACTATGTACCGTAGGTACAGTATTTGTACTTGTATTGCTGGATGTCAGGATTGTACAGTGTCTTGAACTGCAGATGTATCTGTAGTCCCCAATATTTGCTTTGTACTATGTACAGCGCTACGGAACAGGTTGCGCTCTATAAATAAAAAAAATAATAATAGTAATAATAATAACACACACAGTGTACCTGCAGGTAAGAAAAGTGCCCCTAGGGGGTACTCAGCTCAGGAGGTGGAAACCTCTGGGTCCTAAAGTGGCTTCCCCCATCCTCCTCTTCAGTCTGGTTCCAGTGGTGGTACTCCCGAAAGTTTATTTTTTACCGCCATGCACATGCATGCAAGTTATGCAAGTTCTGTCTCGCTCGGTTTTCTTCAGAAGTAGCCGGGTCGAGCCAAGTCCACGATACTGTGCAGGAGCAAATTGTCTGAGCAGTGTCACATGGCTGTCCCCAGTACAGCGCCGCTGCTGATCGCAGCGCTGTACTACATGTAAAGATGACGGTTTTGCCGTCTAACAGTCTCCTGAGCAGCAATCACCGCTCGGAGACTGAAGGCGGGGCAGAGCTCCGCCCCCCGAGCAGAAGATGCGCACAGCCTGCGCGCGATCTCCTGCAAACTGCAGCCCCAGGACTTGACGCCAATTGGCATTAGGCGGTCCTGGGGCTGCCGTAGCGGCCACCCCTATTGGCGTGGAGCGGTCTACATACATACCTCGGGCTTCCTCCAGCCCCCTTCGGCCTGATCGCTCCCTACTCGCCAGCAACTGGACCGCCAGTCGGCGCATACAACATGAATGTGGCGGAAGTGCGGCCTGGCCACGCATGCACAGTTGGACCCGGACCAGAGGACTTTGAGGCCCCATCTCATGTTCCCTTTAAATCAAAAATCTGATCTGCATGCTGGTTCAGGGTCTATGGCTAGAAGTATTAGAGGCAGAGAAGCAGGGCAGCCAGGAAATTTGCACAGTTTAAAAGTAGGGATGATCAATGAGATGCAAATATTTCCTAGTTGATGCAAACGTATGCAATTTTTTATGCAAATATAAGCAGTTTAAAAATGGACCAATCCATTTAAACCTGGGTTGACTGGCCCATTTTTGAAACTGCATATATTTGCATAAAAATTTGCATAAATTCAAAAGCATCTGCATATCATTGATCATCCCTATTTAAGAGGAAATAATTATGGCAGCTTCCATATCCCTCACATAAATGACCATCTGCATGTTGCCAGCTGAGTGGTCTGCTGGATCACAATATACATGCATACACTGTGGTCCCTGTTCCTGGCAGTGGGATCTGTCCATGCCAAAGGCAAATAAACTTGCAGTCACTGTTACTAAACTTCAAGCATTCAGATTTGCCATCTCAGCCTCTGTCAACCAGCCGTTACAAAGAACATGCAGGCACAGAATGCAATCTCACACAAATCAGTGGTGAACTTATGACCAAACTTACAGACACTGGTAATACTAACTCTGTACATGTACTATGGTTGTCGGCCAGAGCCTGCCATCGCTGAGAGTCTAGCGTGTGTACAGCGGCCTTGATGCATTGGCTAGAGATCCAGACAACTGCATCGTCTTGTTGGATCACTGGCTGAAGACCATGGTTCTACTCCTTACCTCTCCTGCTCAATGCTGTACCTCACTGCCATCCCACCACTGCCCTCCATAGCAATGGAATGTGTTCTTGGCTTAAAGGGAATCTGAAGTGAAAATAAACTTGTGATATAATGATTTGTATGTGTAGTACAGCTAAGAAATAGAACATAAGAAGCACAGATATGAGTCTCATATTGTTTCCAGTACAGGAAGAGTTAAGAAACTTCAGTTCTCTATGCAACCGAGCTTCACCAAGTTCTCCAACCAAGCTTGGTTGGCTACAGTGCTGTTTTCTGAAGCACTTATCTCAACCTCTCTCATTGTTTCTTGGACAAAAAGTAGGGATAATAAAAATTGCACCCTGCAGAAAGAAAACACAGAGACAACAGGAGCCCAAATGGTGCAGTATGTCACAGTACCAGAAGTATGTAAAATAGGCGATCGTATTATACTCACAAAGGTGGGCTGCAGAAGGGCAACCGACCACTAGAAGCAGGTAGAGATGTATAACCCCGACTCCACTCGGGTGACCAGACGGAGCTGGTGGTGGTCGCACTCTTGATAAAAGGCAAACCTCAAATGACCTAAATTGGTCAAAGAGGGTTGACCCCCCCTCCAAAAGGAGGGTGAAGGCACAAGGTAAAGGGGGAAGAGGCGCCCGGAGCAGATAAAATACGTTAAAAACAAATAAAATGAAAAAAGTGAGGTGGCTTACCTCAATGAAGACAAATTCACGTATTAATAGAATTTTATTGCACTGGCAACGCGTTTCGTGGGTGCATACCCACTTCCTCAGGCCAAATAGCAGTGCCTACAATCATCAGACAAGGCGCTTAATGCCACAACACTAACAGCATATCAAAAACATAAATCTACCTTTAACAAATACTACAGACAACATTGTATAATGAGAATCAAAAAATACATAAATAATAACAGCATTCAAACAAATGTATGCATATAGAATTTGATTTCAACTATCAGAGGCAACTATCAGTGCCAGAGCAGTTACATGCAAAGAGAAACTCCAACCAAGAATTAAACTTTATCCCAATCAGTAGCTGATACCCCCTTTTACATGAGAAATATAATGATTTTCATAAACAGACCATCAGGGGGCGCTGTGTGACTGATTTTGTGCTGAAACCCCTCCCACAAGAAGCTCTGAGTACCGCGGTACTCTGGGCAAACTGCCACAATGTAACAATGTTCACAGACAGGAATTAGCTGTTTACAGCTGTCTCTAACAGCCAAAACAGTTAACAGCAGCTACATAACCTGCTCACAGTAAAAATGTCACCATGTAATAAATGTCAGAATGTAAATCGGGGAGAGGAAAGATTTTACAATAAGCAAACACTGACTAAATCATTTATACATAATTATTGAAAAATGAAGCACGTTTTTATTACATTATTTTCACTGGAGTTCCTCTTTAAATAAGGTTATAATATGCACATAAAATACATGACTGTAGTGCATTCAACGCTCATATGCTTTGCATAAATTTGCATGCACGTGTAGCGGATGTGGTTCCATTTAAACAAAAGTTATTTTAGTACATGAGGTCATGTTAAAATATGTGCATAATACACAAGTATAAAAGCTAATGCTATAGGAACGCATAAAAAAATATATATAAAAAGATTAAACATTAAATCTCATAGACTAGGCATACTACACATTAAACAAATGCAGCTGCACTGGAGTAAGTCCCCAGTGTAATACTGCTTATAAAAATAGCATGTCATTAATAAATAAGAACAAAAGCATGTGCCTAAAGATAAATGTGCTATATGGTCCTGTGGTGTATGGTTCCAGGGAGGGCTGCATGAATGGAACACTGCAAAAGGGTAAAGGGGGACAGAGCGGTGTGCATCATATCAACAGGATAAGTAAATGCACCATATAAACAGCATTCTGCGGTATATGCTGCACTGTATAAATGACACTCTGCGTGACGTAAATGCTTACGTAGAATGTTTAGCATAGGGAAAAGGGTATATGTTGTGCTGTATAAACAGCACTCTGTATAAAAAGAGATTAGCATGGCAGTGGAAGGGGATAAACACTGTGGTGGATAGTGTAATGGTTAAAGGCTCTGCCTCTGACAAGGGAGACCAGGGTTCGAATCTTGGCTCTGCCTGTTAAGTAAGCCAGCACCTATTCAGCAGGAGACCTTAGGCAAGTCTCCCTAACACTGCCTATAGACGCGCCCTAGTGGCTGCAGCTCTGGCGCTTTGAGTCCACCAGGAGAAAAGCGCCATATAAGTGTTTGTCTTTTACTCTATGCCCATAAGACAATATACATGTAGTTGGAGCATAACACCATAAGAGGGAGCAAGTTGATTAATTAAGCAAGTACATTTCTTACCTAATAGTGCTTGTAGCCACAAATAAGGCACCTCTATTTTTCCAGGTAGTGGTGCCTATCCTAAATAGCTTTAGATTTAATCAGCAGCTGTCTCAGATCAGAGGCAGACTGCTGTGATTGGTTAGTGTCATGGTGTCATCACACATGACATCAGATGCTCTAATAGTCATTTTAGGTAATGGCAACTCGCCCATAGTATAAAGACTGGAATTTTCCGGCCACCAAAGGGAGCAAGAGTCTAGGGAAAGATTCAGACATTAGTAGTGACTTGTGTAAGGAAAAGTCACCAGCAGGGAGCTCTAAGTGATAGGAATAATATATATATATAAAAATAAATAAATACGTAAATAAATAATAATATAAAAAAATGTAATAAAAAATAAGTACATCATCATCGTAATAATAATACTTTAACCATTTCAGCCCGCGGGGATTTTTCACCTTATGCATCGGAGCAATTTTCATCTCCCATTCATTCGCTAATAACTTTATCACTACTTATCACAATTTATTGATCTATATCTTGTTTTTTCCGCCACTAATTAGGCTTTCTGTGGGTGGTACATTTTGCTAAGAGCCACTTTACCGTAAATGCATTTTAACAGGATTAATAAGAAAAAAATGGAAAAAATTAATTATTTCTCAGTTTTCGGCCATTATAGCTTTAAAATAATCCACGCTACCATAATTAAAACCTATATATTTTATTTGCCCGTATGTCTCGGTTATTATACCATTTAAATTTTGTCCCTATCACAATGTATGGCGCCAATATTTTATTTGAAAATTAAGGTGCATTGTCTCCGTTTTGCGTCCATCACTATTTACAAGCTAATAATTTTAAAAATGTTTGTAGTTTACCCCCTTCGAATGCATATTTTAAAAGTTCAGACCCTTAGGTAACTATGGTTTTTTTTTTTGCTTTGTTTTTTTAATTGTAATTTTTTTTTTTTTTAACATTAAAAATTTTATTTGGGTAATATTTTAGTGTGGGACATAAACAGTTAATTTTTAATGTTGTAAAATGTGTAATTGTAATGTAAAAAATGTGCAGATGTAGTTTTACTATTTGGCCACAAGATGGCCACCTTCGTTTTTAGTTTCCCTCCTTTTACTTCTCGCTAAGCGGAAGTACAAGGGGGATGCGGAAATCTGTCCGTGCAGAAGAGTCGGAGCCTCACAGGTGAGCGCTTCGGTTTTTCTGTGGTGGAAAGGGATCGGTGATCGGGAACCATGTTCCCTTTCACTGATCCCAGGGCTACCAGGGGACACAGCGGGGATGCGGGGGCGCGCCCGCGATTGCGGGCAGGAGCACGCCCAAGTGCGGGAGCGCTGCAGAGCTGCTGCCCAGGCGGCGGAAATGGTTTAAAAAAAAAAAAAGGGGGGGGGGAAAGGAGAGGTTATTTTGGGAATGATATCATTTGTACTAATATAAATAAATTAAACTTATATATAGGGGACAGATAGGATAAAAATTATATTGAGAAATTGCATATATTATTATGTAAGGTAAGTATCTCCAAATATGGATATCTAATTAATAGTTGTGTTCTAGGCATTCATTTAAACCTTCTGGTTTTAAAGTTCTAAGCGTGTATATCCAGAACATTCCCCTGGCTCTCAGTTGGGTGATATAATTGGATGAGGGGGACAAGGGAAATATTCGCTCAACAGGTATAAAGGACATGAGTGATGGATCAGAATTATGGAATTCAGAAAAGTGTCGCGAAAGGCTATGTTTGGGAAAGGATTTCTCATTGTTTCTTGTTTAAAGAGAACCAGAGATGAAGCACCCTCTTGTATTTTACCTTATAAATCAGTGGGAACATGACAGTAAACACCTAATCTGCCCTTTGTTTCATTGTTCTCTGTGTAATCTGACTGTTATCACGTCTGATAAGAATCCCCGACTGAGAAGTCAGGCTGCTCCGTCTAGCTTTGCTACAGAAAGATTATAGCTAAGTCTGTCTTCTGTGGTGTTATTTCAAGCCCAAGCCTGCCCCCTTGTGGCTTTGCTATAATGACTCAGCAATAATCATTCCCAGCAAAGCCAGATTTAATTGCTCAGTCTGGGATTCTTGTGACTGCTGTTAACAGACACTTTTAGCAGTGAGGAGGAAACAGAGAGCATGGTAAGTGTTTTCTCTAATGTTCTTACTGATATACATGGTAAAATACACAAGGGTGCTTCCTCTCTGGTTCCCTTTAAGTTTTTACTGCAGGAAAGTTCAAAGGGACATTAGCTCTGCTCTGTTTTATAGTTCAAAATACAGAGAGTGTAGTTTGTACACTGCAAATATTAGAGAATGATGCAATATACCTGAAAATAAAAATATGAGACTTTTCTTTGCTATTAATGTTCTATGAATTACAGGATCTTCTCAAAAAATTAGCATATTGTGATAAAGTTCATTATTTTCTGTAATGTACTGATAAACATTAGACTTTCATATATTTTAGATTCAAATACACACAACTAAAGTCGTTCAAGCCTTTTATTGTTTTAATATTGATGATTTTGGCTTACAGCTCATGAAAACCCAAATTTCCTATCTCAAAAAATTAGCATATTTCATCCGACCAATAAAAGTGTTTTTAAAACAAAAAAAGTCAACGTTCAAATAATTATGTTCAGTTATGCACTCAATACTTGGTCGGGAATCCTTTTGCTGAAAAGCTTTATGGAGATGAAGATTTCATTTTTCAGCATGACCTGGCACCTGCTCACAGTGCCAAAACCACTGGTAAATGGTTTACTGACCATGGTATTACTGTGCTCAATTGGCCTGCCAACTCTCCTGACCGGAACCCCATAGAGAATCTGTGGGATATTGTGAAGAGAAAGTTGAGAGACGCTAGACCCAACACTCTGGATGAGCTTAAGGCCGCTATCGAAGCATCCTGGGCCTCCATAACACCAGAGCAGTGTCACGGCTGATTGCCTCCATGCCACGCCGCATTGAAGCAGTCATTTCTGCAAAAAGATTCCCGACCAAGTATTGAGTGCATAACTGAACATAATTATTTGAAGGTTGACTTTTTTTGTTTTAAAAACACTTTTTTCTTTTATTGGTCGGATGAAATATGCTAATTTTTTGAGATAGGAAATTTGGGTTTCATGAGCCAAAATCATCATGAGCCAAAATCAGCCAAAATCATCAGTGTTAAAACAATAAAAGGCTTGAACGACTTCAGTTGTGTGTATTTGAATCTAAAATATATGAAAGTCTAATGTTTATCAGTACATTACAGAAAATAATGAACTTTATCACAATATGCTAATTTTTTGAGAAGATCCTGTATATGTACTACACACACAATTCATTATATCATACGTTTTTTTCTCTTCGGTGTCACTTTAAGGGCCCATTCACACTAGAGCGTTTTGCCGTGATTTCAGCAAAACGCTCAAATGCTAGCGGTTTTTAAAAGCCGCAAACCGCAAACGCGTCGCCTGCACCATTTTCAGGCAATATCCCAGCGATCACGTTTCAGTCCTATAGAAGCGCTAAACGCAATCGTGACAAAATCACCGCAGTGTTCAGTGATTTTTCCGCGGAAAAATCACTCCTGCAAAACGCCGGCAAAAATCGCCGTCGTTTTGCAAACGCAAGTATGAATGGGCCCTAAAGGCTAGCAACGCACCTGTTCATCACTCAGTCCCAAACTGTAACCAGAAGCACTGGGTACTGATGCATGCAGGCGACAGTTCTCCAACGTGTGTAAGAGGCTTTACACTAGGCAGCACAAAGTCTCCCTAGGAGGTGTGCATTGTTTTGCCTGTCACACAGAAGATCAACTTATTGGTATTAAAACAAGAGAGATGTTTATAGAAAAGCTATGATAAGGAAATACTGGCAATTTGCATATGAGATAAATGAGGAATAAAACAGAAGTCACCATTGTTTGCCCTGCTGGTGAGAGCATGCCAGAACCAGATCCCAGTCCTGCAAGCTGGTTTATGTGTGAAGCAAAACACCACATGTAACACCAGAGAGGCAAAGTGTTCTAATCTAAAACACTAGAAAGTAATGCAGAAGTTTGTGAATGCAAAGTGTAGTGAATCACTCATCAGCGGGGGTGTGAGTGTGGGTGTGTCTGGGGAAGGGGGGGTTACTAAACAGATGTTAAAGGATACCTGAAGTGACATGTGACATAATGAGATAGACGTGGGTATGTACAGTGCCTAGCACACAAATAACTATGCTGTGTTCCTTTTTTCTCTTTCTCTGACTGAAAGAGTTAAATATCAGGTATGTAAGTGGCCGACTCAGACAGGAAGTGACTATAGTGTGACCCTCACTGATAAGAAATTACCCCTTTTACCTCTTTCCTGCTCTCAGAAGCCATTTTCTGCTAGGAAAGGGTTTTATAGTTGGAATTTCTTATCAGTGAGGGTCACACTGTAGTCACTTCCTGTCTGAGTCAGGACTGAGTCACTTACATACCTGATATTTAACTCTTTCAGGCAGAGAAAGAAAAAAGGAACACAGCATAGTTATCTGTGTACTAGGCATTGTACATACCCATGTCTATCTCATCATATCACTTTGGGTATCCTTTAAACAACACCTGAAGTGAGAGGGATATGGTGGCTGCATTATTTCTTTCCTTTAAAACAATGCCTGGTATCCTGATCTTTATGGCATCAGTAGTATCTGAATCACACACCTGAAACAACCATGTGGCCATTCCAGTCAGACTTCAGTCAAACCTCTGACCTGCATGCTTGCTCAGGGCCCATGGCTACAAGTATTAACCTGTTAGCATCTTCAAACAAAAGATTTCATTTGAAGATGCGCACTAATTTTAACCTCAGCCGGTAGAACTCCTGCTGTCTAATGAGGTACTTCAGAGTGGGCGGCAGGGAGCGGTTACAGTTACCTGTTCCCAATGCTTGACCGCCTTCTCCTCTTCATCCACCTGTAGTGCAGTGCCACCCGGTGGTAATAGAGGGGTAATGCAAGAGTCTCTTCCACCACCAGGTGGCACTGCACCGCTGACACTACCTTCTGAGCCGGGAGTGTAGCGCCTCCCTGTCTCTCTCTGTGCCCAGTCAGTGTCTCTCTGTGCCCGCTCTGTGTCTCTCTCTGTACTTTCCCCCGTGTCTCTGTGCCTCCTCTGGATCTCTGTGCCCGCTCGCGGGTTGGGTGCTGCCATACACACACAATTATCAATTGAGGTGGTCAAAATTAGCCGATTCAGCCGACTTTAGTCGAATATGTATACAAGCCTTTCGAGGCAAAGGAACAGCAGGATAGCCAGGCTATCATTGGCATTGTTTAAAAGGAAATATATACAGTATGTCAGCCTCCACATTCCCCTCTAATTTCAAGTGTGCTTTCAACTTGTTACTGGGACCACTGAGATTTCTCGGTCATCCAGTATCCTGCTGCAGAGACTGGTAACTACTTCTGGAACATTAGTTCATTTGCTGTGTTGCTCAGATTTATTGCTCATCTGTTGTTGAATCAGTGGCAACTAGTGTGTTGCTGTGTGACCAGATTCTGGCCAGTTATGTGAGTAGTGCGTGTCCAATAAAACTCTGCCTGTCAGGTTCAGCTACATCCATGGTTGTGTGCTTTCTCAGCCCTGGTACCCGTGGATTGTAACGCATACATATAGATCCAGCAGATGCAGCCACCAGTAACAAGGGAGATCTTTTGGGCCCACCAAGAGCAGGGCTGTGGAATCTGATTTGGAGTAATTTTAGGGAACTGGATTCGGAGTTGGAGGTTTCATAAACTGAGGAGTCAGATGATTTTTGTACCGACTCTACAGCCCTGGTAAGGAGTCTGAGTCGAGGAGTCAATGCACTTTTGGGTACCTGGAGTTGGATGTATTTTGCACCAACTCCACAGCCCTGATCAAGGGACGGCAAACTGATAGTATCATCAGACTAAAAGAATCGTTCTGAAATTCAGATTGACGTTACGATCAAACAATCCTTTGCTGTTGATCAGCAGCATTAACAGTACCCGATCCATCGTACGGTCAATTGTTTGGGAGATTGTGCCGTTAATCTGCACCTTAAGGCTTGGGACCCACTAGCAGTGCTTTGCAGGAAATTGCAAAGTGCCTGCGATTTTACGAATTGCAGAAGTGCTGCAATTTCACCCTGATTTTTTGAGAAATTGTGATTTGGCTCTGCAGCCACTGATGTTCCTATATCGCTCCCAAAATGCTGCGTGCAAACGGTAAGCGCTGAAAAATCGCTCCCAGTGGGATACTGACCCCAAGTCACACAGGTGAGAACTTTACATAACAGTTACCAGCTCTGTTACCAGTGACTCTGGGATGCCTTAAAATTGCATGGCCTTTGGAAAAATAATGAAAATCATGATGACCTGTACACAGTGTGGCGTTTTTAGAAAAAAAAAAAAAAAAGCAATCGCGGTGGCTGCTGCGCTTTTAAAGCGTGGCACCTACAAAAAAAAATTGCAATGCATTCGATTTTCGTTGCATTTTTAGGTCAACAATTAGGAAAGCAGGAAAAGATAGCCTCAGCAAAATCGCAATCGCATATGCACAAAAAAATGCAAGCAGAATTTTGATTAAAGAACACAATCGCCTCGCACTGCGTTTGCGCTTGTGATTTTCAGTGTGTACAAGCCCTTACTATTCACTGGGTTTTTTGTATACAGTATAATCTTATTATAGTAAACTCTGATATTGTAAGCATTCGGGTATAATAAACTAAAGTATAGGTCCCAGCCAAGGCCCATAAGTATATGGAGTATTGCCTGGTATGGGAAACTCTGGTATAATAGAACCTCTGTTATAGTAACAGGCACCCTTGTGTTGCTTTGGGGGCATGTGAAGAGCAGGGCACTCAGAAGTGCAGAGATCTCACCAGAATCCCAGGAGCATAGCAAGAAACAGAAGATTTCTCTCTCCATCCGCTAAACATGTAAATCTCAGCACAGCGGGTGGAGCGGGCACAGAACGGCTGTTGTATTGTTACATGTGCAGGAAGAGGGAGCTGACTTCCTTCCCTCATTAGGGAGGGTTGTCACACAGAGACAACAAGCTGCACAGCGCTCACTATACAGCCATCTGCTGCTCTGTATACGGCAGCCGTACCGCCTACTCCCCTCACTGATGAGAAACAGCTATATTCAGCCCTGGACATGGGACATCACATAGTGCAGTCATGCTAAACAGGGGTGGGGGCTCCTACAAGGAATTCCAGGGGCACCCCCCTGCAGGAGATCAGGAGGCGCATTTCCAATGCTCCCCCGCAGCGCCCTCTACTGGCAGGTCTGCTGCTCTGTATCCTACTCCCTACACTGATGAGGAACCGCTATATTCAGCCCTGGAAGTGGGACATCACATAGTGCAGTCATGCTAAACAGGGGTGGGGGCTCCTACAAGGAATTCCAGAGGCACCCCCCTGCAGGAGATCAGGAGGCACATTTCCAATGCTCCCCCGCAGCGCCCTCTACTGGCAGGTCTGCTGCTCTGTATCCTACTCCCTACACTGATGAGGAACCGCTATATTCAGCCCTGGAAGTGGGACATCACATAGTGCAGTCATGCTAAACAGGGGTGGGGGCTCCTACAAGGAATTCCGGGGTACCCCCCTGCAGGAGATCAGGAGGCACATTGCCAATGCTCCTCTGCAGCGCCCTCTGCTGGCAGACCTGATGTCCTGTCTGACCAATGCCTGAAGCAACTGTGCTCTACAGTGAGGGGCCACAGTCTATGCAACTCAGAATACATCGTGGGCTTCAACCACTAAACCGTGATAACTCATATCACAGCCGTTTTGGAGCGCATTTTCACGTTTGCGTGCGATCACGAATTTTCATGAGAAAACGTGATTTTTGCGCGGAAACGCTAATTTTCACTAAAAAACGCAACCGTATAGGCAGGTGTTGTTCAACATTATTACAGTGAGTATCCCTTTGTGAAAGACAGTATTCGCCAAGTATCCCCTACTGTGTGTAGTTACACCTCAAGTACCCACGGATACACATCTATGAGCTGGCAGTGTTCCAGAAATGTGTTTATTAAAGGCTTCTCAACATTCCTTCATGGTTTTAACAAATTAGAAACGTTTTTTCAGTTTTGAATACACATGATTTATTTACAAAGTGTACCTGTAGAGAAAAAAGTAGCCTAAATGAATACTTTCTCTTAGTAGAGGATAATGCAGAGGCTCTCCCCTACAACTCGCCATTATCGCCCTGGGACACCCCGAAACTCTCCGGCAACAGCTTGCTGAAGAGAGTGCGGCGCCGCACACTCCTGTCCGTGAATGAGCGCGGCCCCACTGCGCAGGATTCCTTGCATGTGCGCAGTAGTTTGGAGCCACTTATGATTCTTTGTGAATCGTAATTTGACATTTCTCGAGGTATTTACTGCACAAGTCGGTAATTTACCTCACTAGTCTGTAATCTTATTTTTTCTGTGCGGTTATAGGTTTAGTGAATTGGAATTTGGGAAGGTGATCGGTAAAATCAGCTGTTTTCAGAATGCAGGACGAATGCAGTAATGCTTAGTGAACGGAGGCCATTGAGAGCTGAAGTTCTCTCTTTCATTACCTGGATTAGGACAAAAAGAAGGCAACAGAATTTTGTGTTCTTTATGAAAAGCGGAAACCAGCTTAGGAAAAAATGAAGGTAGCAATTTAAATGAAATCCTGTCTTCCATTACTGACATAAAAGCAGGTTTGATTGATAAGGCCTGGATATCCCGGATTCTACAAGCCTTAGTGATTGCTTCTAAGAACAATGTTTTAAATGTAAACCTCCATAGGTGACAAAACTAAATTTAAATCCCAAGGAGGGACAATAGTAATTTTCTTTTGATCGCTTTCTGGAAACCTCTTGATCAAGGGATTAGAGGAAACAGGAAGTTGAAGAAGGCCTCTAACACTGCCAGCTGAACGTTCAACTTGTTCAGTTTAAGATTTTTATCAAGGCCGGCCTGTAAAGGTTAATACATTTGGAATAGAACAATTTAGAATACATTTTGGTTCTTTAAGGTTAAAAGCACAAAAAGCCTTTCATGCTCTAAGTGAAGTTATTAATGTGGAAATTACCTTTTGTGAAAGGCCTCGATTTAACAAGATTTTCATTTCAAGATTCAGGCTTTGAGCATCAACAAGGGTTGGGTGAAGTACTGGACCCTGATAGATTAGATCTTTCCTGTCCAGGGACGGTCTATCAACAGACTTGGGAGAAGAGGGTACAGGCCCATACACACGTCGGATTTTTCTGAACGACGGGTCGTTTGAACGTCCCGTAGTTCAGTCGTTCGCACGTCAAATCCGACGTGTGTACAGACTATTGTTCGCGTGATAAGACTGGTTACCAGTGATCCGCCGGGCGGATCTGTTCAGGCACTAATCAGAAAGAGAAAGAGAGAGAGAGAGAGAGAGAATAAATAAATAAAAAAAAAAAAAAAAAATCACAGGTAAGCGTCGGTAAAAAAGAAAACAATTGCCCACAAAAATCGCAAAACACTGGTGTCAGAGATTGCGATTTTAGATGTGAACAAGGCTTGACAGAGAATATTCTTCTCCGTCTCTAAGGGCCCATTCACAGTAGCAATAGCAAAACTTTTGCATGGGTGAGTTTACCACGATTGGTGCGGTAAAATCACTGTACCTGTATTGTGCCTGCGCAGTACGCCGCGGACAACGTCAGCTTGTTTGACAGCGGCGCTTCATGCAGGCGTAGTAAGAACGACCTCGAGGTCGGCCTCTGCACCGTGCGGGGTGCCCGGGACAGCGGCGGGTGAGCGGAGCGGTCAGCGGGGACAGTCAGCTGCAAGGGGCTGGAGAAAGCCCCAGGTAAGTAAAGCGTATTTTTGTAACTTTGCCTGATGATTCCTTTAAAGAGAACCTGAGGTGGTTCATGGGGGGCAGAGGCATGTTCTCTGCCTCATGACATACCTCTGTGTACCACACCACGTCTGTGTACCACACCACAGCTCTCTGCCCCCCCACACCTGCATTATAGCGCCCCGAGATTAGCAACAATATTTGTTGCCATCCTGGATGTAAACAAAGGGAGAGGGATTCCCTTTTTTAAAAAGCCCGCCAGGGGCATTCCTGCAGGGTTTCCAGAGCTGCCATTGGGCAGCTCTCTCTCCCTGGCCGCACCCCCTGCTGCTCTTCCTGCCTCCCTGCACGCTGCGAGACAGACACAGTCTCTCCTTGCAGCGTTGTGACCTATAGGTCATGATAGTGGGCCAGTGCGGCCCACGGGAGCGGCGGTTTTTGCGGCTACCTGATCCGCTCAGCCCCCGGATCAGGTAGCCTACTTTTCTTTTCATTTTTTGAGCCCACCTCGGCTCTCTTTAAGGCCCCTTTCACGCTGTGGCATTGGTCTGTGTTTACAGCAGGCCAACGCTATGCCAATGAAAGTCTATGGGGCCTTTCATACTGACGCGATGGAAGTGACATTTTCACTGCATACCTGACATGAGTGCATACGTATGTTACCGGTCAACTTGTGCGGCGAAGTGTGGCAGAGCCTATGGCGATGCGTATATTAGTAAAAAACTGTGCGGTAGCACACACCATTTGTCTTTTCGGCCACAGGAAATGAGCGCTAGAGAGCCTCACTTCCTGCTTGTCCTGCTACCCGACGGAGATTACCGCGTATTGACTGGGAAACCCATAAAGGCTGTTTTGAGTGTTGAGGTGTGATGCAACTCTCGCATCGCACTGCAACTCTAACGCTGGTTAGCAGTGTGAAACCGCCCTCAAGGTAGCCAGGGATCTTTGGGTTGTAAGACGGTGTGGCAGAGCCCTTCTGCCGGTGTGCTCTTCTCCAACACCGACTAGACTCAGTGACTCGTCAGCAATTATTACACCTACATTGCAATCTATGTACCACTGCAGTGTTTTCCCCAGGCTCCTTTGGCCAGGTGCTCCATCCGGCTAATTTTGGTGAGCACCCGGCTGTCATCGGCTCTCCTCCTCATCCTCCTCCAATGCTGTAAGCAAAGCTACACTGGCCTTGCATTTCCCCGTAGCGCCCCACCCGGCTACTTTTTCATGCCACCCGGCAGGAAAAAAGCAATTCTGGGGAGAACACTGCATTGTTTATTGTTGTACCATCGTTTATTGCTGTAATGTATCCCCTTATCCAGTGTAAAGTATTGCGTAATAGGTTTTTTTATAAAGTTTATTAATAATAATAATGTCTGTATACGGTCTCTTTCAAGTCTGCAAAGGGCAACGCTATTCCTGTTTTGGAGAGGGAGCTGCAGTCAGACCCTGCTGGCTTATTAAGAAAAAAGCTAATTTGAATACTGCAAGTTGACAATCTCCTTTTATGCCTTCCACCAGGGAGACCTCCCAGCTGGGACTACGTGGCACAGCCCACAGACAGGAGGATGTTGCCCAGACCAGCCGCCTGCCAACTCACACCTGAGGGAATTTATGTTCCAACATGTAGCTAAATGTCACATCCTGCAACACAGAGATCCCCAGATAGCAGCAACATAAAGATACAAAGTAGCAGCAGCATTTCCTGACAGACACAGAAGATTCCACATTACAGGCCAGCATGTGAGGGAACATCACACAGTAATGTGACAGATTCCACCATGAGCAGATATTTGCATATCTCTGGGCCTGTCACAGAGGAGCAGCTGATGAAAGGAGCGGTATTGTACATACACTGCTGAATGGGTAGTACAGGCCTCAGCAGTTTGTCCTACCAGATAGAGCATGTAAAGGAATGCAGGGCCTGTGTTTGCACACTGTGATCTCTGCACACAGGACAGAGTGGCAGCTGTCACCTCACCTGGCTGCATAGCCCTGCAGGGAAGGGTCACAGCAACTTCAGTAAACACAGGCAGCAGATGGTCAAACTCAGGGCCTGATTTAACAGGAGTGAGACCAATAACCTTGTGCTCAATTTACAGGCCAATCACAAAGAGGAAGGAACCAGAAACTACCTCAGCTGTATGACAACAGTTTTCAGCTCGGAGTAAAGGAGTTATGGCCCATACTCACGGGCTACAAATGTCGCCGCAACACGCGGCGTGCGCGTGTTGCATCGACAGGTCGCCCGTGAGTGTGCGGCGTTGCACGGGCGCGCACCCCGAACCGTCGCTCATCGCTGATGTCGCCGGGCGATTGGCGCGGCCAATCGCCTGGCGACAGTCGCCGCCGCAACTCAGCCGCAACTGTCGCTAGTCCGCATGAGTACGCGGACTAGCGACAGCAACCTCCATTGAAGTATACGGAGGTTCCGGCGGGGGGGAGGAGGAACGTCGGCGACAGCTTCCGTCGCGCCGCTGGTCCCTCTTCCGCGTGTGTACGCGGAGGGACCTGGCGAGGAGCTGTCGCCGGCCTGTCGCCCACATGCTCACGTGTGCTGGCGACAGGCCCTAGAAGTTGCCTGTGAGTATGGGCCATTAGGCCTGGAACCCACTACAAGTCGCTAATCGCTATCGCTAGTGTTTTGTACGTGATTTCATGAGGGTTTTCTGGGAATTTTGGCAGCGATTTTAAAAAGTGTAAGCTTTTTGCCAGAGATTGTGATAGCGATTTGCGATTTATAATTCTGATTGGTCCTTTCAAATTATTATACTTATTTTTACAGTTTGCAGTAATGTAAAATCCCACACAAATTGCTATGTGAAGCGATTTATGAGCGATTTGCCAGCGTTTCAATACTTTACATTGAAGCGCAAACGCTCTCAAAATGCTGCATGCCCTGCGATTTTGCCAGGGCTGTGGAGTCGGAGTCGTGGAGTCGGGCAATTTTGGGTGCCTGGAGTCGGAGTCGGGGAAAAAATGCACCGACTCCTAATGAATTTGTAACTGTAATTAAAATAGAAAATATGATAAAATGTTCTATTTCTCAGATAATAGTCATTAAAAATAATGTATATATACAGTATATATATATACAGTAATAGCTGTGCTTAGTCCACAACAATGAAATAAACCAATCAAAATTAGTTACTTGTGCTGCTTCAATAAAGCAGTCCCCGTATTTTTAAGGTCAGATATACATATCTGATTGCGACTGTATATATGATGTGTACACAGGAATCTCTTATATATACTAAATAACATCTATGCTGTAAGAATAAAGCCTGATGTGTAGCCGTGTCACTAATAGAGATGGTCAACGAGATGTAAATAATTCTGCATTGATGCTGATTTATGCAAATGTACGCACCCCCTTTGCTGATGAAATCAAATAATTTGATATGTTATTAAAATTTGGTTTGGTGACTACAAATTAAAGGGTAACTGAGACAGATGAAAAGTAAAGTTTTATACATACCTGGGGCTTCCTCCAGCCCCCTTCAGGCTAATCAGTCCCTCGTTGTCCTCCACCACCTGGATCTTCTGCTATGAGTCCTGGTAATTCAGCCAGTCAGCGCTGTCCGGCCGCATGCCGCTCCCACAGCCAGGAACATTCTGCACCTGCGCAATAGTGCTGCACAGGTGTAGTATGCTCCTGGCGGCGGAGTGTGTGCATGCGCACTACGCCTGACTGGCTCAAGTACCTGGACTCATAGCAGAAGATCCAGGTGGTGGAGGACAACGAGGGACTGATTATCCTGAAGGCGGCTGGAGGAAGCCCCAGGTATGTATAAAACTTTAATTTCATCTGTCTCAGGTTTACTTTGTTACACAGTAGTACTATACTCTACATATGCACTCCCCACAGAGCTGCAGGGAATCCACTGAGAATGCTGTGCACATAGAACACAGAGGTGTTGTCTGTTTACAATCTCCTCATTCCCCTGCAGAGTACCTGCACATCATTCTTACATGTACCCACACTTACATTGCCTAGGGCCTGATAGATGTTCTTTGTTCCGGTTTGTACCTTTTACAAGTACTCTTACCAAGGACTAGTTTTAGTCTAAAGGGAATAAATATAGCAGTCTACATATCCTTCTCACTTCAGTTGTCTTGTAAAATTCCTAAGCGTTGGCAGTTAAGAGACGAATTTCATGTTACATACTTTTAATCAACAAAATTGTAATATGCAAATTAGAGGAGTCGGAGTCGTGGAGTCGGAGTCGGTGGAATCCTAAACTGAGGAGTCGGAGTCGGTGGATTTTTGGACCGACTCCACAGCCCTGGATTTTGCCAATCACAATCACTACTGTGGAATTCGTCCCGTCCATTTACATTGGCAGAGCGTTTAGGGGCATCGCTAGTAATTAAGGCTCTCTGCGCACTGCATGCGATTCCGATTTTTAATCGTTTTTTATATGCGATTCCGATTTTTAATCGTTACCGCATGCTGCGTTTTGTTCTGCGGTTTTCTGTTGATAGTATACAGGGAAAAGCAGAATCGGATTTTGATAAGCGGAATCGGAATCGCAAATCGGATTTTCAGCGTTCAGGGAGCCTTAAGGCCCATACACACGTCGGATTTCCGCGAACGACGGGTCGTTTGAACGTCCCGTCGTTCGCCCGCTAAATCTGGCGTGTGTACAGACTATCGTTCGCTTGACAAGAGTGAGTTTGAGCGATCCGCGGATCGCTCAAACTCACTCTTGTCAAGCGAACGATAGTCTGTACACACGCCAGATTTAGCGGGCGAACGACGGAACGACGGGACGTTCAAACGACCCGTCGTTCGCGGAAATCCGACGTGTGTATGAGCCTTTATAGTGATCCCTAAATGCTCAAAAAAGCGCTCTAGTGAGCCTTGTTTACATTTTTTTTTAATTGCTTGAAGTGTAAACGACATTTAACCAAAGCCTACTTTAAAATGTTAGTATAGGCAGGTGTTCTTCAACCATTATGACTGCGAGTACCCCTTTGTGAAAGGCAGTATTCGGCAAGTATCCCCTACTGTGTGTAATTACACCTCAAGTACCCACGGATACAAATCTATGAGCTGGCAGTCTTCCAGATATGTGTTTATTAAAGGCTTTACAACATTCCTTCACGGTTTTAACAAACTAGAAACGGTTTTTCAGGTTTGAGTTCATATGATTTATTTACAAAGTGTACCTGTAGAGAAAAAAGTGGCCTAAAGGAGTACTTACTCTTAGTAGAGGATAATGCAGAGGCTCTCCCCTACAACTCACCGTTCCAGCGATGGGAGCTCCCGGAACTCTCCAGCAACAGCTTGCTGAAGAGAGTGCGTCGCCGCACACTCCTGTGCGTGAATGAGCGTGGCTCCACTGCGCAGGACTCCTTGTGTGTGCGCAGTAGTTTGGAGCCACTTGGGCTCGACTTTTTCCACCAAGCGACGCTGTGCTGCTGCGAGGCGTCCTGTGGCCGTGCTCGTACACAGACAGGAAGTGTCAGGTTCCAGCTAGAAGCCATGGTTTGGAGGAGGATGTAGGAAACCTCTGGATCCGCCTATCCTTTCCTATACCAAGGTAAGTATGTGACTTTTCCTTTTGCCAAACTCAACGGGGTCCTGTGGAGGGGGTTTGAAAATAAAAATAGACACTTACCTGGGGCTTCTACCGGCCCCCTGCGGCTGTCATGTCCTGCGTCATCCTCCTACGATCCTCAGTTCCCCACCGCTGGTCCGATATTCGTCTAACAAGACGAATAGTGCTCGCTCAAGCACACGTCATCGGGAGCTTATTGCGCAGGCCGAAATTTTCTTGTACTGCGATGTAAACTCCCGATGACGCGTGCAGGAGCAATCATGTGCGGCCACAGGCACGCAGCCGCAGTTGGATCAGATCGGGACTGATGGCAGGGAATGACGGATTGTTGGAGGACGGCGTGGGACATTACAGCTGCAGAGGGCCGGTAGAAGTCCCAGGTAAGTGTCCGTTTTTATTTTCAAACCCCCCCCCCCAGAAACCCCTTTAAAGGTCAGCAAAGCTGGAGTCTACTATAATGGACAGGCCATAAGACGCTCCATTCCCCTCTCCTGAGATACTTGAGTCACGTGCTGACAATTTAGGGTGTAGATGGCTGGACACGGTAGTTTTGCACAGTATTTTCCCCATTAATGCACGTTGTTTGCAATGGTAAAGGGTTCCTAGAGGGACAAGACCCCTTTATTATGTGTATTTTGGCACACTGGCACAAGGAACCCATTCCCACTGCATGTGCTTCAACTATCTTATTGAAGAGCATGTGGTTCGCCGATCGTAAGGGCACCGTGATTAACACTAATCACTTTGTCCTTTGCAGCGGTGCGATACAACTTTAACGCAATCAAAAAACTACTGACTGGAGCATTTTTTTCTGTGTTTGTAATTGGGTTAAATATGTCCAAGAGAATCACACAGCAAACATGCTATTCCTTTTTTTTCTACACAATCTCTTGTAAGGCCAGGGCTCTCTCGCCCTTTAGTGTCTTGGAATTTCTTATACATTTTATTCATCATGTTACTTTTGTCACTATAATTGCCAATACTGTATATTGTACCAATTCTATATTATCTGAATTATTATGTACCCCATGTTTGTTTCTTACTTTGTACAGCCCCACAGAATATGTTGGTGCTAAATAAATCTATAATAATAATAATGCCTTCTTCCTTCCACCGGAAACCGAACCACAGGCGCACTTTTTAAAGAAAACCTGTAATAAGTTTAAAAAAAATTTTTCACTTACCTGGGGCTTCTTCCAGACACCTGTGCCCACGCCATCTCTGAACGATCCTCTGGTCTGGTGTCCACCCCATACCCTCCCCCCCCGCCACCCACGCAGGGGAACCGGAGGATCGTTCAGAGACGGCGCAGGAACAGGGCGGCTGCAGGGGACTGACAGAAGCCCCAGGTAAGTTAAACTTAATACAATTCCTTTAAACCCCGCTAATTACCCAATTACCGCCTCGAAACACGCGTTTTGAAAGTAATGAAAATCGCAATCAAATTGGGTCTGCGATCCCAGTCTTTGTGTGTACCAGCCTAAACAAGGATTTAGGGATGTTCATACACATTTATAACTAAGCCTTATATATTATTGTAAATTATGAATAAAAATTGCTGCTGCTGCAAAAAAAAAAAAAAAAAAAAAAAAAGGAGTTAAAGCTATTGCTTAACAGTGGAAAATACTGCACCAAGTCATAGCTACTTCCCCTTTAATTACCTGGGCATGGGGGGGGGGGGGGTTGTAGAAGGAAGTGGGGGAGGAATGAAAGAGGGAAGTGATCGCTCTGCCATCCCAAATTATTCCTCCCTAAGGCTATGATGCTTTAGGCCCCACTACAAGTCGCAAATCGCTATCGCAGCGTTTTGTAAGCAATTTCATAAATGTTTTCCGGGGGTTTTGGTAGAGAGTGTAAGCTTTCTGCTAGAAAATGTGTAGAGATTTTCAAATTACTATAATTTTTTTTACAGTTAACAGTATTTTAAAATCAAACAAACACAAACCAATATGTGTAGCTTTTCATAAGCGATTTGCCAGCACTTCAATGCTGTATGTCCTGCGATTGCGATTTTGCTAATCGCTACTGTGGAATCGGTTACATTTATTTACAGTGGCAGAGCGTTTAGGAAAATCGCTAGCGATTTAAAGCGATCACTAAACACTCAAAAAAGTACTCTAGTGGGTTCCACACTATTCGGTAAATAACAAAAAACTTTGTGCTGTAGAAGATGCTTTAATTAGAAAGACCTCAATAGGTAATACCCATCTAACACCACCACCTACTCCTCCCACACCACCAAACACAAACCAGCAAAAAAGCAAGTGCTAGTCTAGATTAGGGGACCCAGCAGGAAACCTCATAGTGATCAGTTCTCCAATCACAACACCCTCTACAGCATGAAGTATTGTGATTGGCCGAATAGTGTAAGTGTAGTTTACTTCAACATATCTGAAGCCTAGCAGTCCAAGAGAAAGCCGTCCAACCATCAGAAACCAAAATACCACAATATGGAACTAAGTGGCACACCCACCTAATGCCGCTACACACATAACCCATCAACCAACACGCCCTCTCTCCTCCAACATTCAGGTATACCGCTACTAGTCCCCACCATCACTAAGCAAAAAACCTCAATACTGGACCACATGGAATACTCACCAAACACCACCACCTCCCTCACCACTACACACAATCCAGCAACCAGATGACCTCAATCCATGCACCACGTAGAATTCGCTAACGACCCCTCTCTGCTCCAACACCCTGAAGAGCTAAATATGAGACCAGATGGACCACCCACCAAACACTTAAGCCCCATCTACACCATACAATTTTTTGTGCGATACGATTCAATCCGACATGTCCGACCGGGATTCGATTCATTTTGCCATTGCAGAACAATGACAAAATGAATCAAATCGAATCCCGATCGGCCTTATCGGATTGAATCAAATCACAAAAAAAATTGTATGGTGTAGATGGGGTTTTACACCCCAACCCCCACTACTACACACACAATCCAGCATGCAGACAACTCCAGCCCAGGCACCACATAGGAGAACTAGCTAACAACCCCTCTCTCTTGCAACACCCAGATAATCTCAATATGGGACCACATGGAACATCCACCTAACACAACCACCACTACTACTGCTATACACACACAATCCATCAACCAGACCACCCCAATCCAAGCACCATACATGAGAACTACTAGCTAACAACAATCCCCAGTCCAAACACCCCCAGCACCCAGCTGATCTCAGATCTCCATATGGCACCCACATGCCAGACCCACCATTTCATTCCACACTTAATTAAGAGACCCCCAACCCAGCCAGAACATGGGAGGACAATCACATCATCCACCACAAGGAGACCACAGTGTGGGCAGCACATGGGAGAGCCACCTAACCTCATGCAACTATCCCATCACCCCCGAGTGACAGCAGACGGGACCCCAGCGGGGGGCGGCTCGCCAGACCCTCACCTGCTCTCCCAGAGGTGGGCTGCAGCTCCAGGACCTTCTGGCGCTCTCCCTCCTTCAGGTAATCCAAGAAGAACACCTCCCGGAGCCCAGCGTACAGCCGGGAACCCCGCGATGAGTGGCCGCCCCCCGCCGCCTCCATCAGGGCACAACTCCTCCGTATTCCCCACACTGACAGCAAACTCCTGCATGCCCCGCCCACAGACACAGAAACTTCTACCGGCCACGCCCCCGGCACGGGACAACCAAAGTTTTACCAGCCACGCCTACCTCTCAGAGGAACTAACGTCGGCTCCTCCCACACCGCAGATTATCATTGCACAAAGTTTTGTGCACCGCCCACTTCTGCCTGTCAGACCTGCGGGTCCCGCCCACCATGTTGACCGAAAACAAATTACGACTCCGCCCATTTTCGGAGAAAGTCCTATTCACCCCGCCCACAACCGGGCCCGCCTATCCATTCCAACTGAGAGGAGTACTTTCCGCCCTGCCTGAGGCGTTGTGTGTGTGTTGTGACAGCCGCCCGTCTCTCTGATCTTCCTTCCCTCGTGTCATGACAAGGGAGTGTGTGGAGGAGTGTGCGCAGATGTGCCAAGAAACAGATCTCACTGTGATCAGATCTGGAGAGAGATGTGTTGGCTGCCCGTACACACCATACAATTTTCTGTTAGATTTTTCTGCTAGATTTTCTGTAATTGGATTATTTTCTGTAAAGTACTGGTATAGCCTGGTCATTATCTCTGGTGCATTGTCTTCTGGTTATCTCCTGCTGAGTAGAACAATGCCTAATTGCTAGGCAGATAGATGATTATTATTATCTATCTGGCAGGTAAATCTAACAGAAAATCTTACAGAAAATTATTTAGTGTGTACTATGCAATAAACTGCAGACCAATTCCCCTATCGATTTCAGCATGAAATCTGTAATGCTAAGCATTGACGGTTCGTTTTTTTTTTTATCAATCGAGCCGCTGATGGCTCGATTGATAATATCCAACAGGTCCGATGACCTGCCAGATAGATTCCCGCTCGATCCCCGCGGGCGGACAATGCGGGGAATCGAGCGGCTGATAAGGGATGCCCGCGGGGACGAGCGGGGATCGATACGAGCGGTGACGCCCCGGCGCATGCACGGCCGTGTTTGCCCGGCATCAGCCTGTGAGGCCGCCCTGGTTGCCATTCCCCCAAATGTAGATGCCAACCCCTTCTTCTGCATGTACAGTAAATACTTTACCTTTTGCTTTATGCTGCCTCCAATTGTCCATTGTAGTCTGCATTGGTGTCCCATGTGGCTGCTGGCATTGTAGGACATGCCGTTGTGGTAACATTTTTGCAATTTTATAATATTTTGCAACTGGTTGCAATAATTTATACTTATAGCTATCAGAAAGTGCAACCTAACCATTGTTTTCAATGCATTTGTATCAGAAAATGCAACCCAACCTAACCCTATTCTCACACAGAACCCTCCTATACCTAACCCTATTCTCACACAGAACCCTCCTCTACTGGGCAACTAATAACCCCCCCTGGAAGGAATAAAGAACCCCCCTGGTGGGCAACTAATAGCCCCCCCTGTAGGGAAGTAATACCCTCTTCCCCACACACATCTTGGGGGGCAACTAATAACCTCCCTGGAGGGAACTAAACACCAGCAGTTGCAAATAATGACAGCTGGGAAATGTGAAAGAAGGTGCGCATGCGCCGTTAAGCACAGTCCATTCAAGTTGCAAAATATTACAGGTTGCAATGTTTTTCATTACACCGGTAGTCACTTGGGATGTGAATAAGGAAGTAAGGCGGAAACTCGGGTGCATCAGACAGGTAAAGCATTTACATGCACGGGCACATCTAACATTTAGGGGGACAGCGGCCAGGGTTCCATTGCGTTCATCGATTGCTGCTGTTACGGCCGCGCACCTGATCGACCAAGTCGGCCCAAGATTCTCCAGCATTTCTAATTGATACATTCGACTAATTTCAGACCAAAATTAGTCCAATCATTGATCGGTCATGCTTGTGGCAGCACCGCTTTTCATCCGATTCGATTATTATTGAATCAGATGGTCGATCAGCCGCCCAATCTCTAGATGCGTAATGACCTTATGGAGGGTCTGTGCAGAACTCTCCCGTCGCTGTAAGTGTGAGCAGCACACATGTGCAGAAGTTGCCGACTCAGCCAGGTCGCCAGTCACTACAGAGGGGACCCCAGAATAGTGGCTGACGGCGGAACAGTGGCGAGGGACACAGAGACTTCTAGGGCCTGGAGGAAGCCCCAGGTAAATAAATCTGCACAATATCATTTCGGTTCATGCATTCTTTAAAGGACCACCGAGGTGAAAATAAACTGATGCAAAAAACAATTGTATCTATCCTCCTTCTCCCAAAAAATGACTTTTTTTTTAGATATCCCACAGTTTTATATTTAAAACTAGTTTTAAAGTTTTTACTGTTTTATTATCTCTGCTCAATGACTTCTTCATTGAAGTATGCCAGAGATCAAATCTAAGAATTATTGACCCTTTTTATTTCTTTCCTGCTCTCAGAAGCCATTTAATGACAGGAAAGTGGCTGTAATTACTTATCAGTGAGGGTTATGCTATAGTCTGACCCAGTCCTGACCCAGACAGAAACTGTCACCTGCATACCTGATGTTTAACTTTTTCAGGTAGAGAAAGAAAAAAAGGAACACAGCATAGTTATGTGTGTGCTTGGCACTGTACATTCACATGTCTATCTCATCATGTCACATGTCCTTTAAGACAGATATGACAGGCTCTTTATTTTATACTGGAAGTACTCTTTGAACTACAAAGAACAGCACTATATAATTACATTCAAAGCAATGTAGGCACCCTTTAAGTGAACAGGAACTTTGGATTGGGTATGAGAAATACTGAAAATAGCCAAAACATCACCCGACTTATTTGCATATGACCTCAAAGCATGGTCATGGATTCCTTACATTTATTCATAGCAGAGTTTCCCTGCAGGCTCTGCACATGCTACTCGAGTACCCCAAGCCTCTATTGTGCCCCGGGCCATGTATGCAGACATGCAGGATTCCCCCCATTATCCAGAGTGCGAGATACAGAGAACTATAAACAGGAGGTGGTCAGAGCTGTATGTGGCTAACAGATTCAGCAGAAATGTTTATATTTAGGCCACCACAGATTTCCTGTGCGGGTCTCAAGTAGATACTCAGAGAGAAAACCTGTGCTAAACTCACCATTGCCTACATCCGTCATTCACGACTGTGAAGACAAACGCTTACAGCCAAAGCAAAGTGACAAATTAATCTAACACAAACAGTATAAAGAGGTGATCAGCAGAATTGTGTACATACACCCCTCTTCACCACACATCTTTTGGCATTTGCTTCTGGTATATGTATTTGTATGCTCTGTTTAGTACCATGTAAAAACTGATTATACTACTGAAATAATGCAGTGAGGATAGGAGAGAAGTACTAAACTCCATACACATTATTTAAAGCAGAATTGTCAGCCTTAAAATCAATTTACATTTACCCACTGCTCTGTGTTTATTATGCAGTCTATAACCTGACTCTGTGTTGCAAGAATTCCAATACAATCATAAATGTTTCTGCTGTAATAAATCATCTCAGTCAGCCTGGCTCTATTTGGTACATTGCCGGGTAGAGGGAAACTTGTTATCTCCCCTCCCACATTCCTGCTCCTCTTTGATTGGCCGAGGGCAGTTCAGTGTGATACAAGGCTGAGAAGGGAGAAGCTGCTGAAATCCAATCTATGCTGTGCTCGCGTGTTTACAAAGCAAGCAGTGGCCTAAATTGTAAAAAATAGCCTGGTCACTAGTGGGGTGTAAGCCTATGGTCCAGAAGAGGTTAATGAGCCCTTATTCCTAACCTACAAAGCTCTCTACAATCTCTCTCCTCTGTACATCTCCAAACTAGTTTCCAGATACCACCCCAACTGCAATCTCACATAACCTTCTTTTGTCCTCCTTTAGAATTACCTCCTCGCACTCACATATACAAGATTTCGCACGAGTCACCCCTCCTCTGGAATGCCCTACCACAGCACATCCGTCACTCTCCAACATTTGATATCGGTAAACGTGTCCTCAAAACTCACTTTTTCTTACAAGCATAGACTCTACCGCGGGCCATTCCCCCTTTGACCTCTGGCCAAGTTGTACTCCTACTAGACAACCTAAACCACACTGCCTCCAGGTATGAATATTGTATACTAGCCCACCTCTTGTGTCCTCCCCCCCCCCCCCCCCAACCCGTATTCCTTTAGATTGTAAGGGCAGGGTTCTCTCACCTTTTTGTGTCTCGGAATTTGTTACATCTTTATTCATATTGATTTTGTCACTGTAATTACCAATTCTGTATTTTGTACAAACTCTGCATCTCGTATATTGGTGTATAGTATACCATTGTCTGTATTATTTTGTACCATGTGTTTGTTTCTTACTTTGTACAGCGCCACGGAATACGTTGGCGCCTTATAAAACAATAATTATGTCACACAGCAGCTGCAGAGATAATGTAGTGAGGATATTACAGTAGAATTCTACATATTTTCTTCAGCTACGCACACACGCATAACTAGAGTCAGCTGAGGCGACCGATAATGACCGCCTCAGGTGATAGTCAGGCATGTGTACAGTAGCTCCGCACCGCTGTTCTGCAAGCGATCCACCTGGCGGAGCAACTTGGCAGAGTATTGGCTAACTTCCACTGTGCTCGCCCCTCCCCCTCTTGCCGCGGGACTTGTAGAAGTGATCAGAAAATCCCTCTCGACTGCGAGCAGACCGGACATACCAGAAATTATCGATTCAACCTGTCAATCTGGCGGGAAATAGCATTGTGTGTACCAGCCTTTATAAATAGCTGGAAGTGATGTCACACAGCAGCTGCAGGGATAACGCAGTGAAGATAGGAGAGCAGTGATACTGTCCACATTCTCCTATTTATCACTGCTTTATAAATAGCCAGAAGTGATGTTACACAGCAGCTGCAGGGATAACGCAGTGAGGATAGGAGAGCAGTGATACTGTCCACATTCTCCTATTTATCACTGCTTTATAAATAGCCAGAAGTGATGTCACACAGCAGCTGCAGGGATAACGCCGTGAGGGTAGGAGAGCTGTGATGCTGTCCACTTTCTCCTATTTATCACTGCTTTATAAATAGCTGGAAGTGATGTCACACAGCAGCTGCAGGGATAACGCAGTGAAGATAGGAGAGCAGTGATACTGTCCACATTCTCCTATTTATCACTGCTTTATAAATAGCTGAAAGTGATGTCACACAACAGCTGCAGGGATAATGCAGTGAGGATAGGAGAGCAGTGATACTGTCCACATTCTCCTATTTATCACTGCTTTATAAATAGCCAGAAGTGATGTCACACAGCAGCTGCTGGGATAATGCAGTGAGGAAAGGAGAGCAGTGATACTGTCCACATTCTCCTATTTATCACTGCTTTATAAATAGCTGAAAGTGATGTCACACAACAGCTGCAGGGATAATGCAGTGAGGATAGGAGAGCAGTGATACTGTCCACATTCTCCTATTTATCACTGCTTTATAAATAGCCAGAAGTGATGTCACACAGCAGCTGCTGGGATAATGCAGTGAGGAAAGGAGAGCAGTGATACTGTCCACATTCTCCTATTTATCACTGCTTTATAAATAGCTGGAAGTGATGTTACACAGCAGCTGCAGGGATAATGCAGTGAGGATAGGAGAGCAGTGATGCTGTTCACCTTCATTTATCACTGCTTTATAAATAGCTGGAAGTGATGTCACACAGCAGCTTCGGGGATAATGCAGTGAGGAAAGGAGAGCAGTGATGTTGTTCACCTTCATTTATCACTGCTTTATAAATAGCTGGAAGTGATGTCACACAGCAGCTGCAGGGATAACACAGTGAGGAAAGGAGAGCGGTGATACTGTTCACCTTCATTTATCACTGCTTTATAAATAGCTGGAAGTGATGTCACACAGCAGCTTCAGGGATAATGCAGTGAGGAAAGGAGAGCAGTGATGCTGTCCACTTTCTCCTATTTATCACTGCTTTATAAATAGCTGGAAGTGATGTCACACAACAGCTGCAGGGATAATGCAGTGAGGATAGGAGAGCAGTGATACTGTCCACATTCTCCTATTTATCACTGCTTTATAAATAGCTGGAAGTGATGTCACACAACAGCTGCAGGGATACTGCAGTGAGGATAGGAGAGTAATGATGCTGTCCACTTTCTCCTATTTATCACTGCTTTATAAATAGCTGGAAGTTATGTTACACAGCCGCTGCAGGGATAACACAGTGAGGATAGGAGAGCAGTGATACTGTCCACATTCTCCTATTTATCACTACTTTATAAATAGCTGGAAGTGATGTCATACAGCTTTTGCAGAAGTAAAAAAGCTCCAATTGTTTTTTAAAATGGCTAATATTAAAAACAGAGATGGAAAAAAAGCTTCTCTGTGTTTCATGGATATTTAGTAATACATTTTAATTCCTGTGTTTTTTGTCCCCCCCCCCCCCACCTTTTCTTTCGGGCTCCTTGGAGCAGGAATATTGTCCGGATCAGTATAAGACAAGCATCGATGCCGGCTCTTATATTCATGCATTTCCCTTCCGCTTATCCGATGTCCCCTGCAGCAATGACATCTCTGTGACAGATTGGAAGTAATTGGGGGACGGGTGGGACATCTCCTGGGATACTCGCGGTATGACAGTGATGTTCTGGCAGTACAGTGTATTTTAGGCCACAATTGTTACTGTTTTGCGCATGAACTCCATCTTGTCTCTGCTGTTCTCTCCAAGCTGGACGGTTAGCGGCTCGGAGTCCCCAAAAATGAGGGATTAATAGATTATTTATTAAGATTAATTCTTCCTCACAAACATTCTTATACTCATGTAGGCTGCCTTTCCTTTAAAGTGGACCTGAACTGACAGAGCAGCTAATTTGTAAACAGGATATTAACCCTATATCTGCTTCCATGAAAGCAGGAATTAGACACATTGCAGATTCATTGCAGGATTTGTATCAGTTGTAACAAAGAAATGTTTTTCTTTAAAGGTTATTGTGCTGTTGATTATCTTTTAGAGCAGAGAGGAAATTCAGGTCCGCTTTAAGGCTTCTTACACACAAAATAATCATCCACCACCACCCTTAGAACTACAGAATGAATACAGGAAATCACAATACCATAGAGATCTTCACATCATTCTACAGCCAGTGACATGTTGCGGTTGCTCTACTATACAGCAGTTTAAAGTAATTGTGTTGATACTGCCAATAAGGGGTAGTGTTAGGCACTAGGAGGGGGAGGGTTGAGTGCCAGGTAGTGCAAAGTAAAATATCGGTAATATAAATTACTGATATTTTACTACTAGCAGCACCACCCAGTGGCCAAATCAAGCAGTGCAACTGCAATATGTACACCCAGTAAAGAGCGCCTTGGAATAAATCTAGCATGTATGCAGGTAGCCCCTGGCATCGCCTAAACATCCGGCTTGCCAAATCTTTACCAACATCTGACAACAGAGCAACTCCCAAGCGTATTCTGCCCGCTGGAAGACGCACGACATCCCTCATCCCCACTCCACAGTAACGCTAGCCTCTAGGCTATCAACGCATCTGTATAGATTTCGTCCCTAAACTGTCTCCCGAGGGATCAAGGCCTGATACTTGTGGGAAACTGTCATTTGACCTGTGTACATAGCCATTGGCTCGCCTGCACTGATGGACAGAGAAGGGGCATACATGCAAAAACGGTGAAGCCGAAAAAAGTCTCACCCTGCTCCTGCGGCGTTAATAACTATTCCCCCTCCAGGCCACCATGGACTCAGGGGTAAGATGTAATTCAGCTTCCAGCTATTGTGCAATTGTAATTCACATTATGGCCTATGGTGGCGCATGGTATGCCCAAATTTCCAGCGCCATTTTGCGCTGTAACGAGAGAAGGGAGATGTTGCTTGTTAGGGGTAGACAATGGCAACCAGCCAGCATTTTTCAGCATGCCTAGTGGATATACTTTGCCAATAGTGTCTGTGGGTGGCCAAAAGAAAATCATGACCCTTTGAGTCCAGATCAGGCAGCCATCTGATGTGTGTGGGACAAGCAGGTCTGGCGACGAAATGCAGCAGTCAGCCTTACAGCTTAGCACAGCCTTACAGCTTAGCACAGCCTACATAGAAGTCAGACTCCGCTCTCGTGATAATCTTAACATAAGTATATTTGTTCACTGGTCGAGTAAACTGAGACAGAACAATGGAGGCTTTCATACATAAATCCTATTGGCTCCGTTCATTTGTCACGCCTCTGATTTCAGATAACTTGGAACAACATATAATTACGGATAGCATTTACTCTGCACATTACAGAAATAATGTTATCCGGATCCTGTGAAAGTATAACAGCATCAATGTCATTCATCTGCTGATCACATTACATCATTTATCTGCTGATCACATTATTGGGAATTAAATAATGTAAACTGGATGTCACACAAGAAACATTTCACAAGCAGCACCATGCATGCCCCATGTACATTCCCCTCACCCCCTCCACACCTTGGCTGGTATAGCGCCCAACTAACACACACGTGCATGCGCAGACACACGCACACCAGTGTTCTCCCCAGGCTCTGTTAGCCGGGTGCTCCACCCGGCTAGTTTTTTTGAGCACCCGGCTGTCACCGGCTCACCTCCTCCGCTGCTGTAAGCAGAGTTGCACACAGAAGCACCGGCCCTGCATTCTCTCATATTGCCCCACTCGGCTACTTTTTCATGCCACCTGGGTGGAGAAAAAAACTGCACACGCACACTCACTCACTCCTCTCTCTCTCTTGGTGGTCTGTATGACTATTGTGCAGAGGGCAGCATTGTGGCTCTTCCCATCCTGGTGTTATGGTGACTGCGTTTAGTACTGCTGCTCTACTGATCCTGGTGTTATGGTGACTGCATGTACTGCTGCTGCTCTTCCCATCCTGGTGTTATGGTGACTGCATGTACTAATACTGCTCTTCCCATCCTGGTGTTATGGTGACTGCATGTACTAATACTGCTCTTCCCATCCTGGTGTTATGGTGACTGCATGTACTGCTGCTGCTCTTCCCATCCTGGTGTTATGGTGACTGCATGTACTAATACTGCTCTTCCCATCATGGTGTTATGGTGACTGTATGTACTGGTGCTGCTCTTCCCATCCTGGTGTTATGGTGACTGTATGTACTGTTGTTGCTCTTCCCATCCTGGTGTTATGGTGACTGCATGTACTGCTGCTGCTCTTCCCATCATGGTGTTATGGTGACTGCATGTACTGCTGCTGCTCTTCCTATCCTGATGTTATGGTGACTGTATGTACTGGTGCTGCTCTACCCATTCTGGTGTTATGGTGACTGTATGTACTGCTGCTTCTCTACCCATCCTGGTGTTATGGTGACTGCATGTACTGCTGCTGCTCTACCCATCCTGGTGTTATGGTGACTGCATGTACTGCTGCTTCTCTACCCATCCTGCTGTTATGGTGACTGTATGTACTGGTGCTGCTCTTCCCAGCCTGCTGTTATGGTGAATGCATGTACTGGTGCTGCTGTACTCATCCTGGTGTTATGGTGACTGCATGTACTGGTGCTGCTCTTCCCATCCTGGTGTTATGGTGACTGCATAGCCAGCCTTTGACCTGAACGACTGGAGCGGTCGCTCAGGGCGCCGGCTTCCAAGGGGGCGCCTATAGCTGGTTGCCTATACTGAGGACACCTACACCTGATTTCCTATACTGGGGGCACCTATAGCTGGCAACCTTTACTGAGGGCACCAACACCTGGCTACCTATACTTTAGGTACCTACACCTGGCTACCTATGGGGGGATGGAGACCTTCTACTGACTTCCTATACCGGGGACACCTATGCTTGTGAACCTATATTGACGGTGAGATCCTATACTGGGACACCTATACCTGGCTACCTACCTTTATCGAGTCTGAGGGTGTTTTTTTGGGGGGCGTACTGCGGATATAACGTGTGGTGCAAATTGTCGGTGCTGCTGTGCTATCATTCTAAATGGGGGGGGGGGGGGGGGGAGGGTTAGGGGCTAACTGTCCCGCTGATTGTTTTTATTAATATTCCTGAAAGGTTCTAGCCTTAATTTTTAAGTGTATTCAGGAAAATGCACTCTTTCCATCCATTCGTGGTTATGAATAGTATTTTTTCTATTATACATATGTGACGTGTCACGGAGATCTGAGCATTTGTGTCACAACGTCAAAAAGGTTGGGAACCACTGTCCTAGGCGATATCTCATGAGTAAAGGTGAATTGCATATGGGCCTGTGTGTGCGCGTGCGTGCACGCATGCGGAGAGAGGATGAAGGGGGGGGGGGGCACAGAATTCAGGTTTCGCTCAGGGCGCTGTGAAACCTAAGGCCGGCCCTGGGTCACTGTATGTATTGGTGCTGCTCTTCCCAGCCTAGTGTTATGGTCTATGCATGTACTGCTGCTGCTCTTCCCATCCTGGTGTTATGGTGACTGCATGTACTGCTGCTGCTCTACTCATCCTGGTGTTATGGTGACTGTATGTACTGCTGCTGCTCTTCCCATCCTGGTGTAATGGTGACTGTATGTACTGGTGCTGCTCTACCGATCCTGGTGTTATGGTGACTGTATGTACTGGTGCTGCTCTTCCCATCCTGGTGTTATGGTGACTGTATGTACTGCTGCTGCTCTTCCCATCCTGGTGTTATGGTGACTGTATGTACTGCTGGTCTTCCCATCCTGGTGTTATGGTGACTGCATGTACTGGTGCTGCTCTACTCATCCTGGTGTTATGGTGACTGTATGTACTGCTGCTGCTCTTCCCATCCTGGTGTTGTGGTGACTGTAAGTACTGGTGCTGCTCTACCGATCCTGGTGTTATGGTGACTGTATGTACTGGTGCTGCTCTTCCCTTCCTGGTGTTATGGTGACTGTATGTACTGCTGGTCTTCCCATCCTAGCGTTATGGTGACTGTATGTACTGCTGCTGCTTTTCCCATCCTGGTGTTATGGTGACTGTATGTACTGGTGCTGCTCTTCCCAGCCTGCTGTTATGGTGAATGCATGTACTGGTGCTGCTGTACTCATCCTGGTGTTATGGTGGCTGCATGTTCTGGTGCTGCTCTTCCCATCCTGGTGTTATGGTGGCTGCATGTTCTGGTGCTGCTCTTCCCATCCTGGTGTTATGGTGACTGTATGTACTGGTGCTGCTCTTCCCATCCTGGTGTTATGGTGACTGTATGTACTGGTGCTGCTCTACCCATCCTGGTGTTATGGTGACTGCATGTTCTGGTGCTGCTCTTCCCATCCTGGTGTTATGGTGACTGCATTTACTGCTGCTGCTCTACTGATCCTGGTGTTGTGGTGGTGACTGTATGTACTGGTGCTACTCTACCCATCCTGATGTTATGGTGACTGCATGTTGTGGTGCTGCTCTTCCCATCCTGGTGTTATGGTGACTACATGTTCTGGTGCTGCTTTTCCCATCCTGGTGTTATGGTGAACTGCTTTCAGAGGGGCTACTCTTCCCATCCCAGCCACGAAATGGCACTGCACATTTTGTCAATGAACAAGTTCAGTGTTATGTGCTGTTGTGCCACTGTACTCTATTGTAAGTGTTCTATTTGTTTCTTCCAGTGTGTGAGATGTTCTTGCTCTGTTTGTTTTATCTCATGGTGATGCACAAACCATGCAGGATTAACCGATTCTAGACCCCGATCATTGAAATCTACACCCTGTTTATGGCTGCTCATTCCTGCCAGGGTGTAGATTTCAATTACTGTTCTTACATGGACCCGCCACTGTCGCTGCTACCGCCGCTCCTGACCTCTCTGTGAGCCGATTTTATTGGTACCTGACCGCGTGATCACTGTGAGCCAATCGCATTGGCTCACATTGTTCTCAGAGTATGGAGCCTTTTTAATGAAATTGGCTCCTCACTGGCTCACAGAGCTCTGCCATCATAGCAATGGGAGAGCGAGGGGCCTGCGGCGATGGGTGAGCAGCGTGACTGGCGAGAGTGGTGGGTCCAGAGACTGCGGGTACGCATGTGGTTAAAAATAAAAGATCCCGTGTACATCCAGGCTTAACCTCCCTGGTGGTCAATTAAATCCGCCAGGGAGGCAGCGCAGCACTATTTAATTTTTTTTTTAAATCATGTAGCTAGCCTAGTGCTAGCTACATGATAGCCTCTGAGCAGCGGCATCCCCTACCCCCTCCGATCGCCTCCTGCGATCAGGCCCATCAGGAAATCCCGTTCTGAATGGCATTTTCCTATAGGGCTTTCCCTGTTGCCATGGCGACCGGCGCGATGACGTCATCAACGTCGTGACGTCAGAGGGAGTCCCGATCCACCCCTCAGCGCTGCCTGGCACTGATTGGCCAGGCAGCGCATGGGGTCTCGGGGGGGCACCATCTAACGCGGCGGGTAGCGGAGAGTCGGCGCGGAGCGGCGGCGATCGGAGGTTACACACAGCTAGCAAAGTGCTAGCTGCGTGTAACAAGAAAAAAATTATGCAAATTGGCCCAGCGGGGCCTGAGAAATCCTCCACGCGGCTTACCCCGAGCTCAGCTCAGGGTTACCGCTAACAAAGTGTACCCGAGCCGAAGTAAACAAAATTAGATACTAACCTAAAGAGAGGGAAGCCTATTGAATCCTATTGAAGCTTCCCTCTCTATTCTAATGTCCACCTTCACTGAGCACGGCCCCCTAAAAGATTAGCGACAATGCATTGTCGCTAATCAGATTGGGGCCATGCAGCTCCTCTTCCTTATTCATGGCCACGCAATAGCCGGCTGAGCCCGCCCATGCATGTGCAGTAACACCGGGCTCCCTCCTACTGCGCATGAGCTTGCGCGGCCATTAATACGGACGTGGAGCTGTGCAGCCCCAATTGGGAGAGGGGCTGCCGACAAGAGGTGGAAGCCTCAATAGGATCCTGGGGCTTCCCTCTCTTCAGGGTAAGAACTTGTTTTGAAGGTTCACTTTAAAGAGGAACCTTAATGAAAGATAGTGATAGGGGGAAAAATAAGTCAAGACAATGCAAAGTAAGAAGCTAAAAAAATAGAAGATAGATTAGGAAATGATTTATATCCACCGTGTAATTCATTCATGCTGTTTGATCTACCCTAATCCTGCAGGTCATCGCCTTTACTACTGGCCAACAGTAAAAACAGACAACTCCAACTGCCATTATCTATAAACACGCCCACTAATAATGTGATAGGCTGAAAAGTTTGTATTTTGGGAAAGGGAACACGACGGATAAAAAGAGTAAAGGCAATTCTGTGGGGAGAGCTCAGTACTGGAGACCCCTGTAATATGGCCCTGTTGTCAGTAGCAACCCCTGTCTGAGATCGGATTCGGGGTGGAATTGCAGCTGCATCTCACTCATCAGCTACTGATAACACGATTATGAAGCGAGTTCCCTCCGGCCATTTTATTCACAGTCTGCCTTCCGCATTTGTTAATTAATCCACGCTTAATGTCGGGAGTCTTCTGAGACGTTACCAGTAACAGAAGAGCGCAGCGCCTATTGATTTTCCTGGTATTTATTTTGTCTTGTAATTGGCCGCAGTACAGCAGGTGGTTTCCCATTTTCATACTTTAATGGAAATGCTTTTATTGTTATTAGAGAGTCTCGTGGCGAATTGTCCGGCTTGCCTTCTCTCCTAAGTTTGTCAGCACTAAAAGCCCTGCAGGGAATCCTAACTCTACTGCTGAGAGGCTGAAAACCACCCTAACCTTCATCCATCCCGCTGTACAGGTCACATGGCCAATCTACAGTATGTTCTTCTTTTTCCAAAGCTAGGGCCGGTTCTCGCATGAAGCAAGGTGAAACATTTGCATCAGGCGGAAGAGATTACAGGGGAAGCATTTTTGTATTGTGTTTACACTAACAGCATGTAGAGAGACCGAGACTCACAGCCAGCCAGTGTGCTATTGTGTTGAGTTGCAGCATGTCATGTGAGAACATTAAATGAAGCAAAGCAAATTGTCTGGTGCTGTGCGATCATTCCAAATCGGGTGGGGGGCACATCCTCACAAGGTTACCTCGGGCAGCAAAACGTCTAGAATCGGCCCTGTCCACAGCCCCCCAAAGCCTACAGAATTCTCTCTTTGTACCGATCTCGAGAGAGAGGTGGGCCGGGGCAATCCATGAACTAAAAAAAACTGAAGGAAGAATAAAACCAGGAGCCAATAGTGCAGTATATTAAAACACCAGGATAAGATCTATAAAGAGGTTCACTTACAAATTTCAGGTTGCACAAGAATTGCAACCACCAATAAGGCTTACAAAGGAATTACCGTCCCGTTGAGACTTACAAAGGTCCTCAAAGGTCGCAGTCCCAGCAATTAGGAAAGTCCTAGAGATAGGAACTAAGCTAAAAACACAACCTCCCAACTGGTGTGATCAATAACAATTGCTAGATAGAGGCACCCAAAAATAATACATAATTAAAACTGTTTAAAAAGGAGAGGTCTAGTTGGCTTACCTCTCCAGAGGAGCCAACTCTACTGAGAGTTTTATTGCACACAGAAGGATCAGACAGAGCATTTCTCTGGCATTTCCCGCTTCATGAGGTCAATCAAAAAACAAACAAACCCACAAAAAGTGCCTTCTGGCCAGAGAAAGGCTAGGGCACCCTTTCTTTACAGGATGTTTTATCTGCAAGGATGTTAAAATCAAATCAAAGATAGCTTTATTGGCATGACCAAGATTCATACAGGTATTGCCAAAGCAAGGGGAAAAGGGGGACATGGGAGGGGGTGGGGTAGGGGGAAAATGGCTAAGCAGTCTGTGGACATTTTTAGGTTTACAGTTCCGTTATGCTCCTCTCAGTCTGTGGCATGCTGTGACATAGTGTGCAGCGATTGTCACTGTGGATTCCTCTTCTCCCAGTTCATTTTCTGATGTGAGAAAGTCTGGGAATAGTTCCATCAATTTCTTAAAGTAAGTGTCCCTTGTTGCAGTATATTTGGGGCAGTGCAGAAGGAAGTGGCTTTCATCCTCAAGGGTCTTCTGCTCACAGTGTTGGCATAGTCTCTCCTCCCTGGGTTTGTACATCTGTCTGTGTCTCCCAGACTCTATTTCGAGGTTGTGAGCACTGTCTTGAGAGTTTTGGAGCTTTTCCAGGTATGGGGCCATTTTATATTCTCTCTGTAGAGACTGGTATATGGTTAGCTTTTGTGACTGTTTTATTTCACTCCTTCATTTTTCCACATAGTCTTCTTTGCTTTTGGCTGTGGTGAGTTTTATCTGGACTCTTGTTATAACCTGTGGATCGGAGGTTGGAGGGAGTATACAGCTGACCACTACTTTCAGTGCACATGGCTTTTCTTGGTCTTCATTGTGCAACATGGCTTTGTAGTGGGTTGAGTCAGGGCTGCTGCTCTGTAGGTGGGCCCTGAAGAACAACACTTTCTTCTGTATCTCAAGAAGTAATGGGACTCTACCTAGCTCAGCTCATCAGGCATTGTTTGAGGTACTTCGATGGACATGGAGAAGGTGTTTGAAGAACTCCAGGTGGAATATTTCTGTTCGGCTGGATTCCCATTTTGATTGGTCTGGGTAAGTGGTGGGGCCCCATACTTCACTTCCATACACTAGGATTGGGGTGATGACACTGTCAAATACTTTCAGCCAGACCTTTAGTGGTGTTCCAAAGGAGAAGAGAGAGAGGCACCGTACCTATACCACACCTTTATTGGGTTCCAATGGACATCACAAGTAGCGGTATGCAGTGGGGGTTAGGTGAGGCCTGACAGCCGTTTCGCGTGCTAACGCGTCATCAGAGGCACTAACAACAAGATCACTCCTAAGCCACAGTTTAAATAGATCGCTCACACTTACCGGCATTCAGCCCGGAAGCTTCAACCCGCCCTCTCCCTCCTCCATAGCCTGACGTCAGGATCACTCTAGCCATTAGGCGAGCTGCGGGTCTCCCCGCCTAGTTCCTCTACGTCGTAGGGCGTCATTGGAGGGAATGCGCATGCGTCCTGCTTCTGGCTCCGGCGTCGGGTTGTTGCTAAGTGATCATTGATCTATAATGTAACAGAACAATGAAATCATTAAAATGCGCCGCTCAGAGAATACTTATCACACTTACACTATATATAACAGTCCTAGGCAGCTCTAGAGAGGTAAAACAGGAGAGGGAGCATGGATGGTATCATACCAAATAACGTGCCCAACCTCACCTCTCCTGTTACAACATATAATAAGGCAAGCAGAAAAGAAGAAAAGGGGAAAGGTTAGTGTTTCGTTAGGAAGCAGTGCAGTTCATTTCTTTCGTTGAGTCCTAAAGGGCCACAAGCATTAGTTATAGAGATGATTCTTGCTTCCTGTTGGAGCAACAATTGCTCTCGATTGCCACCTCTATGTGGCACAGGTACAGTCAAAACTCCACAAAACTTTAGGCTATTGCTGTTGCAATTGTGCATCTCACGTATATGCTTGATTAGGCGACCAGCTCCCACACCAGTCTCAATGGAATGGACATGCTCCTGGAAACGTGTGCAAAGCATCCTGGTTGTCTGGCCTATGTAAAATCGTCCACATGGACACATTACTGAATAAACCACATGATTTGATCTACAATGTATAAATTCTTTAATTGGTAGGATCCTGCCACCCAAAGCGACACTCTTCCCCGGTAGGAACTGGCTGCAATGGGTACAATTCCCACATCGGTGGTTACCAGTCGGTATGAATCTCCGCAGCCAGTTACCTCCGCTGTCATTGAGAAACTCGCTTGTGGTGACATGGTCCCCCACTGTACGTGCCCTCCTAAAGGAGATCGTCGGGCGTGTATGGCCTATTTGATTCAGCTTAGGATCATTCTTTAAAATCTGCCAGTGTCTATAGATGATTGATTTGATCTTTTCAGCCATAGGTGAATAATCAAATACGCATGTAAACTGGCTGGGTTTGCTGGCATTATACCTCCTTTTCTCCTTGGACTTTCTATTTAGACCCGATTGGATTAAGCTGTCACGACTAGCCTGGTCCGCCCGTCTAAATGCCATATTCAATTCGTTCATGTTGTAGCCTCTATTGTGCATTCTCACTGCCAATTCTCTACTTTGAGATATGAAATCCACTCTATCTGAGTTGTTTCTTTTAAGGCGAATGAACTGGCCATATGGGATAGCTTTTTTGGTAACCACCGATGTGGGAATTGTACCCATTGCAGCCAGTTCCTACCGGGGAAGAGTGTCGCTTTGGGTGGCAGGATCCTACCAATTAAAGAATTTATACATTGTAGATCAAATCATGTGGTTTATTCAGTAATGTGTCCATGTGGACGATTTTACATAGGCCAGACAACCAGGATGCTTTGCACACGTTTCCAGGAGCATGTCCATTCCATTGAGACTGGTGTGGGAGCTGGTCGCCTAATCAAGCATATACGTGAGATGCACAATTGCAACAGCAATAGCCTAAAGTTTTGTGGAGTTTTGACTGTACCTGTGCCACATAGAGGTGGCAATCGAGAGCAATTGTTGCTCCAACAGGAAGCAAGAATCATCTCTATAACTAATGCTTGTGGCCCTTTAGGACTCAACGAAAGAAATGAACTGCACTGCTTCCTAACGAAACACTAACCTTTCCCCTTTTCTTCTTTTCTGCTTGCCTTATTATATGTTGTAACAGGAGAGGTGAGGTTGGGCACGTTATTTGGTATGATACCATCCATGCTCCTTCTCCTGTTTTACCTCTCTAGAGCTGCCTAGGACTGTTATATATAGTGTAAGTGTGATAAGTATTCTCTGAGCGGCGCATTTTAATGATTTCATTGTTCTGTTACATTATAGATCAATGATCACTTAGCAACAACCCGACGCCGGAGCCAGAAGCAGGACGCATGCGCATTCCCTCCAATGACGCCCTACGACGTAGAGGAACTAGGCAGGGAGACCCGCGGCTCGCCTAATGGCTAGAGTGATCCTGACGTCAGGCTATGGAGGAGGGAGTGTATGGGGAACGCCGAGGCGAGAGGGCGGGTTGAAGCTTCCGGGCTGAATGCCGGTAAGTGTGAGCGATCTATTTAAACTGTGGCTTAGGAGTGATCTTGTTGTTAGTGCCTCTGATGACGCGTTAGCACGCGAAACGGCTGTCAGGCCTCACCTAACCCCCACTGCATACCGCTACTTGTGATGTCCATTGGAACCCAATAAAGGTGTGATATAGGTACGGTGCCTCTCTCTCTTCTCCTTTGGAATATTGTTACCTCATCCGAGCCGCACGTATCCTACAGCACCAGTGGCTCCAGCCCACCTGCCGCGTCTAGTGCCAAGTCTTCTGTTCTTTATCTTGAAGACCTTTAGTGGTGGTTTGAGGTGCTACAGTTCTTTCCTGATGGCATAGAACGTTCGGCATGCTTTGGCTTTCAGGGCCTCCATGGCTGACTTAAGGCTTTCAGATTGGTTGATTTCCAGACCAAGGTAGGTATATTTATCAGTTCTGCTGATTTCACAGTCATTGGGCTTGATTCACTAAACCGTGATAATTCATATCATGACCGTTTTCACGCGTATTTGCACGTTTGCGCAAGATTGCAAATTATCATGCGCAATTGCGAACATAAAAATGCACGCAAAAACGGCCGTGATATGAGTTATCACAATTTAGTGAATCAAGCCCTTTGAGTGTAAAGGATGGGCTCTGGACTGACCTTGTGTTTTTCCTTTGGAACACCATGGTTTTGGTTTTCTTTAGATTAATGGGGAGCGCACATTGTGCTGAATTTCTCCAGGATTTTCAGGCTTTCTTGTAGACCTTCTTCAGTTAGCGACAGCAATAGGAGGTCATCTGCATACAGTAAGAACTTCACTGTTGTGTTATGTAGTGCGAGTCCGGGTGCTGGTGAGGCCTCTAGGGCAGAGGCAATGAAACACCCCTACCTGTGCATAAAATAATATGAATGTTGAGCAGAACCATGACTTATGTCCTTCATCTATACAAGGTGGCTGCCTAACCCTCTGGTTGCCACAGAGGGTGTCACTGACATTCAGATTCCAGTAGCTGGAGCAGGGACTTAACTACAAACTATGGGGCCCACTATAAAATACAATAAAACTTTAATGAACCCCCCCCCCCCCCCCAATCCCCTCCTCAAGTTATGTTACCGACAATGGATCATCTGAGACTCTGATCTGTTGCTGGACTCTGCTCTTGCCAACTGCGCGTTTTGCTGCTGATTCCCTGCTTGTAATTGTTGATGACATCTTGCTTATTGTCTCTGAGTTTGCAATCATTTGCAATCATTCCTGTTGTTGTTACTGCAGACATTACTCCAGTATACCGTCTCCGTTTGCATGTCATTTCATCAACCATTGGTGTGACCAACTCCTGGTCACGCCATCCTGCCCATCATTGGCCGTAGTACCCTGTTACAACTCCAGGGCCCATATGCAATTCACTTTTTCACCTGAGTTTTCTCCTAGGAGATAATTTTTAATCTTCAATTTAAAATAACTTTTTAGCACTTTGCAATGGAAAAAGTACCAAAAAGTAGGTAAAACATTACTGTAAAAATATTTTGAATATTTGTTTTCTTGTTGGTGGCTTAAAAGGCATTTTATTTTAAGTTGTAAAAATATCACCTTGGAGAAAACTCAGGAGAAAAAGTGAATTGCATATGGCCCCAGGGGTCTTAGGTGGTGCTTTACAAGAGAAGCTGACCTCATCTCTTTGGTCCCCTCGGACAAAGGTATGTGGTATTTGGTGATGTGATACAGCAATTGAGAGGTTAATGGTTTATACAAGACCCCTCCATGTTGTGACTCTCAGGAATGCCGGATCATGCGGCCTCAATTCACTAAGATCATGCTGGAGATAATAAGGCAAGAGAAAACTTACATCCACACAGTGAGAGAGTTATCTTCTCTCTTCATTCCTTAAAGTAAACCTCCGGACTAAAAATCTACTCAGCAGAACTGAAAAGGCTTGGTGTTTCTTTAACAGTTTCACAGAATCAGAACTTTGTTTTTCTTACCAAAGCATCATTTTTAGCTGCATTTTTACCTAAGCTCCAACCATCAAAGAAAAAAAGCCCCGGCTTTTTTTCCCTGATGCTGTGTAGAGCATGATGGGATTTCCTATGTTGTTATTCACGTTGCCTAGCAACTGGGAGAGGTGCTCAGGACACAGGACAGTTGGAACTGTGTCTCATGCTCCCTGTCATCTCCTTTCAACCAAAAAGATGGCTGCCATCATGAAATCAAACATTTGCCTGTTCTTTTAAAACAGGGTGGGTAAGAGATTATATTACCTATCTATTTAAATTAACATAACTAATGTAACTTAATGACAGTATGTTTGTTTAGGCTGGAGTTCCTCTTTAAGTTACCTCCTCTGTAGTTAATTTACCTCCTCTGTAGTTATTTTCACGCGCAGTTAATTAACAGCCTGTCTTTATCTCTGGCGTTATTTTAAGGATTGGAGAGTTAACTTAAAGACAGAAGAGTTAACTTTAGGTTTGCCTGAGGTAAAATGTTTCCTGAATACTACATGCGTTATCACCATGGTAACAACTCTAGAAAAGGAGATAAGCTAAGGCTTCTTGCACACCAAGACGTTGCATTAGGTGGCACGTTAAGGTCGCATAACGTGCACCTAACACAACGTATGGTGCTGCAAAAGCCGACGGTAGAGTGAGCCGCGTTAGGCGGCTCGAGTCCTATAATGTCTCCCAGAGTGGCGCTGATTGGCCAGCGGGACCACGTGATGCGGAGCGAGACACTCCGCATCACGTGGTCCCGCCGGCCAATCAGCGCCCGCCAGTGCAGTGAATATTAAGTAGCCATGTGCGCGGCTACTGTAGCCGGCTCTCCCCGCCTCCTCTCCGCCCCCCACTGCGCATGTGCAGACAGTCTAACGCGGCTATAGCCGCTCCAATGCCGTAGCATGCTGCACTTTGCACAGAACGTGCAGCGTTACATGTAACGCAACGTAGGCTGTGTGAACAGCCCACTTGTGTTACATTGCTGTGCGTTGGGGGAGCGTTACAGGCGCACTAACGTGCGCCTGTAACGTCTTGGTGTGTAAGCAGCCTTAGTGAATTGAGGCCAATTATTACATGTGCACAAAAGTAAATATGATAACTGTATGAGTAATAAAAAGTAGGAAAACACATTTTTATTGAATGTTATGTCGAAGTGTTAGGCCACTTTAACTGTAAACTGGTCCTACTGGTAATTGAAATAACCCACTAGCTGTAAATATACAGAATATTTCCATTTACTGGAGGAAGTAGAATAGTAAGTTAGTAACAGTATGTGTGGCTGCACAGGAAGTGGTAGATGTGTCACCTCACATGTGTTGGCAGGAAACACATGACGGATGTATTTATACTGACAGATCTGAACTAAGATACATGAATAAGGAAGGGAACTTTATCTTCCCTTTTTTACTAAAATAAATTCCAACCCTCAACAATTATTTCCAGCATTTTGCAGGGAACATAGGTCACCAGATACAGGATACTGTATGTACATGGTGTGTGACCTACACTTGTGGTAGAGCCTGGCTTTGTGGTAACCCTTGCCTGTGGCCTTCTACCCGGTCACCTTAACCTCCTTGCTGCGCAGGAGGATTTCTCAGGCCCCGCTGGGATGATTTTCACAATTTTTTTTTTATTGCACGCAGCTAGCACTTTGCTAGCTGTGTGCATATCCCGATCGTCGCCACCGATTCGCCGCTACCCGCTGCGACGCCCCCCCCCCTCCAGACCCCTTGCGCAACCTGGCCAATCAGTGCCATGCAGCGCTGAGGGGTGGATCGGGATTCCCTCTGACGTCCCGACGTCTATGATGCCGCTTGTCAGCGGCTATCATGTAGCTAGCGCTAGGCTAGCTACATGGATTAAAAAAAAAAAAAAAATTAAAAAGTGCTGCGCCGCCCCCTTGCCGACAGAATTGGAACGGCAAGAGGGTTAAAGAGCATTTTTAGCAAAAAGGGGGGAAAAAAATCAATACATTGCAAAAGTGAGAAGTTAAAAGATAGAAGAGCGATCAAGAAATGATTGATATTCGCCATGTAATTTGTTCACATTGTTTGATCCACAATCAGCCTGCATGTAATCATCTTTACTACTGGCAGACATGAGAAAAAACAGACGGCACAAACTGCCATTATCTATAGCCACACCCCCTAACAATGGGATAGGCTAAAAGGTTGTTTTCTATAGATATACATATGCAGAGAGATAGATACAAGTTGCTTGGCAGTTGGAAACAGCCGTTATTTCCCACAATGCATCAAGGTTCACAGAGAGGAAACTGTCAGGACTTAGGGCCTGACATCACACTGTGGGAGGGGTTTCACCACAATATCAGCCATACAGACTGATATTCCATTCTGAGTTGCATACAATTGGCAATTTATCTGTGCACAAGCATCACTTTTTCAATCTCTACAAGTAAAAAGGGAATCACCAATAAAGGGTGCAGGTGCCTGCAGGGCATATATCACTAGAAGGGGGTGCAGGAGTAGGTCACCAGGATGGGACACAAATCTATGTTCCACACCTATCACCTGGAGGGAACTGAGGTGCAAGCTGAATATTGCCAGGCGGATGCACAGGGCATTTACACAGGCGGGGCACTATTGCATGCATAGCACATATCAGCTGGAGGAAGATACTGGCCAGACAGAAGCAGTTTATATTGACATTTGCAGAGCTCATTGGGGCGAATGTCCGTTATACCATACATGGTAACTGCAAGCAGACAGTAAAGATAGTCAATAAGATGATCATATTTTCCAGGTGAAACAGACAGATAATTCCACAAAGAGTAACTATAGAATGTTACCCCCCCCCCCCCCCCCCCCCACACACACACACACACACACTCGAACAGCAGAACAGCCACAACGGAGCAAATATAGTTACTCCTGCGCCAGGTCCTCTTCAGTCCAACATGTCAGCTTGCAGCAGCGTCCCTCTATAGGCTCCATAATGTCTTGAGACATGCATCGGAAGGGCTGGGCTGAGGCAGAGACGAGAGAGGCTCCAGCCTCAGGGCGCAGTGTAGAAGGGGCGCACAACTCACTCAGCTATTATTGCACTATTGTGTTTGAAGCAGAGAGAAATAAGAAAAGGGGATACATGGCAGAGACTGGAAGCCAGATAACTAGAGGTTAAGGTGTTGGGGGCCCTGGGGCGCCTTTTAGTCTAATAGCAATCAGTGAGTGGTGGCTGGGGTGGGAGGGATGGAGGGGCGCACTTTTGCATCTCAGCCTTGGGTGCTGGAAGACCTTGTGCCAGCTCTGATCCTACAGAGGGATGTTGCTGCACACTAACCAGCTGAAGTGGAGAGGATGAAAGGACACGTCGCTGGAGTACATACATGTGCCCTGCTATTCACAATGGGGAGGAGGGGGAGAGATGGGCCCCTTACGGGAGGGCCTATGGTTTGTAGTTACATCTCTGATTGTACAGATGTATGCAGCCAATGAGACAAACTGATTTAACCCACTAAAAAAAAAAGTGTAATTTTGTCTAGCCAGATCAGTCCTGTGATTCACAAGCTACTATACATGGCAAACTGTGACCTCACTTTTCTCTGCTCTTTGGCTGAGAAGCACAGCCTGGGCAACGCCCCTCCCCCTGCGTTCTGGTTGGACAGTCATCATTCTGCTGTCTTACACAAGGCAGACCCTGATTGGCTAGCCAATCCCAGTGTGAGTGCAGGTAGTGCAGGGGATGACAGGCAGCTCCTACAGAGACAGAAACTGCTATTCACACTCTCAATGTATCAAATGTGTTTCATTGTTATTCATGTAACCCATTTCCAGATTAAAGAGACTCCGTAACAAAAATTGCATCCTGTTTTTTATCATCCTACAAGTTCCAAAAGCTATTCTAATGTGTTCTGGCTAACTGCAGCACTTTGTACTATCACTGTCTCTGTAATAAATCAATGTATCTTTCCCTTGTCAGACTTGTCAGCCTGTGTCTGGAAGGCTGCCAAGTTCTTCAGTGTTGTGGTTCTGCTATGCACTCCCCCCTCAGGGGGGAAAGAAACACACAAATGATCTCTTGAGATTCAAAAGGAATGCTGTATACAGCCTGCTTGTGTATGGATGTATTTTCTATGTGTGGACATACTGTACATCAACCTACTTCCTGTTTTGGTGGCCATTTTGTTTGTTTATAAACAAACTTTTTAAAACTGTTTTTAACCACTTTTAATGTGGCGGGGAGCGGCGAAATTGTGACAGAGGGGAATAGGAGATGTCCCCTAACGCACTGGTATGTTTACTTTTGTGTGATTTTAACAATACAGATTCTCTTTAAAAGGTAATTTTCTGTTGGCCTGGAGATCTTACATGAAGTTTCTGTCTCACACTGTCTAATCCTTCTATTTCCTGCATTTTCATGTTCTTCTCCTCCTGGAGATTCCAATTACGGCCTCAGCGCTGCATCTACCAGCCGCTGATCTGACTCTGCTCACCTTCCAGAGTAATTAGAAGAGATGACAGGTCATCATTTGTTTTTGAAAGGAAGTGAATACTCTACCAGTGTCCTGAGAAAGTGAGACTAATGTGCTCTGACATTTAGAATTGTGCTGTGTGTGTGTGTAACGGGTAAATATGTAAGTGGTCCATTATCTCCCTGTTACGGATCAGATCCTGCATGAGACTTGCCTTTGTTTGCTTTCCTGGTATGTGGATTATGCAGAACGGCTTTTTCATCTCTGTGAACCAATGAAATGTCAGCGACAAAGCGGCAGATCTTCCTCGCGACTGGGGGCGCTGCCTCTTTTATAGTTATTGAAAAACAGAACCTATAAGTACCTGAGAAGTCAGTATACAAACATGGTCATGTGACATCTGGAGCCACAATGGCCTTGGTAACCACTTCTGCACCAGCAGTCTCTGGCTCCGAGGTGAAAAAAAATAAATTATAAGATAAACAATTGTATCTATCCTCCTCCTAAAAATGACTTTTTTTTAGCTATCTCACAGTTTTATTTTTAACTTTTTACTGTTTCATGGCCTCTTCTCAATGAAATATTCATCGACGTATGCCAGAGCTAAAATCTATGAACTATTGCCCCTTTTTATCTCTTTTTTGCTCTCAGAAACCTTTTTCTGCCAGGAAAGTGTTTTATGTCTGTAATTCCTTAAAGAGACTCTGTAACATAAATGTGAGCCTTATTTCTTCTATCCTATATCCTCTTCTATCCTATAGCTGTTCTAATGTGCTCTGTCTTACTGCAGCCTTTCTTATTTGCACAGTGGCTGTATTATTTCTGTTATATGATCTAATCTTCTCTCCTCTGTCGGGCTGAGGCAGTCAGACTGGAATGTGCAGTGCTGCTTGTGATTGGATAGAAGCTATACACACCCTCTCCAGGCCCCCTGCACACTCTGTATGACACACACTGAGCTCCTCTCAGCCTATCATTTGCTATGTCTTGTTTGTAAACACTGCATAAAACTGGCAATTACAAGCCAGGATTACAGCAGGGAGTGGCAGAAACAGCACAGAGGGGCCCAGGAGAACATAATAAATAGAATGGTATGCTTTTTATTGTAAGAATGTTACAGTACAGATTCTCTTTAATAGTGAGGGTCACACTATAGTCCGACCCAGACAGAAACTTTATCTTGCATACCTGATTTTTAACTCAGGCAGAGAAAGTAAAAAAGGAACATAGCCTAGTTATTTGTGTGCTTGGTACTGTACATACACGTCTATCTCATCATGTCACATGTCACCTTGGGTGCCCAGCCGTTACTTCTCCCTTGCCCATCATAGGTAGCTACAGGTGCCCTTTATTATTAGGTAGCCAGAAGAACCCTCAATATTAAGTAGCTAGAGGTGCCCCCAAGCATTAAGTAGCTAGAGGAACCTCAGTATTAGGTAGCTAGAGGTGTCGCTGACTGAAGAGAGATCAGGTCAGAGGAATGACAAGACCTGGGTGAATAACCTCTCATTTACACTCTGCTTGGTGGACTGCATATGGAAAGAGGGAGGGAGGCGCTCGGGGAGGAGGGTGAGCCGCCTTTCCATTATCAGGTGCCTGTAGGCATGTGGCTACAGTGCCTTATGGTAAATCTGGCCATGGATACAATCTACTTCCTATTCCACCTTCAATATCCCATTCATGCCCAATGTGATAACCTCAAATAAAAACCACTCATAGTGTAATATTGTAAAACTATTTAACAGCATAAAAGGGTATTGCAATCACATAAAATGACTTGTAAAACAGCTTACGAACTGGTTCATAGTGGACCAGTGAAAATCCTCCCTGTTGCTCGGGAGAATTGATCTATTGTAAGTCAGTGAGGAGCGCCATGTTCCTGCCAGCCTCCATTCTGTTTACCAGGTTCAAGACCAAGTGGAAGAGTGGAGGAGTCAGAACCAGGTGGAGGCGTAAGTATTTGTGTGCAATGGAGCGCAGCACATCCTGTGCGGTCCGGATGCATTTTTACTGTGCCATTTTGTATCTGTTCCAACTGGGAACCAGGGCTGGGCCGAGGCAGAGGCTGAAGAGGCTCCAGCCTCAGGGCGCAGTGTAGGAGGGGGGCGCACAATTCATTCAGCTGTCATTCCCAATTGTGTTTGAAGCACAAAGAAATAAGAAAAGGGGATACATGGCAGTGACTGCAAGCCAGATAACTAGAGATTAAGGTGTTGGGGATGTTGGGGGCCCTGGGGCACCTCTTAGTGTAATAGCAATTAGTCTGTGACGGCTGGGGTGGGAGGGATGGAGGGGCGCACTTTGCTGTCTCAGCCTTGGGTGCTGAAGGACCTTGTCTAAGCATTACAGAGGTGGGACAGAGTGGTTTGCACTCTCACCTGGCGGTTGCACCTTCGTTCCAAATCTGGACCAATTCATCATCTGCATAGAGTTTGTATGCTCTCCCTGTGTTTACCTGAGTTTCCTCTGGGCACTCCAGTTTCCTTCCACAACCCAAAAACACAGCACACGTGGGTTCCCATCACATGGTCTGTTCACATAGCCTTGAAATGAATTACTGTGCATGTGCAGAGCTAAGCCTTCAGGGTCAAGGGTCACGATTTATAAATTTGTGGCCACTCTTACAGGCGAACGGAGCCTCTCGGGACTAATCAGTAATTGTGGTAAGGCTATGCAAACATGTCCACATCTGTCACTAGTCTCATTTTATCCATGACCTTTGACTTCTTTAACCACTCTGTGACTGCCTAACGCAGGATGGCGGCCGCGGAGTGGCTTCCTCGTTCCTCAGGCACGCCATATGGCGTGATCTCGCGAGGAGCGAGATTTGCAGAGAACGAAGTGGGGCTCCGTGATCAGCCTGCCAGCCGCAATCAGAGCTGGCTGGCTGACTTTGACAACAACAAAAAAGCTAATAAACATGTGTACAGCACTGCGATCTAAAGCAGTACTGTACAGAGGACAGCGCTGTCACTTAACTGTCCCTCCAAACAGCTCACAAAGTAATCCTTATCATAGGCTGATGCCTACGTATATGTAGTGTAATGTATGGATCGTAGTATAGGGCTAATTTAGGGGGGAATAAAATAAATATGTTTTTTTTAAATGATCATTTTTTAATAGTAAAAAAAACCTATAGATTGCAGCAGCAATCAGAGACCCCCAAAAGAAAGCTCTATTAGTGGGAAGAAAAGGAGGTACAATTCATTTGGATGCTAAGTTGTATGACCGAGCAATAGACTATTAAAGCTGTGAATTGTAAATAATGCCTGGTCACTAGGGGGGTATAAACCTCTGGTCCTCAAGAGGTTAAGGAAATTATCGATAACGCGGTCATTCAGGATTGATTGGGCCCACCAGGTTCTATGTTTTTATACCATAGATATTTCAGGTAAAGCAAACCTGAACTGAAAAATAAAAGGCAAAATAAACATACACACGTCATACTTACCCCCTAGTGTAGTCTACTCATCAATCTTTCTCCTCTCTCATGTCCTCTTTATTCACTGTGATTAATGGAATTCTCCATCCTCCAATTTAAAAATGGCGATGACCCCATAAGAGCTTCCAGGTCAGCACTCTATTAACCAGTAATATCACTTGAGCCATAGAGAAACATGGACATTACCTTGCCCATCAGTTGTTCTTTCAGGTATAACTGAAAAGAACTGATATATAACTGATATAGTAAAAAAGGGCCATATGGCTTTAAAGGGGTTCTTTCGCGAAAAAAGGAGGCAGTTAAAAAATGTGACAGATGACAGGTTTTGGGCCAGTCCATCTTTTTAAGGGGGATTCTCAGGGCTTTCTTTGTTTTCAGCAGCATTTCCTGAACAGCAGTTTAACTGCCAAAATAGCAAGATATCAGCCAGCCTCCCTAATCACTTGCACACTATTATGTCAGTTAAATTTTGCAACTGTTGTTCAGGAAATGCTGTTGAAAACAAAGAAAGCCTTGAGAATCCCACTTAAAAAGATGGACTGGCCCAAAACCTGTCATCTGTCACATTTTTTAACTGCCTACTTTTTTCGCGAAAGAACTTCTTTAAGCTTCTGGAGAGACAAGTCTGGCTAGATCTAGTCAGAACTTGAAGGAATTATTAGAAGAAAATGATGAGCTTCTGAGAGGACCTGCCGGCGAGGTAAGTATGTAATATTCAGTTGCAGGTACGTCATGTGCTTATTTTAAATGATTTTGCTCGGTTCAGGTTCACTTTTAAGGCAGCCATACACTGGTCGATGTGCCATCAGATCGACCAGCTGACAGATCCCTATCTGATCGAATCTGATCAGAGAGGGATCGTATGGCTGCCTTTCCTGCAAACAGATTGTGAATCGATTTCAGCCTGAAACCGATCACAATCTGTTGTGGTGGTGCTGCCGCCGCTCCCCCCGCCGGTATACATTACCTGAGGCTGGCTCCCGGGCGTGATGTCCCCGTCATGTGGCACCTCCGGCTCCGGCATCCGCATAGAACTTAAGCTATCACACCAGTGACAGCGGAAGTTCAAATAGAGCGCCCTCTAGTTGTACTTCCGCTGTCACTGGCATGACAGCGGAAGTTATACGAGGATGCCAGAGGTGCCATGACGGGAGCAGTGACGGACGGGATGCCCGGGAGCCAGCCTCAGGTAATGTATACCTGATCGGATCGGCCGCCGCTAGCGACGCGCTCCCTACCCGCGGGCGATCGAGGGTAATTTCCCGCACGGCGCGATCGACGGACCGATCCGATTTCGGGAGGAAATCGGATCGGCGGGTGCGTGTTGCGCGAACGATTGGCAGCAGATTCGATCCCAGTGATCGAATCTGCTGTCGAAACTGCCGCAAATCGGGCCAGTGTATGGCCACCTTTAGTCTTTCTCTGTGCTAGTATATCAGATGATGCAATAGGAACTTTCACTGCTCTGTTATTGCACAAGGCATAACTGACAGTAGCTAACATTCTCCTCTTTGCAGGCACACTCAAAGTTTTTGCATTTTAGTTGTGATGTATTCTCAGGTCCTGACAGGCCACATTATCGATTCAGCGTTCATCAAAAAGGAACTCTCTCCTTCATCGTTCAGCTACTTACTGGTCATTAAAGAAGACAAGACATTTAACAGTTACACCACATGACCTCATAATGTACCATTGGTTCACAATTTCTACATTTTGTGTGTGTGTGTGTTTCTATAGAGCGAAATGTAAAGCAACGCAATTCCAATTTTAATCAATGGGTGGTTTAACACTTTGCACCAGTAGATAATGGACGCGCCAACGGAAGTCGACTTCGCCAACTGAAGAAGTTTGGCATGGGTCAGGAGCTTCTGCCAAGCTTCTACTCCACCACTAATCTGTGCTCTGCTCCTCCATCCTGGTCTGGTATGCTGGCTCCTCCACCAGCAACAGACACAAACTACAGGGAAACATCTCCCCCCTCTGGACCTAATCTACAACTCCAGACTATGTTCCAGGGCTCTGAGGATTGTCAGCGATCCCTCACATCCAGGCCACCGCTTCTTCAGTCAGCCGTTCCTATCAGGCCGGATGTTTTGGGCATCTCCTACAAGACCTCAAAGCGCAAGAAAAGTTTTTTTCCTCTTGGCTGTCAACCTCCTGAACTCTCTCCACTCCAGGCCGTATCTACACTGCAGTATTTCTTGCAAATTACTGTATGTATATTGTGCTACTCTGCTTTGTTTGTTATTGTGCAAAACCGTGTGCCCTATTCCATACTTTCTCTTAGTCCTGTATGCCAAATCCAATTCTGGCGAATAAAAATTATTCTGATTTCAGCAAAAGTGTTGCCTATTTTTTTTTTTTTAATCGCACTGCTTTAGCTGCTAGCTTTGTACTGCCTGACGCCTATGCAAGCGTTACTCGCATACCACCTCTGCTCCTGGCCCCCACTAATATCTATCAGGAATGCCCTATTTTGTAACAGATTTTCAATAGATTAGATGTTCATTTTGAATCTAACGTCTAATCTATTAAATATGATAACAGCAGCAGAAAACGAGGCTGTATTGTGCACAAAGAACTGGCTGGAGAGTGGGCAGGCTGGCGCTGGAATAAGAAGACATGTGCCTCTTGTATAGAGTAGAAGGATATCATTTTCTAGATAACATGTTACAGTTGGCTAATCTGCTGATTTCCTTTCCGGCATTTCCCAGATGTACACTATTTGTACTCACATCAGTTTATGCTGCCCAGCCAGGCGACTTCGTGGACACCAACCTCACATTTATCTAATACAGATTGGATTTTTAGGAGTCAGCAACTTGAATAATTAAGACTTAAACTTTCAATTCATTTAAAATCATGTATAGTGCTTCCACACTGTAGTGATAACATGCACTGGATGCCTACAGTACCTAGTCAAAATGAATCATACTGAAATCAACATTTACAAATATTACTTAGTACGCATAAATTGTGCCTTATGAACGTTTTGCGGTTGAAGACCTCTTCATCGGAGTACACAATAAAGTTCAATTGTGCTATGTTCTTGTGGATAAATGGATTCAGTCAAACTGGAATGGAAAAAACACCTCTCTGATCCTATACTGAGCTAACTTGACCTGCCCCTGACCACTGACTCTAAACTCTGCCCACCTGCCCTGCCCCGGACCTCTGATCCTGTACTTTGCCCCTCTATTCTCAGATCATCGTGACAATGACCTCTGACCCTGTACTCTGCCCACCTGCCCTGCCTTCTGATCCTGTACTGTGCACTTCTATGCTCACCTCAGACTGACAATGACCTCTGACTCTGTTCTCTGCCCTGCCCTGTGCCCCCAGATCCAGTACTGTGCCCTTAAAATTCGGACTGACACTGACATCTAGCTCTGTGCTCTGCTCACCTGCCCTGGCCTTTTACTATGCCCACCTGCCCTGATTTCTGATGGTCACTGAACTTTGAACCCTATACTGGCCACACGTTAGTAAGGTGTGAACAAACAATAAAGCTGCAGTCTTAAAACTATCGATCAATAAATTCTAATCTCATTGAATGATTAATGATTGCCTTAGATTTTATTGTTTGTGATTATTTTTAATTGATCGTATAAACTGATTGCTTTGCAATGCGAGTCCAGCTGTTGTACACTCAGCTTGCCTCTATGTACGACAGTTGGAGACGTTTTCATAATTAGGTTAGTGTGTTATATGTTAGTAGTGCAGCTGCTTCATCCGTCTCCTCGCTATCGCTGTGTGTGTGTGTGTGTGTGTATAGTGTGTGTGTGTATAGTGTGTGTGTGTGTGTGTATAGTGTGTGTATAGTGTGTGTGTGTGTGTGTATATAGTGTGTGTGTGTGTGTATAGTGTGTGTGTGTGTGTGTGTGTGTGTATAGTGTGTGTGTGTGTGTGTGTGTGTGTGTGTACACGTGTGTGTGTGTGTGTGTATAGTGTGTGTGTGTGTGTGTGTGTATATAGTGTGTGTGTGTGTGTGTGTGTGTGTATAGTGTGTGTGTGTGTGTGTGTGTGTACGTGTGTGTGTGTACGTGTGTGTGTGTGTGTGTGTACGTGTGTGTGTGTGTGTGTACGTGTGTGTGTGTGTGTGTGTGTGTATAGTGTGTGTGTGTGTATAGTGTGTGTGTGTGTATAGTGTGTGTGTGTGTGTGTGTGTGTGTGTGTGTATAGTGTGTATGTGTGTGTGTGTGGTGTGTGTGTGTATGTGTGTGTGTGTGTGTGTGTGTGTGTGTGTGTGTGTGTGTGTAATGTGTGTGTGTGGTGTGTGTGTGTGTGTGTAATGTGTGTGTGTGTGTGGTGTGTGTGTGGTGTGTGGGTGTGTGTGGTGTGTGTGTGTGGTGTGTGGTGTGTGTGTGTGGTGTGTGGTGTGTGTGTGGTGTGTGTGTGTGTGTGTGGTGTGGTGTGTGGTGTGTGTGTGTGTGGTGTGGTGTGTGGTGTGGTGTGTGTGTGTGTGTGTGTGTGTGTGTGTGTGTGTGTGCGTGCACAAAGTGCAGAAATAAAGAGGTTCCATAGACCACAGCTTATTACTGTGCCTGTGCCTGGCTCTCCTCATGCTGCCATATACTGTCAGAAACACGCTGCAGTACAAAAGTGTCCCATATACACACTAAGAGGAAGTCATGTGGACTTTGCACGTTTAAAAATAGACTCTGTAGTTTTACAAAGACATGCTTAATACATAATGCAGCCTATTTATATCAGACCTGAACTATGCTCATTGCTCATGTGGATTTGGCACAATCAGTTTGGGCTCACACCTCAGTGACACAGATTACTTTCTTTTCAGGGATCGGGCACATGATCGTGCTTTCATTGGTTGCATCATTACTTTTTCTCTGTTGCCTGCCTGGCCCTAACTAAGCCTCTTTATGACGCCTAAGACACTGTCAATTCCAGCGTTAAAAACCTTTATACGCATTTGACATGAGTGCATTGAATAGGTTTCTTCTAGGCGTGAGCACAACCATAGACAAGTGCATCCTCAGAGTAGAGCAAACTGCTGGTGCATGGCTTTTTTTCCTCTATGCACAAGCACTTCATTCCAATGGTCATGCGTTACTCTTCCCTGAAGCAATGGCCATGCAAGTCTATGGAGACTTCATTTGGTGCGACGCAGTGTGCCGGAAGTGTCCCAATCAACGCAATGCCAACGCAACAGCTGCAGCACGTTAGTGCATGGATTATCCACTAATGCAAGTCGATGGGCCATGCAGGCAGTATACACAATCGGAGCATGGTGCGACATGGCGTGCATGCGCGGAGTGACGGGAATCCCAGTGACGTACTTTCTGCCCAGTGTAAGGTAGTGAAGGCGAAGGCGCACATCCACAATTCAAAGGCTTTATTCAAATTTGCAACATCATTAATTGCCCCCAGTATAGGTTAGATAGGCAGGCGCCCCCAGTATAAGTTAGATAGGTAGGTGCCCCACTACAGGTTAGCTAGGTGGGTACCTCTAATATAGGTAGCCAGAATAGTTGCCCCCAGCATAGGTTAGATAGGTAGCTGCCCCCCAGTATAGGTTAGATAGGTAGGTGCCCCCAGTATAGGTTAGATTAGGTAGGTGCCCCCCAGTATAGGTTAGATTAGGTAGGTGCCCCCCAGTATAGGTTAGATAGGCAGCTTCCCCCAGTATAGATTAGATTAGGTAAATGCCCCCCAGTATAGGTTAGATTAGGTAAGTGCCCCCCAGTATAGGTTAGGTAGGTCCACCCCCATAACGGAGGGGGGAGCCGGAGCCGCGGGGAGGGCAGCTCGACCTCTCCCTCCCTCTCCCCGGGCGACCCTCCGTGCTCCCCCCTCAGACGCAGAGTAATTACGCAGCAGGAAACTCTGTGCATAACTACTCACCTTCCTGCGTTCCACTCGCCGCTGATCTCCTCTCGTCTTAGACGCTGATACACACGCTGCTTCCGGCTAAAAAGGAAGCAGCATGTGTATCAGCGTCTATGACGAGAGGAGATCAGCTGCGAGTGGAACGCAGGAAGGTGAGTAGTTATGCACAGAGTTTCCTGCTGCGTAATTACTCTGCGTCTGAGGGGGGAGCACGGAGGGCGGCCCGGGGAGAGGGAGGGAGAGGTCGGGCTGCCCTCCCCGCGGTCCCGGCCCCCCCTCCTTTACAGCACCCCCTCACAACAGCGCCCAGAGCGGCGGCACGGGCCGCACGGCCCTAAAAACGGGCCTGTGTGCACTGATACTCTTTTCTGCCACTAGCCAGGGGGCAGTGCTATGCATAAGATCCTGCTGCCACACCGTAGTGCAGGCAGGGTCACATGAAGGCTGATTATCATGCGGTGTGCAAACGGCCTCAAAAGGAAATAAATATGGCAACCTTAGTCTCTCACCTTGGGTTCTCTTTAGCATACATATGAATTAGCCCCCGGGAGATTTGGGCGCAGGATACAGCCGATAAACGGCTCACCCTACTCCTACACAAGTCCCGGCGGCGTTAATTACTAATCCCCCTCCAGGCTGCCATGGATACTGGGGGAAAGACGTAATTCAGCTGCCAGCTACTGCTGGTGGCCAAAGTACAGTGTTTTTATAGTATTTTGGGCTCCATCTTTTAAATCCCAAATTACTCACCGAGTGCCGCTATAGCTGTAATTCCTATTACCGCCTATGGTGGTGCCGGCGGCGCTCAAATCTCCTGCTCTGTTTTTACAGCGCTTGTCCCTTTTAAGGTGTCCTCCTGGCTAATAACAACTAGTGGTGATAAATAAGGGTGGATTTAGAACTGTTCCTCCCCATGGGCAAGTTTGTTGTGGCTCCCCTTCCATGTGCAGCTGCCCCTTCCCATTCTTTGTGCAGCCCCTTCTTTCATGTGTAACATCCACATAGAGCAACACCCTCCTCCATGAGTTCCTCTGCATCTGCAGCCTCTCTTTTCCATATGCAGCAACCTTTCCTTCTATGTCCAGCCCCCACTCTGGGCAGCAGCTGCCCAAGACCAGGGCCCTGGTGGCCTTTCCAGAAATCCAGTTCTGCTGCTAAATAAACAAAAATTAACAATAATCTGAATAGTTCAGCAGTACTAACAACCAGATGCAGAGAAAGTCTGTTGTGCAACAGATTGGACTGTCTGTGTATTTCTCCTCCTCCAATCACACCGCCTCCATGACATTCATCCCTTGCCTAACATCTCTTCATCCATCAGTGCTCCTCGTCATTCCATGTCTCCGTCAGGAAATCTTCCACCAGAAGCCCTTTATTACAGCCTGCGTCCTCCTCCGCTGTGTACAGAGCCATCCTTTATTCCTGAGATCTGCATCTGGTGATTATGTCTCCTCTATATCTCTATAATTTCTCAGTCCGAGAAAAGCCGCTATTTTGTCACTGTCATTCCTCTGCCAGACAATTGTTCATTTAGGAAATTCTTTCCACCAAACAGGAACTTGCTAGAAGTTGCAGGTGGTACAATTAGTGGCTCTGCTGATCAGTGAAGCCATTATGAAACCCCCTCCCCCATATCCCCTCCCTCCGCCCTGATGAGCCCCCAGCTGTGCAACTAATGTGCCCATCACAGCACCTCTTATGTGTATATATTCTATCTGTGTAACATGCAGGGACAGTGCCAGCCCTGTAGAGCCACCAGTTGTGCCAACACTGTTCACATCACAAATCCTATTATGTATCCTATCATGTCTGTGTAACACAGACAGTGCCAGCCCTACAGAGCCCAACTGTGCAACTAGTGTGCCCACCAAACCCCCTCTAGTGTGTCCTATCATGTCTGTGTAACACAGGGGCAGTGCCAGTCCTGCAGAGCCCAGCTGTGTAACTAATGTGCCCACCAAAACCCCCTCTAATGTGTCCTGTCACTTCTGTGTAATGCACAGGGGCAGTGCCAGCCCTACAGAGCCCAGCTGTGCAACTAGTGTGCCCACCAAACCCCCTCTAGTGTGTCCTATCATGTCTGTGTAATACGCAGGGGCAGTGCCAGCCCTGCAAAGCCCAGCTGTGCAACTAATTTGCCCACCAAACCCCTTCTAATGTATCCTGTCATATCTATGAAACACACAGGGGCAGTGCCAGAGCTGCAGAGCCCAGCTGTGCAGCCAGTGTGCCCACCAAACCCCCTCTAATGTGTCCTATCATGTCTGTGTAACACACAGGGACAGTGCCAGCCCTGCAGAGCCCAGCTGTGCAACTAGTGTGCCCACCAAACCCCCTCTGTGTCCTGTCATGTCTGTGTAACACACAGGGGCAGTGCCAGGGCTGCAGAGCACAGCTGTGCCACCAAACCCCCTCTAATGTGTCCTATCATGTCTGTGAAATACACAGGGACAGTGCCAGCCCTGCAGAGCCCAGCTGTGAAACCAGTGTGCCCACCGAACCCCTTCTAGTGTGTCCTATCATGTCTGTGTAACACACAGGGGCAGTGCCAGTCCTGCAGAGCCCAGCTGTGCAACCAGTGTGCCCACTAAACCCCCTCTAATGTGTCCTATCATGTCTGTGTAACACACAGGGACAGTGCCAGCCCTGCAGAGCCCAGCTGTGCAACCAGTGTGCCCACCGAACCCCCTCTAATGTGTCCTGTCATGTCTGTGTAACACACAGGGGCAGTGCCAGTCCTGCAGAGCCCAGCTGTGCCACCAGTGTGCCCACCAAACCCCCTCTGTGTCCTGTCATGTCTGTGTAACAGACAGGGGCAGTGCCAGGGCTGCAGAGCACAGCTGTGCCACCAAACCCCCTCTAATGTGTCCTATCATGTCTGTGAAATACACAGGGACAGTGCCAGCCCTGCAGAGCCCAGCTGTGCAACCAGTGTGCCCACCGAACCCCCTCTAATGTGTCCTGTCATGTCTGTGTAACACACAGGGGCAGTGCCAGCCCTGCAGAGCCCAGCTGTGCCACCAGTGTGCCCACCAAACCCCCTCTGTGTCCTGTCATGTCTGTGTAACACACAGGGGCAGTGCCAGGGCTGCAGAGCACAGCTGTGCCACCAAACCCCCTCTAATGTGTCCTATCATGTATGTGAAATACACAGGGACAGTGCCAGCCCTGCAGAGCCCAGCTGTGCAACCAGTGTGCCCACCGAACCCCCTCTAGTGTGTCCTATCATGTCTGTGTAACACACAGGGGCAGTGCCAGTCCTGCAGAGCCCAGCTGTGCCACCAGTGTGCCCACCAAACCCCCTCTGTGTCCTGTCATGTCTGTGTAACACACAGGGACAGTGCCAGCCCTGCAGAGCCCAGCTGTGAAACCAGTGTGCCCACCGAACCCCCTCTAGTGTGTCCTATCATGTCTGTGTAACACACAGGGGCAGTGCCAGTCCTGCAGAGCCCAGCTGTGCCACCAGTGTGCCCACCAAACCCCCTCTGTGTCCTGTCATGTCTGTGTAACACACAGGGGCAGTGCCAGGGCTGCAGAGCACAGCTGTGCCACCAAACCCCCTCTAATGTGTCCTATCATGTCTGTGAAATACACAGGGACAGTGCCAGCCCTGCAGAGCCCAGCTGTGAAACCAGTGTGCCCACCGAACCCCCTCTAGTGTGTCCTATCATGTCTGTGTAACACACAGGGGCAGTGCCAGTCCTGCAGAGCCCAGCTGTGCAACTAGTGTGCCCACCAAACCCCCTCTAATGTGTCCTATCATGTCTGTGTAACACACAGGGACAGTGCCAGCCCTGCAGAGCCCAGCTGTGCAACCAGTGTGCCCACCGAACCCCCTCTAATGTGTCCTGTCATGTCTGTGTAACACAGGGACAGTGCCAGCCCTACAGAGCCCAGCTGTGCAGCCAGTGTGCCCACCGAACCCCCTCTAATGTGTCCTGTCATGTCTGTGTAATACACAGGGACAGTGCCAGTCCTGCAGAGCCCAGCTGTGCAACCAGTGTGCCCACCAAACCCCCTCTAATGCGTCCTATCATGTCTATGTAACACACAGGGGCAGTGCCAGGGATGCAGAGCCCAGCTGTGTAACCAGTGTGCCCACCAAACCCCCTCTATTGTGTCCTATCATGTCTGTGTAATACACAGGGACAGTGCCAGCCCTGCAGAGCCCAGCTGTGCAACCAGTGTGCCCACCGAACCCCCTCTAATGTGTCCTGTCATGTCTGTGTAACACAGGGACAGTGCCAGCCCTACAGAGCCCAGCTGTGCAGCCAGTGTGCCCACCGAACCCCCTCTAATGTGTCCTATCATGTCTGTGTAACACACAGGGGCAGTGCCAGTCCTGCAGAGCCCAGCTGTGCCACCAGTGTGCCCACCAAACCCCCTCTAATGTGTCCTGTCATGTCTGTGTAATACACAGGGACAGTGCCAGCCCTGCAGTGCCCAGCTGTGCCACTAATGTGCCCACCAAACCCCTCTCTAATGCGTCCTATCATGTCTGTGTAACACACAGGGACAGTGCCAGCCCTGCAGTGCCCAGCTGTGCCACCAGTGTGCCCACCAAACCCCCTCTATTGTGTCCTATCATGTCTGTGTAATACACAGGGACAGTGCCAGCCCTGCAGTGCCCAGCTGTGCCACCAGTGTGCCCGCCAAACCCCCTCCTGTGTGCCTTATCATATCTCTGATTTACAGGGACAGTGCCAAGCTTGCAGAGCACCCAGCTGTGCCCATGACAGCTCCTTTCTGTGTCCTTTCATATCTCTGCAACAAGTAGGAACAGTGCCAGCTGTGCCATCACTTTAGCCATCGCAGTGCCTCTAGCTGTGCCCTCTCGTATCTCTATAATACGCAATTACAGTGCGAACCCTTTGTCCATCACATCTCCTCTTATGTGTCCTATCATATCTCTGCAACATACAGGGACAGTGCCAAGCCAGCAGAGCCCCCCAGCTGTGCCCCCATTATGCCCATCAAAGCTGGTCTTACTTGTCTCATCATATATCTGTAATACACAGCAATAGTGCCAGCACTGCAATGAATGTATTGTGTAACAGTGCACATGACCATTTAACAGCACTATTTACATTGGCAATGAAACGCATCTCACTGAGTACAGCTTATTGCCATTACATCATTGCTGTTTCTGTACACTGGTTCATTTCTATGTTGATGTGCTGCATTTATTTGATACCAGTGCACATTTTCTGCTGTTTGCACTACAGACACACAAGTCAGTACAGGTCTAGTTCTCACCACAAGTTAATTTACAAATATTTTCCTGTATTTATTATATACCAGCAAATGTTCCAAGTAATTCCAGAAAACCAGCTAGTGGAGTTAGTGAAGTCTCTCTACACTACTGCCTTGAACCGTTATTATTATTAAAGTGTACCCGAGGCAAATAGAATTGAAAAAAACTCCATAGGAGGAGAACAAAGGCGGGAAAAGGCGCCCAATGATAGATAAAAGTTAAAGTGGTCTGAAACTCTGACATAACATTCAATAAAAATGTGTTTTGCTACTTTGTATTACTCATACAGTTATCATATTTGCTTTTGTGCATTAGTGTTGGGCCGAACAGTTCGCCTGGCGAACCTCTCTGGGCCTCTTACTACTTCCGGGTCGCAATGACCCGGAGTAGTACGCCTGCGCTGCCCGGCGGAGCGCGTCCTAGATCGCGCTCCTGTTGCCGGGCGCTCTCTGCGCATGAGCGTGACGTCACTCATGACGGGCAGCGCAGGCGTACTACTCCGGGTCATTGCGACCTGCAAGTAGTAAGAGGCCCATGAATTTAGAGATGTTCGCCGGCGAACGGTTCGGGAACCGTTCGCCACATCTCTATTGTGCATAAGTAATATTGTCTGTTTACAAATTACAAGTTTCCAAAGTGTAGTTTTTCTTGCCCTAAAAGCTGTCATTGCATTTTATTATTTTTCTATTATAACTGCTTCTTATCATATATTAAAATCTTCTAATGTGATATTCTGAAGACGGTGTGTGCCTGAAGCAGAGACAGTTTCTCAGAGAGTGTTAGCTTACATTCCAATGTTGATACATTTGTGTTTAACAAGTAAAAAAGATACTGTTATCTCCAGTTTGGATGCGGATTTGAAGCTGAATAGCAGGAGAAAGTGCTTTTTTTTAAACCATTTCAGTGATGTTTTGCTAGAACTTTTTTCTGGGATAGGAGCTTTCAAGCTGCGAGGAATCTTTTAGAGCAGAGTAGAAATGCTGGCTTTCAGACCACTTTAATAACAGCTAAAATAATAAAAGAAGAGGTGGCTTACCTCAATGTATGTATGCATACATTCATACACATATGAAGTTTAATCTTGCACAGGCAACACGTTTCGTGGGTCTAAAGCCACTTCCTCAGGCCAAATACAGTGCCAGAGATGTATCAAGAGCCAAGAACGGAGCGCCTCTCAAGATAGGAGGAGGGGATTATCCCGAGGCTTCCTGCTACTTAGGTAAGTACCCATTTGGAGAATTTTTTTCCATTAGAGGTACACTTTAATCTGCAGCAACAGGACAGGGAGACAAAATTCCGTGGATATCCAGTCTTGGTTAGGTTTGACGGCTGTTGAACACTCCATGCTGTCACATCCTTATGCCTTTATCAGTCAAAATTCTTAGTTCAGCACCTCTTGATGACTATTTAGGGTGGGGGGAGATACTCAAGGCACCAATGGCATGATTGACAGCGCAGACCATTGCTCCAACGTGAACACTTAGTATTCCAATGGATATACAGCCAAACTTGCATTTACTCTACATTCCAAATAATCAGTCACTGTTAGGTCCAATAATTGAAAAAGAGCAATGCCCAAAGCTGCTTTCTGGACTACGATGAGAAACTGGTCTCAGCCTATCTGGAGAAATTATACAGCAAAGCATGCGAGGACCATTTCATTTATTTCATCTAGGTCCTGCACTGAGATGCTGGCAGAAACCCTGGCACATTATGCTAACATTTGGGTTCAGGAGGGTGACTCCCCACTAGTTGGCCCTGCTCTTTATGCCATGCATATTTGGATAATCATTAAAGCACAACATACTAAAGGCTATCATAACATCCAGTCTATCACCACCTGTCAAGAAGTACGCTGCTGGGTGGACAATAGCCAAGTCCTCAGAATGGACAAGTCCTCAGGCTGGGAGTGGGACGTGAGCTGCTGGATTGCCCTAGTGTAATGCTGGGAATACACCATGAGATTTTTTGGCAGATAGATGATTCGATAGATAATTTCTGACATGTCCGATCTGATTTTCAATAGTTTTTCTGATCGATTTCTCATATAAGTGAATAGAAATCGATCAGAAAAACAATCGAAAAAACGATCGGACAGTAAATCTGATACATCTCATTGTGTATTCCCAGCACAAGATTGCTGGAAATAGATCTTCAGTGTCATGACCTCTAGCCTCCTGGCACCATGCCTATAGCCAGGGGCGTAACAATAGACCCGTCAAGAGATGCAGCCGCAGGGGGACCCAGAAGCCTCAGGGGGCCCTGTGGGGGAGAAGTTTATTTTCCCTGTCCTGAGAGACTGACAACTAGAGAAAAAACGTTCTGCTCTCTGCACAATTGTTCTATTGACTGCATCTGCTCAGCCACTGATAAGGAGTAATACAAAGTTTTGCAGACGAAGATTTGTAGACAGTCCCTATTTAGAGTTCTTGTAGACAATCTATTCAGTATTTGCACACCATGCAGGTCTGTATGTATGAAACCATGTTTGTTTTATATCACAGAAGTGAATGTAATTGATAGAGAAAATGCATGCAGTGCTTCACTGCTGTCTGTTTTTACTGTATCTGCATGGGGAACACACATTAAAGTGTGCACTAGCCAAATCAATAGCATTGGTTCTCAGTTTACTTGTGCAGAAAGCGAGGGGGGAGGGAAGCCCCATCCAAAGTTTTGCAGGGGGGCCCAGTGCTTTCTAGTTAAACCCCTGCCTATAGCCACAAATGCTGGTCCGCACAACAGCCGGGGGCCCCAGTCTCACTGGGGCCCCCGGCTGTCGTCGGATCAGTGTTTGTGATTTTAAATTTTTTTTTGCAGCTTCCAGGATGCGGTTGACAGGTGAGTGGTTAGGGAGGGGTGGGATATGTGCCTACACGGGCCGAACCTGTAACCGATGCAATCTACGATTGCGTCGGACTGAAGCCTCCCACCTGAATGCTAATTTATGCAATTCCTGCTAGTACAGCAGGCAAAAGGTGTATAATAGTACACCTGATTGGCTGACTGGCATCTGCTGACCAGATATAGGCAGGAAATTGCTCTAGCTGGGAGTTACCAATTGTGTTTGTTGCATATAGCCACAAATGGAAAGGCCTGAAGAAGAGGAAAAAACTGTAGGGCCTACCACTCTCCAACTGTAGGGCCTACCACCCTCCAACTGTAGGGCCTGCCACCCTCCAACTGTAGGGCCTGCCACCCTCCAACTGTAGGGCCTACCACTCTCCACCCTCCTGTACCAAATCTTCATTGATCAGACCCTTCAGAAGACAGCTGATGGACCCTAATGTTTATACTGTAGGTCTGTAATGGGAATGGGTAGTCTCGGGAAAATGTATCATCCGTAGATATAGGGCTGTGTTAGCCAATTGAATTATGTAGGTAGAAAAAAAACAAAGTTTTTTGTAAAAGTAATACCCTTTAATGGCTAACTGATAAAGTTACATTATGCAAGCTTTCAGGGAACTAGTCCAGGCATATTTCCAGATGTTAGCTGAAGTAGAACACTGTACATGCATATAAATAGTAAACACGAAGATGACTGTTGTACTGGTTACTATTTAGCAGTTAGGTGTCAGGTGGTCAGTAAGCTGGAACCAGTGAGCTCATCCTACCTAATAAAAGCCCAGGAATTTGAGTCTATGAGCTGCGTCCGAGTCAGGTGCTGAGTCCGCAGGTGCAGGGCCACCGATACACTTAGGGCCTGTTTCCACTACATGCAGATTCTGGATGCAGAAAAATGGAGTCCTATGGGCCTGTTTCCACTAAACAAATAATATTCAAGACATTAAAGGGATCCTGAGCAGAGCTTACCTGGGGCTTCCTCCAGTCCCCCGTAGCCCGCGAGGTCCCTCGGTGTCCTCCAGGTCCCCTCGGTGGTTCCGCTGGCGGCACAGTTAGTGCAGCAACTTTGGCAGAAGTCCTGCGCAGGAGGCTTAAAGAGGAACTCCAGTGAAAATAATGTAATAAAAAAGTGCTTTATTATTACAATAATTTTGTATAAATAATTTAGTCAGTGTTTGCTCATTGTAAAATCTTTCCTCTCCCTGACTTACATTCTGACATTTATCACATGGTGTCATCTTTACTGCTGGCAGGTCATGTTGGTGGAAGGAGATACTGCTTGCTTTTTTTGGGAGATGGAAACAGCTGTAAACAGCTCTTAGGCCTGGAACACACCAGAGGAGTTTTTCTGAGCGTTTTGAGTTTTTAAATCTGCTGCTAATGTTATCCTATGTGTCTGTGCACACTGGAGCAATGAGGTTTTGTAAATAACCCCCATAGCATTACATTGGGAAGAGCTTTTGAAACCTCTAAAAGCTCTTCACAATGTAATGCTATGGGGTTTTTTACAAAACCTCATTGCTCCAGTGTGCACAGACACATAGGATAACATTAGCAGCAGATTTAAAAACTCAAAACGCTCAGAAAAACTCCTCTGGTGTGTTCCAGGCCTTATTTCCCACAATGTGATGTGAGAACCATGGTTCTCAAATCACACTGTGGGAGGGGTTTCACCACAATATCAGCCATACAGAGCCCCTGATGATCAGTTTGTGAAAAGGAATAGATTTCTCATGGGAAAGGGGGTATTAGCTACTGATTGGGATGAAGTTCAATTGTTGGTTACGGTTTCTCTTTAAAGAGAAACTCCAACTTAGAATTGAACTTTATCCCAATTGGTAGCTGATACCCCCTTTTACATGAGAAATATAATGCTTTTCACAAACAGACCATCAGGGGGCGCTGTATGACTGATTTTGTGCGGAAACCCATCCCACAAGAAGCTCTGGGACCGCGGTACTCTGGGCAAACTGCCACAATGTAACAATGTTCACAGACAGGAATTAGCTGTTTACAGCTGTCTCTAACAGCCAAAACAGCTAGGAGCAGCTACATAACCTGCCCACAGTAAAAATGTCACCATGTAATAAATGTCAGAATGTAAATCGGGGAGAGGAAAGATTTTACAATGGGCATACACTGACTAAATCATTTATACATAATTATGGTAAAAAATTAAGCACTTTTTTTACTACATTATTTTCACTGGAGTTCCTCTTTAAGGTGGCACATGCGTGATCAAGCCGGGTGCGCGGACGATCATGTAGTTGTGCACGACTTTCGGCCAAAGTCGCCGCACTAACGGGGCCGCCAGTGGGACCACAGAGGGAGCCCGGAGGACACAGAGGGACCTCGCTGGCTACGTGGGGCTGGGGGAAGCCCCAGGTAAGTGCCGATTTTCATTTTAGAGCTCTCAGGGTCCCTTTAACAGATGGTTTAAATTGTGGAATCAGTATCATGATACCTTATTTAACATGATTGACTTGACTTCATGATCTTTAGCCTGCTGGACTTATATTCTTGCATGAGCTCACTGCCTCCAGCCTACTGAGCACCTGACACCTAACTGCTAAAGAGCACGAACAGGAACACAATGGCCTCAATTCTGGTAGGGTTTTCAAGCAAATTACCTCATGTATGGTAATTTACCTCATAGGTAATGACATTTAGCAATTATGGTAGGTTATAGTCATGTTTTACCTCATGCGATAAATTATGAGGTAATTCGTGAGGTAATTTGCATTGATTTTACCAAAAATAGCTATTCTCATGGAAATTAGGGGGCACGTTAGCACATAATTTACCGATCAGTTTAAAACCTGTCTGTACCTGGAGGTAAAGTCAATTTGTATGCATTTTGCAGTTTTTAGTAGAGTTCCTATTGCTGTTTTAGTGGAGTTCCTATTCAGGCTGTGTAATAGAAAAGAATAGTAGAAATAAAACTCCAAATATTTACTGGATTTTTTAAATAGGGGATGCCTATAAATGTACTTTTGATAGGTTGCTATATAATCACATACACCTTCCCCCCTAAAAAAAAAAAAAAAACATTTTCCAAAGACTATCCCAGCTTATGGAAGACAATTAAAGACTACTATTATTTTACTGCATAGTTATCGCTGAAATACTGCACGTTTTACCGCACTTTATGCATTTACTGCACGTTTTACTGCATGTTTGGAAATGCAGAAAAATCGCTAAGAATTGCTGAAGAAAGAAGAAAATACCTCATGAGGCATTTTACCTACAAAAAAAATATTTACCTCACATAGCTACCAGAATTGAGGCCAATGTCACAGCAATGCAGCTGCCTGCCATCAATAGAGATGTATTGATGACTCAAACAAAGAAGACAGTTGAAAATTGCACAGTGGGAAGCTTATCTATGCTGACTCAAGTTTCCTGGCAGCTGCAATGGGTATGTGGCAATATGGGATGGAGGGTCAGTGCTTCTCCAATCTATCCAGAATATTGCAGACAAAGATGTTGTTTACGATTTGGAAATTAAAAATGGATTATGATGCTGGATTTTTATAAAAAGGTAATTTAAAAGCAGGTATATCATGTGTGATTTATTTCATGAAAACAGACCCAAATCAAAAATTGGTTATGCCTTGCACAATATTTAAAGAGAAACTGTGACCAAGAATAAACTTCATCCCAATCAGTAGCTGATACCCCCTTTCCCATGAGAAATCTTTACCTTTTCACAAATGGATCATCAGCGGGCTCTGTATGGCTGATATTGTGGTCAAACCCCTCCCACAGGAAACTGTGAGAACCATGGTCCTGGCAGTTTCCTGTCTGTGAACCTCGTTGCACTGTGGGAAGTATCTGTTTACAGCTGCTTCCATCTGCTAAAAAAGCAAGCAGCAGCTACTTCCAGTGACAACACCAGCAGTAAAAATGTCACCATGTGATAAATGTCAGAATGTAAATCAGGGAGAGGAAAGCTTTTACAATGGGCAAACACTGACAAAATATTTATACATAATTATTGTAAAAATGAAGATTTTTTTTATTACATTATTTTCATCAGAGTTCCTTTTTAAATTTAATATGTAATTCTGTGGTTTTTTTAAGTATAACCATTAATTTAACTAATTCAGACTAAAGCTAAAACAATTGATTACAAGGTGGAGATGAAAGGATTTCCTACACCCCTTTCATTGGCAAGGTACCCCTCCGATGTTTAAAGCCATGTGTGCTGGTATGGCTCAGGAGAGACGGAATCATTGGACTTGTCCAGTGGCGAAGCAATAGTGTTGGGCGAACAGTGTTCGCCACTGTTCGGGTTCTGCAGAACATCACCCTGTTCGGGTGATGTTCGAGTTCGGCCGAACACCTGGTGGTGTTCGGCCAAACTGTTCGGGCCAAATACGGCCCCCCTATGGGGTCGCAGGCTTAAGGGGGGAGCATGCCCCGGTCGCGGGGGGGGGGGGGGGGGGGGTCGGAAATTCCCCCCACCCCCTCCTCTAGCGCTCCCCCCTCTGCCCGCTTCCCCATACAAAAGTTTGACGAAAGTAAAATAGTCCCGGTGGTAGTGGCTGGCTGCTGCAGTGGCTGGCTGGCACTATGAAGTGACTGAGGAGGAGGAGTCGGAGTAGGACGCGTTGAGGGAGGCCGGGCAGCGGGCGGTTCAGCGGTAGTACCCTTGTGGTACTTCCGCCCTTTCTCTGACCTCACGTCCTCTGCGTGATGACGCATACGAGGGTACGCGTGACGCGTACCCTCGTATGCAGATGACGTGAGGTCAGAGAAAGGGCGGAAGTACCACAAGGGTACTACCGCTGAACCGCCCACTGCTCGGCCTCCCTCAACGCGTCCTACTCCGACTCCTCCTCCTCAGTCACTTCATAGTGCCAGCCAGCCACTGCAGCAGCCAGCCACCACCACCGGTACTATTTTACTTTCGTCAAACTTTTGTATGGGGAAGCGGGCAGAGGGGGGAGCGCTAGCGGAGGGGGTGGGGGGAATTTCCGACCCCCCCCCCCCCGCGATCGGGGCATGCTCCCCCCTTATGCCTGCGACCCCATAGGGCCCCCAAAAGCAGGATGTTCGGGGAGTTCGGGGTTCGGCCCGAACATGCCGAACATCGCGGCCATGTTCGTCGAACGTACCCGAACATCCAGGTGTTCGCCCAACACTACTGTGGGCCCTGATGCAAGTTTTACATGGGCCCCCCAAGCACTTTATACATAACAATTGATACGGTGCAAACCTGTCAAGGACAACCACAGTGTCAGAGGTGCAAGAGAGGGATGGGGAACAGTGTGTTAAGGAGAACTACTATTCAAAGCATCTATAGAAGTGATTATTACCAACACAGGCCCAATAGAGATCTAATACTGTGATAGAGGGTGAGCCCTTTGGGGCCCCGATGCGGTCGCTACCTCTGCACCCCCTATTGCTACGCCCCTGGCCTTGTCCTCCTGCCCCCTAACCTGCATGGCTGGATAACTGGTTTAAAGAGAAATGCTGTAACCCAGGATTAAGCTTCATCCCAATCAGTAGCTGATTTCCCATGAGAAATCTCTACCTTTTCCTGAATAGAACATCAGGGGGGGTCTGTGTGGCTGGTATTGTGGTGAAACCCCTCCTACAATGTGATGTCATTACCATAGCCCTTCCGTCCGGCTGGCTGCATACGCACCGCCAGAAACAGGCCTTGGGGGATTATCACGTTAGTACGTGATAATTCTCATCTGGCATCCGGCCAAATAGGAAGTGATGTCCACTTCCTGTTCGGAAACTGATGACATGCATGGAACTATATTTCTAACATACGCTTCCGCACATGTGCGACACAGATAACTGGGTCAGGTTTTTTAACTGTATGCATATTGCCATAGACTTACATGACTTTCGGCCCGACGCAGATCTCCACAGGAGCCGGGCTGTAACGTAGGTATTGAAGCATGTTAGATAGGGCACTTCTGAAGCAACGTACTGCAATGTGGGGAGTGTGAACTCCCCCATAGACTAGCATTAGGCTGCTGTAAATTTACCGCACCGCCTCAGTGTAAAAAGGCCCTCACAGTTTGCTGTTAGTGAACCTCATTGCATTGTGGGAAATAACGGCTTTTTCCAACTGCCAAGCAAGCAGTATCTCCCTCTGTGCATAGAACTCTCAGTAACGAATATTCCGTACAGAATCACCTGGCAGATGTCACCATCAGCGATACATTTCAGAATGTAAATCAGAGAGAGGAAAGATTTTAGAATGGGCAAACACTGACTAAATAATCTGTATTGTAAACAATAAGCAATTTTATTTTATTATGTTATTTTCACTACAGCTTTTCTTTAATTTAATACTAGCTGTGCACTATATCTGTGCATGGCACGGCGTAGTGATTCGGACTGCACCCTCACAACACAATGGGAGCCACAGCCAATTTGAAAACGGCTCCTCGTGGAAACCGGCCCTAACAGATGCCCACAAGTGTTCTATACGGAGTGATAAAAAATAAATCTGTGTGTGGTGTGTGTGTGTGTGCGTGCCTGTGTGTGTGTGTGTATGGTGTGTGTGTGTGTGTGTGTGTGTGTGTGTATGGTGTGTGTGTGTGTATAGTGTGTGTGTGTGTGTGTGTGTGTGTGTGTGTGTGTGTATAGGTGTGTGTGTGTGTATAGGTGTGTGTGTGTGTGTATGGTGTGTGTGTGTGTGTGTGTGTATATAGGTGTGTGTGTGTGTGTATATAGGTGTGTGTGTGTGTGTCTGTGTGTGTGTGTGGTGTGTGTGTGTGTGGTGTGTGTGTGTGCGTGTCTGTGTGTGTGCGTGTGTGTGTGCGTGTGCGTGTGCGTAGTGTGTGTGTGTGTACGCGTGTGTCTGTGTGCGTGTGTGTGTGTGTGTCTGTGTGTGCGTGTGTGTGTGTGTGTGTGTGTCTGTGTGTGTGTGTGTGCGCGTGTCTGTGCGTGCGTGCGTGCATGCGTACATGTGTAAGTAATACTGGGGACAGCAAAGTTACCACCTACCATGATTAACAAGGTTTTGTAACCAAGGAACCTGTATCGGCTGGCCATAACAAAAATATATAACTTTTAGTTACACAGGTTAAAGAGAGTCTGAAGCGAGAATAAATCTCGCTTCAGACCTCATAGATAGCAGGGGCATGTGTGCCCCTGCTAAAATGCCGCTATCCCGCGGCTTAACGGGGGTCCCTGATCCCCCAAATCCCCTCCGTGCAGCGGGGGAGCGCTTACGCATTGGGGCAGGGATAACCGCCGCAGCCCTGCCCCACGCGCGTCTGTCAGCGCGTATCTCCGCCTCTCCCCCGCCCCTCTCAGTCTTCCTTCACTGAGAGGGGCGGGGAGAGGCGGCGATGCGCGTCTGATAGACGCGCTGAGAGGCAGGGCTGCAGCCGTTAGCCCTGCCTCCAGGAAGAGCAAAATTTACGACCAAGGGACCCCCGTTTAGCCGCGGGATAGCGGCGTTTTAGCAGGGGAACACATGCCCCTGCTAACTATGAGCTCTGAAGCGAGATTTATTCTCGCTTCAGAGTCTCTTTAAAGGGGTTCTGTGGCTATAAATAAAAACAAAAAGTGTCACTTACCTGGGGCTTCCTGCAGATAACCTGTCCTGCGCCGTCCTCTACGTTCCTTGCCGCGGGTCTCCTTCCAAATATTTGTCTGCGGCTGCGCGGCCGTGCATGTCCTCGCTCACATCTCCGGGAGCTTACTGCGCAGGCGCAGTGTGAGAAAACTTCGTACTCTGCCATAAGGTCCCAGAGACGCGAGCGGCAGCTAAGGCCGCGCAGCTGCAGTGACATTCGTCTAGTTAGACGAATAATTGGAAGGTAACCGGCAGCGAGGAACGGAGGATCGTAGAGGACGGCGCAGGACAGGTTATCTGCAGGGGCCGTTAGAAGTCCCAGGTAAGTGACACTTTTTGTTTTCATTTATAGCCACGGACCCCCTTTAACCACCCTGGCGTTCTGATTAAATCGCCAGGGTGGCTGCGGGAGGGTTTTTTTTAAATAAAAAAAAAACTATTTCATGCAGCCAACTGAAAGTTGGCTGCATGAAAGCCCACTAGAGGGCGCTCCGGAGGCGATCTTCCGATCGCCTCCGGCGCCCAGAATAAACAAGGAAGGCCGCAATGAGCGGCCTTCCTTGTTTTGCTTATATCGTCGCCATAGCGACGAGCGGAGTGACGTCATCGACGTCAGCCGACGTCCTGACGTCAGCCGCCTCCGATCCAGCCCTTAGCGCTGGCCGGAACTTTTTGTTCCGGCTACGCTGGGCTAAGGCGGCTGGGGGGACCCTCTTTCGCCGCTGCTCGCGGCGGATCGCCGCAGAGCGGCGGCGATCAGGCAGCACACGCGGCTGGCAAAGTGCCGGCTGCGTGTGCTGCTTTTTATTTGATGTAAATCGGCCCAGCAGGGCCTGAGCGGCAGCCTCCGGCGGTGTTGGACGAGCTGAGCTCGTCCAGACCGCTCAGGTGGTTAATGCAATAACATCATGAATTTGTTAATACCATCAAACACGGTGACAGTTTGTATTATTACTATACAATAAAATTAACAATAAAATATTTTCAGCCAGGCGGTAAAAGTTGTAAAACAATCATCACAGGCCGCCATATGCTAGAAATTCTCTTACTGCTGCATTAGATGAAATAATAGCTAAACTGCCAAACTCATAGTGTGACATTCCACCTGAGGGTACTGAATTATTATAACACAGCAAGTGGGACTACTGCCCAGTCTAGGAGCATATCCACATTCCACAACTCCACTGTGTACAGTCCATTCCCCACTGGTGCGCACACACTGGCCTGGGGTGTTGAATCCTGAAGAATCTGCAGATATGCTTCATGTTTGTTTATCTCCCTCATGCTGCGTTTTAACTCGATGCCCTCAGGTGGAATGCCCCACTATGGGCAAGACCGTTCAACCAAAATGCAATTAAATTATACATTGTGGCACTGTGAGACTTTCCAGCATATGACAGCTTTGTGCTGAGGCAGCCTTCTGAGCTGGGGAACATGCCTCAGGAAGTCGCCACATTCTATTAGAAGTTCTGTCTAAAGCTTTGAACGCAATTATTATACTTTATAGTGTTGTAGTACAGTAGTACAAATGGTCATGTTTGTTGATATTCACATATTCGTTAACGTAAGCACAGTCCCCATTTTAAATTACTGGTGCATTCTGCACACCACTGAAGGCCCACCTTAGGCCTCTTTCAGACGGGCAGCTGGCAGGCGTTGAATTCACTGCCTGTCAGCTGTTCCCCTGCACGGTATCAGCGCTGGGCAGGCCGGTCTTCATAGAGTCACATCTGAGTGACCATGTCTTGGCTGACTAGAGCGTAGTTCAGCCATCCATCTGAAAGATGTAGAAGCTTTCCAGAGGCGCCAATAGAATAAAAGTCACTTAAACGAGCTTAAAACCGATGGGACAGTGGTGGGCCTATCCCATCCATGCGGACAAAGCAAACAAAGGAAGGACTGTGGCATCAACAGTCAAGCAACAATTTATTTATACTCCACAGTAAAAATAGGCAACGCGTTTCACGGGCTCAATCCCGCTTTATTAGGCCAATCAAAAAGGAGCATACAGCTTATCAGCATCAAAACCACACTGAGCGCCTCTGGGACAGAGGCGCTCAGCTGTATGCTCCTTTTTGATTGGCCTGATGAAGCGGGATTGAGCCTGTGAAACGCGTTGCCTATTTTTACTGTGGAGTATAAATAAATAGTTGTTTGACTGTTGATGCCACAGTCCTTCCTTTGTTTGCTTTGTCCGCATGGATGGGATAGGCCCACCACTGCCCCATCGGTTTTAAGCTCATTTAAGTGACTTTTATTCTATTGGCGCCTCTGAAATTCTTCTACATATTGCTAAGTCCACCCTTGGTGGAGGGTTGTACCCATCTTCTTCCCATCTACAGAGAGCGACTTTTAATCCTGAGTGGGGTCAGGTTAATCTCCCCACCTGCCTTCACAGTGGTTGCCTAATGGTAACCCTGGTTTGTGAGTATTAAATTGTTATATTACTCATTATTAATTATCATCTATACAATATCACACTATTGGGCTCTTGGTGTCCCCCCTCCCTTTGTCCATCTGAAAGAGGCCTAATAAACATATAAAGACCCCCCCCCCCCCTCTCATTTAACCTTCACCACCCCCCTTGTAAGGCCTAACTTTAACCCCCCACCCCCACTCAGTCTAACCTTAACCGATGCCACATCCTTCCTCTACCACCAGCAACCCCTGCCGCCACTCCGCCGGGAAAATTTCACACTATAGTTGCTATTTATACAGGACCCTATAGCTTCCTGCTTCCCTTATGGAATCTGTGATGGAACTGATACATACACAACAGATGAAAATTGGTCGAAATGAACGCTAACCGACGATTGATCGGCAAAGGTTAACAATCTCTAACGACCAACCTGTATACACACATGAACAATCAACGAAAGTGACGTGTGAGGTGCAGTTAACTGAAACGATTGAGATTTGAACATGAACAATTATAAACAACTGATTATGGCGCGTACGCTGTACACAATAAGGTCATTATACGTTGTTTAATTAACTGTACACACTCCATTTGATGAAAGATCGTCGGTCAAAAAAATCCAACAGGATATATCACGACCGATATCGGTCGTTTGCTGCCATCATTGAGGGTCGGTCACATCTGCTCTGCAGTGATTGAAGTATCGTTAATGTTAGTTTTGCTTAAGTTCCGAGCAATTTTTATCTGTGTGTACGTAGCTTTATTGTTATCTGAAGGTGTGCATGAGTTGTGGACAAAGCAGACACCCCAGTAGTGCTGAGGAAGGCTAGAAACAATCTTTGCAGATGCGCAATAAATATGCATGCACGTGAGATTGTATGTGTGTGTGAGGACACCAGCATATGAATTCTTCCAGGACAATCTCTCCTAAAATTATTATGTTTCCTGTATCCCATGTTTGCTTCTTACTCTGTACAGCGCCTTGAAATATGTTGGTGCTTTATAAATCAATAAGGATAATACTTCATTTAAAGGAATACTGTAGGGGGGTCGGGGGAAAATGAGTTGAACCCGGGGCTTCTAATGGTCCCCCGCAGGCATCCTGTGCCCGCGAGCCACTCACCGATGCTCCGGCCCCGCCTCCGGTTCACTTCTGGAATTTCAGACTTTAAAGTCTGAAAACCACTGCGCCTGCGTTGCCGTGTCTTCGCTCCCGCTGACGTCACCAGAAGCGTACTGCACAGTCCCAGTATGGTTTGTGCCTGCGCAGTGCGCTCCTGGCGACATCAGCGAGAACGAGGACACGGCAACGCAGGCGCAGTGGTTTTCAGACTTTAAAAAACTGAAATTCCAGAAGTGATCCGGAGGCGGGGCCGGAGCATCGGTGAGTGGCTGCGCGGGCACAGGACATCTGCTGGGGACCATTAGAAGCCCCGGGTAAGTTCAACTCCTTTTCCCCAACCCCCCCTACAGTACTCCTTTAAGGTTAAGCAAATGATCAGTTTATCAGGTGATATATTTGTACTTCTTAGACTGGCTGGGCGTAATCAGCCTACATAGGAAGCAGAATGACCCATAAAGGTGCCCATACATCTAGTGATTTTGCAGTACAATCGACCATTCGATTCGATCATTTAATCGAATCGAAAAGGAATCGAGTGTGTTCAGAATTCTCAATCGATGAAAAGAGGCTGATTTCATGTCAAATCGACCAGCTTACTCGATCGAGCAGAATGCAAGATATTGGTCGATCGCACAGGAATCGGCTCCTGTTCACATGTTATTCGGATGATTTTTGCATTCAGAGACACAACATCGGTCAAATCAAATGTGACGGTAAATCGCATAGGATATCGTTTGTAGTGTGTGGGTTACTAGTCAATCGACTTATGATCAACCATACTGAAGTCGATTCCTTAATAAAATCAATCGCTTTGTCGATTGAATCAGAATCACTAGATGTATGGCTACCTTAACTGATCATGCCAAGCGATTCAGAGAACTACAAGTTGACCAACTTATAAATTGATGGTATTAATAGCCATGAATTTCCTTTACCAGAGACTTTCTCCCTGAAGAATTGGAAAATAGTGAAGAGTGTGTGTGTGCAAGGCGACCTCTAGTGGCAGCCTGGAGTAACCTACTACAAATACTGGTCCTGAATGTCCTGGTTACTAAACACGATTCTCGTACCCCACGAGGCTCTTTAAAGGAAACGTGAGGTGAGAGGTATATGGAGGCTGACCAGGGGCGTTTCTAGGGTCCCTGGAGATCAGTGGCACCTGTGGGAACCAGGAGGGGAGGAAAAATGGGCGTGGCCATGCGGTGAGTGGGCGTGGCCATGGGTGGGGCCAAATGTACATGAACTTAGCAGCGGTGTAAGCTACGGATAACGGGCCTGCCCATCGAAATATTGGACGGAGCCCCCTGTCCTTTATTTCGATCATTTACAATCAGTATAGGCATAGATCAAAGATGTATACGCACATACAATTTTGATTGGTCAATCACTGACCCCCAATTTCCCACCCCCGTGCAGTAAGTGGGCCAACAGACAATGAATTTTATGAACAGAGCTAAAATTGGCTAATCAAAATTGTATGTGTGTACCAGGCTTTACAGCTAATACTGTACATACTGAAAGTAGCAGGGATCAGCATACAATACAGCTGGTTTACAATCAATAAAGGCACAGAGTAACACCTTACACTGTACACACTGGAGGTAAATCAGCACACAGTTCAGGCACTAGAGAACAGCGTATACTATACATACTGTAGGCAGCAGAATTCAGCACACTGCAGCTAGCGTGCCAAAAATATGACGATCACGTTGTGTGGCGTGCTTATCGCGCCGCACCAAAAAATGGGTGGGCCATGGACCAGAATATAGGTGTGGTAACGGGTAGAGACAAATTTACATGAACCTAGCAATGGTGGGACATCAGATTAGGACAGTGGTGGCGAACCTTTTGGAGGCCGAGTGCCCAAACTGCAACCCAAAAGTCACTTACCGGTATCTATCGCAAAGTGGCAACAGCAATTTAAACTAAATACTGTACAAACGTTTTTAACTCATACATGAACATTATGGAAAATCCAAGTTGAAAATAAACTGTGAAGATAAACAATTTCATCCATCCTACTCCTGAAAAATGTATTAAATTTTTTAGAACCTCCCAGTTTTATTTTCTGTTTTAAAACGCTAAAAAAGTAGGTTTAATGCTATTGTCTCATATGATAAGGATTCAGCTTTTCCCATAGTCTCGCAGTTAGCAATCATGTGACCCCCAACAAGACATATTCAGCAATCATGAGGCCCCCAACAAATCAGGAGGCCCCCAACAAGACAAATTCAGCAATCATGAGGCCTCCAACAAATCATGAGGCCCCCAACAAGACAAATTCAGCAATCATGAGGCCCTCAACAAGACAAATTCAGCAATCATGAGGCCCCCAACAAATCATGAGGCCCCCAACAAGACAAATTCAGCAATCATGAGGCCCCCAACAAATCATAAGGCTCCCAACAAGACACATTCAGCAGTCATGAGGCACATAAATAGACAGCATTTCACATAAATAGGCAGAATGCCCCCTTAATATGGTAGCCCCCCCAAGTTAGGTAGTGAGTGACAGGGACCCCCAGGTTAGCTAGTGAGTGACAGGCGCCTCCAGTTAGGTAGTGAGTGACAGGGACCCCGATAGTGAGTGACAGGGAGCACCTTTAGGTAGTGAGTGAGTGCCAGGGAGCCCCTTTAGGCAGTGAGTGAGTGCCAGGGAGCCCCTTTAGGCAGTGAGTGAGTGCCAGGAAGCCCCTTTAGGCAGTGAGTGAGTGCCAGGAAGCCCCTTTAGGCAGTGAGTGAGTGCCAGGAAGCCCCTTTAGGCAGTGAGTGAGTGCCAGGAAGCCCCTTTAGGCAGTGAGTGAGTGCCAGGGAGCCCCTTTAGGCAGTGAGTGAGTGACAGGAAGCCCCTTTAGGCAGTGAGTGAGTGACAGGAAGCCCCTTTAGGCAGTGAGTGAGTGACAGGGAGCCCCTTTAGGCAGTGAGTGAGTGACAGGGAGCCCCTTTAGGCAGTGAGTGAGTGACAGGGAGCCCCTTTAGGCAGTGAGTGAGTGACAGGGAGCCCCTTTAGGCAGTGAGTGAGTGACAGGGAGCCCCTTTAGGCAGTGAGTGAGTGACAGGGAGCCCCTTTAGGGAGTGAGTGAGTGACAGGGAGGCCCTTTAGGGAGTGAGTGAGTGACAGGGAGGCCCTTTAGGGAGTGAGTGAGTGCCAGGGAGCCCCTTTAGTGAGTGCGTGCCAGGGAGCCCCTTTAGTGAGTGAGTGCGTGCCAGGGAGCCCCTTTAGTGAGTGAGTGCGTGCCAGGGAGCCCCTTTAGGGAGTGAGTGAGTGCCAGGGAGCCCCTTTAGGGAGTGAGTGAGTGACAGGGAGCCCCTTTAGGGAGTGAGTGAGTGCCAGGGAGCCCCTTTAGGGAGTGAGTGAGTGACAGGGAGCCCCTTTAGGGAGTGAGTGCGTGCCAGGGAGCCCCTTTAGTGAGTGAGTGCGTGCCAGGGAGCCCCTTTAGTGAGTGAGTGCGTGCCAGGGAGCCCCTTTAGTGAGTGCGTGCCAGGGAGCCCCTTTAGGGAGTGGGTGCGTGCCAGGGAGCCCCTTTAGGGAGTGGGTGCGTGCCAGGGGAGCCCCTTTAGGGAGTGAGTGAGTGCCAGGGGAGCCCCTTTAGGGAGTGAGTGAGTGCCAGGGAGCCCCTTTAGGGAGTGAGTGCATGCCAGGGAGCCCCTTTAGGGAGTGAGTGAGTGACAGGGAGCCCCTTTAGGGAGTGAGTGAGTGACAGGGAGCCCCTTTAGGGAGTGAGTGAGTGACAGGGAGCCCCTTTAGGGAGTGAGTGAGTGACAGGTAGCCCCTTTAGGGAGTGAGTGAGTGACAGGTAGCCCCTTTAGGGAGTGAGTGAGTGACAGGGAGCCCCTTTAGGGAGTGAGTGAGTGCCAGGGAGCCCCTTTAGGGAGTGAGTGAGTGCCAGGGAGCCCCTTTAGGTAGTTAGTGAGTGCCAGGGAGCCCCTTTAGGGAGTGAGTGAGTGCCAGGGAGCCCCTTTAGGGAGTGAGTGAGTGCCAGGGAGCCCCTTTAGGGAGTGAGTGCGTGCCAGGGAGCCCCTTTAGTGAGTGAGTGAGTGACAGGGAGGCCCCCTCTCTAGCCGCCGCCGCTCCCCCCCTACCTCTCAGCAGACCTCAGGATCAGCGGCGACCCGACCAGATGTACGAGCGGGCGCTGGACGCACCCGCTCGATATGCGGAAGTGATGTCACTTCCGCATATCAGTGCGGGCGCTGGGTCCTAGCGCCCGCACGATTGGTCGCCGGCTCGCCGCCTGATCCTGAGGTCTGAGACGCGGCGGCGGCGGCTGGAGGGAGCCGCTGACAGAGGGGGCAGCGGCGGCCGGGAGATCCGTGGCACCCCAGGAAAGATTGGGGGCACGTGCCCCCCTAAAACAGGGCTAGCGACGCCCCTGAGGCTGACGTTTATTTCCTTCTAAACAATGCACATTGCCTGGCTGTCCTGCTGATCCTCTGCCTCTAATAATTTTAGCCTTCTATATATATAATAGAGTAAGTGCCTCAACCTTACAGCAAGAAGAAGATGTAGCGCCCTGCCCCCAGGGCCAGTCCAAGCAAGAAGAAGGGGCAGGTCCAAGCAAGAAGAAGATGTAGCGCCCTGCCCCCAGGGCCAGTCCAAGCAAGAAGAAGGGGCAGGTCCAAGCAAGAAGAAGATGTAGCGCCCTGCCCCCAGGGGCGGTCCTACACTTGCCGCCGAGCTGGAGGGGGTAGCGGGCAGGAAGGGGGTATTGGGCACAGCGGCGGGGAGAGGGGTCGGACCCCCCCTCCCTCACCTGGGTCCTCCATCTGCGCTCCCCCTCCAGCTTAAGTTCAGCAGCAGCTGCCGCTATTAGTAAGAGGCAGTGGGCGGGGACGACTCACCTCTTCCGCATTCCAGCGTGCGTTCCACTGTCGTCACTTCCTGCAATGCCATCCACTTACAATACAGTGGGCGGCATTGCAGGAAGTGACGACAGTGGAACGCACAGTGGAACGCGGATGAGGTGAGTCATCCCCGCCCACTGCCTCTTACTAATAGCGGCAGCTGCAGCTGAACTTAAGCTGGAGGGGAGCGCAGATGGAGACCCAGCTGAGGGAGTAGGGGGTCCGACCCCCCTCCCCGCCACTTACTAATAGCTGAGGCTGCTGCTGAACTCAAGCTAGAGGGGGAGCGCAGATGGGGGACCCAGGAGAGGGGGGGTCCGACCCCCCTCCCCACCGCTGTGCCCAATATCCCTTTCCTGCCCGCTACCCCCTCCAGCTCGGCCTATGCTACGCCGCGGGTCAGCTAGTAGACACTAAACTAGCATGCAGATCAGATGCTTGGCTTAAAGAGACTCTGTAACAACAAAAACCTCCCCTGGGGGGTACTCACCTCGGGTAGGGGAAGCCTCCGGATCCTAATGAGGCTTCCCACGCCGTCCTCTGTCCCACGGAGGTCTTGCTGCAGCCCTCCGAACAGCCGGCGACTGTGCCGACTGTCAGTTCAATATTTACCTTTGCTGGCTCCAGCGGGGGCGCTGTGGCGACTTTCGGCACGGAAATAGACGGAAATACCCGATCTCCGTCGGGTCCGCTCTACTGCGCAGGCGCCGGAAACTTGCGCCTGCGCAGTAGAGCAGACCCGACGGCTATCGGGTATTTCCGCCTACTTCGGCGCCGAGAGCCATCAGAGCGCCTGCGCAGGAGCCAGGAAGGTAAATATTGCGTCACTCTGCCTGGGGGACATTCAGGGCACCCCAGAATAGATATGGGGCATGTTCCACTGATCTTTGGGGCTAGCAACGCCTCTGATTAGAGCAGTCTTATAGTGTATTACAATTTTTTTGATCGTGTTTAGTGTTTTAGAGCAAAAATGTAATTTTGCTTATAATCCCACTTTAACAGCGGGAATCAGACTAATAGCAATGGGAAGATGCTGCAGATCACTAGATTTTGGCTGATCCCCGGCCACCCACATCACTTCCCTTCGGCGGCTTCCACACAAGAGTTCTTCTTTAATCTGTATATTGAATGATAAGTGCCTCTTCTCCAGGAACACTTTGACCCCAGCTGTCACATTACACAGAGGATTCTGCATGGTGAATAATGGAACTATCTCTGCATTCCTCCGGTTTCCCCCTCGAAGAATCTCAGTTTACGGGAAGATCTGGCTGAGGATATCTGTGGTTTATTGAAGCGGCAGATGATCCTCATTCTATTTCTGTTGGCGGAGGCAATAATGATTCCAGGATACGGCCGGCCTGGTGTACATGACTGCACTGACACCATAACACAATGCAATAGATATTTCAAGGACAATCAAAGGTAAACATGAACCTAGAAACAGACAACAACATTGATGTATTCACTTCAGGAGAACCTGTCACAGCTGGAAAACCTCTTCCTGTGAACCTGATGAAAGAACAGGGTGCCTGGGAATTGGCTACCTTCAGCAGAATCTCACTTTTTTTTCACAACCTTCACTAAAGTGGTTTTGAATCCACAAATAATTCTTGAGACAGAACTGTGTTAGCATGTTATCTTACCAGCTTACCACAGGGTGGTGCTGAATGCTCTCACGTTCCCTCACTGTCAGCTCCGTGAACCATTGTAAACATGGTTTCCTCCGCTGCTGAGAACTAAAGGGGCGGAACCAAAACTGTAAATTGAATTTCTTACAAGTAAAAATACATGCAAACATTACTGATTTTTGCGCCCGCCGCAACGCATCGTACCGCCAGAAACAGGCCTTCAGGGAACACTGCGTTAGTATGCTGTGTTCCCTGTCTGGCCACCAGCCAAGCAGGAAGTGACGCGCGTTTGCAGTCACTTTCTGCTTTGGGTATGCGCCGCCATAGACTAACATGACTTTCAGGCTGACGCAGATCGCCGCGGATAACGCCTGGTAACAGTGCTAGCATTAGATTACGAGCTTCCGGCGCAGCGTACCGCAACGTGGAAAGTATGAACTTCCCCATTGGGTGGCATTAGGCTGCGGTAGCAGTGTGTTAATTTGACACACTGCCCCGGTGTGAAAAGGCCCTAAGTCATTAAAGGACCACTACAGCGAAAAAAGTAAGCAGTTAAAACCTGACAGAACCATCAGGTTTTGGACTAGTCCATATCCTCATGGGGGAATCTCAGGGTTTTCTTTGTTTTCAAAAGCATTTCTTGAACGTCATTTAGTAAGCTTTAACTTACAAAATAGTAAGATGCCAGCCTCCCTACTCACTTGCATACTATTTTGGCAGTTAAAACTTAGCAAGGGCAAGGGAAATGCTTTTTGAAAACCCTAAAAATCTCCCATGAGGAGATGGACTAACTCAAAACCTAACTGTTCTCTCATAGAAAATGAAGTAAATAAACTGACTATAGTTTCACTTTAAAGCAGGCGGATCAGCCATACTATGCCAGGGAAAAAAACACACATATAAGTAGATAAATACTTGATCTACTTACATAACACATGTATTGTACTGTCCACGTTTTGATTTCAGTGAATGTTATATAGTAAATTACGAGAGTTCTGTTCCTGGTGGGGGCCATGTCTTTTGCCCATAGTAAAGGCTAACTCGTGATGTCATTTCTGCCCTTTACTTTTTTCTTGTCTCCTCCAATGGCTGAGTCGCCTCAGCCTTGCTTGTAAACACAAGTGAGTAGGGGATTAGGTTTCAGATAAGCAGCTGGCAGGGAAATAAAGGGAAGAGGAGGAATAGATTATAGATGAAAAGAACCTCCAGCATGCAATTCTTTGGCACGACTACTAAAGGGCCAGTGCTCCTTAAAGAGAACCCGAGGTGGGTTTGAAGAATATTATCTGCATACAGAGGCTGGATCTGCCTATACAGCCAAGCCTCTGTTGCTATCCCAAACCCCCCTAAGATCCCCCTGCACTCTGCAATCCCTCATAAATCACAGCCACGCTGCTGACAAACAGCTTGTCAGAGCTGGCTGTGTTTATCTCTATAGTGTCAGTCTGCTGCTCTCCCCGCCTCCTGCAGAACTCCGGTCCCCGCCTGCATCCCTTCCCTCCCTGCTGATTGGAGGGAAGGGACGGGGGCAGGGACCAGAGCTATGCAGGAGGCGGGGGAGCAGCTGAGACTGACACTACAGATGTAAACACAGCCTCACAGCATGGCTGTGATTTATGAGGGATTGCAGAGTGCAGGGGGACCATAGTGGGGTTTGGGATAGCAACAGAGGCTGGGCTGTATAGGCAGATCCAGCCTCTGTATGCAGATAACATTCTTTAAACACACCTCGGGTTCTCTTTAAGTATGTGATAACTCCAAATCATAACAGCAGAAAAAGTTTTGAAAGTTTTGAATGCAGGATTAGCATCTTTATCACTTAATACACTCAGACCAGTTGCTGTTGAAATTTGATTTTTATGGTGACGATACCGCTTTAAGGGCTGGAACCCACTAGAGCGATTTTGTGAGCGTTTAGGGAGCCATTTAAACTGCTAGTGACTTCCCTAAACGCTCAGCTAATGTTAATGGACGGGCCAAATTCTACTGGAGCATTTGCGATTACCAAAATCACAAACACAGGACATGCAGCACTTAGCGATTAGCGTTTCTGCAATGTAAAGTATATAAACCCTGGCATAATCGCTCGTCAAAACCTGCACAGAGCGATTTTGCTAGTGTTTTTACATTACTGCACACTGTAAATAAGTTGAAATTAATTGAAAGGACCAATCAGAATTAAAAATGCTAATCACTACACAATCGCTGGCAAAAAGTTGACACTTTTTAAAAATGCTACCAAAATTGCTCATGAAATCGCTTACAAACCGCTAAAGGGTTAATGTGTTGCATATTTTTGGTAGATTATTGTACTATCCGTAAAATGTATTTCTTTATATTGGCTGCAGATTCTTTCACTTTGATATTTCTATTTATTTACAGCCTGAATAAACTTTGCAATGGCTCCACAAAAAGGTTCATAAATTTGAGACAATGGCAAGTGGCCTCCTCCAGACATAGGCTCAGGTTTGTTGCTCGGAGTCTGTGCGCAGCACTAAATCTGGGTGATTAGGATGGATTGTGGTTAACGTGATATGTTGTGTATTCCAGGCACACAGCTCCGGCCCGCTCTCCAGCTGTCACTTCTGCACCAATAATAACTAATAAGAGGTGGGAGTACAGGGGACGCGGCACACTGCAACCTGTTCTACACCAACCTTCAGCCGTTGCCTTCACAATGCTGAATATTCTGCATCGCCGGGGCCACGGCTGCCAACCGAAACACAATCCTGAGCACAAAAACAAATGTGACAGCCCGGTGCATCATGGGAATAATTTCCCCCCATTATAGCTGTAATAAGCCATTGCTTGGCTGTTCCGGAATCTGATGAGAAGTCCATCAAACTGAAAATACACAGAGGGCCAGGTTCACTAAACTGTGACTTGCAATGCAGCCGGATGAATTTCCTCCAATCATCCATTCCTGTTGTGGAAGGAGGTAAACACAGCGATGGATGGTTGGCGGCATACATTAGAAGTTGTCTGACAATCTTCCCAAAGTTCATTTCACATTAAAAACAGTGGTCTTGCATTCAGAGAAAAACCCTCAAGAACGGTTTCTACATTCACCCTATGACAAGGTGCTGTCATTGTGCACCAATCAGATCCTTATTAACCACCCTGGCGTTCTATTAAGATCGCCAGGGTGGCTGCGGGAGGGTTTTTTTTAAATAAAAAAAAAAAACTATTTCATGCAGCCAACTGAAAGTTGGCTGCATGAAAGCCCACTAGAGGGCGCTCCGGAGGCGTTCTTCTGATCGCCTCCGGCGGCCAAAAGTGACACGGAAGGCCGCAATGAGCGGCCTTCCGTGTTTTGTTTACTTCGTCGCCATGGCGACGAGCGGAGTGACGTCATGGACGTCAGCCGACGTCCTGACGTCAGCCGCCTCCGATCCAGCCCTTAGCGCTGGCCGGAACTATTTGTTCCGGCTGCGCAGGGCTCAGGCGGCTGGGGGGACCCTCTTTCGCCGCTGCTCGCGGCGGATCGCCGCAGAGCGGCGGCGATCAGGCAGCACACGCGGCTGGCAAAGTGCCGGCTGCGTGTGCTGCACTTTATTTCATTAAAATCGGCCCAGCAGGGCCTGAGCGGCACCCTCTGGCGGTAATGGACGAGCTGAGCTCGTCCATACTGCTAAGGTGGTTAATGTAAGTAGTGAGCAAGCTTCTGATTGGCCACACTGATGATAACAGGAAGGCCTGACCAATCAGCACCTTTGATGTTATTTGTATGGGCAATTGAAAGGACGAATATCACGAAAAAATTAAAATTTAAAATACATGTAAAAACATACAATTAAGAAGTAGGTTTCTTCCGGGGTCAAATCAGCTATAAATTACTTTTCTTCTATGTTGCTGTCACTTGCAGTAGTTAGTATAAATCTGATGGAGCTGACATGTTTTTGAATAGTCTATCTCTTCATGGGGGGATTCTCAGTATTTAATTTATCATTTACAAAAGCATTCCCTGAAAGGATCTATACAAAGATGCAGGCCGTCCCTGCTATCTGTTTAAACACTATTCTGGCAGTTGTACTGAGCAACTGCCATTCATGAAGTGGTTTTGAAAATAAAGAAAACCCTGAGAAACTCCCATGAGGAGATGGCCTAGTCCAAAACCTGTAATTTCTGTCAGATTTCTACAACCTACTGTAAGTGACAGCAACATAGGAGAAAAGTAATTTTTATTTATGTGTTTTCATGTATTTAAAGTTTTAACATTTTTTGCGATAGTGCTCCTTTAAGTGATATGTGACTTGATGAGATAGACATGTATGTACAGCAGCAATCATACAAATAAATATGCTGTGATGTTTTTCTTCTTTCTCTGCCTGAAAGAGTTGATATTCAGCCATGCAACTCCAGTTGGGACCCAGTTGGACTATAGCATAGCCTGTGTACACATAATGCAATTTCCATCCAACCGACCGACAACAGGATCGATCAGGAGCAGTTTGGATACAGATAATAATGAGGACAGCCGACATTGCTAATGAAGGGGAAAGTGAAGCATTCACACAGCAGGGCACAGGACTGTGCTCATACCTGACATTGTTAAGTTCCCCAGGGCGGTTCCATTCTCTGTACACACGCTGCTGCTCCATTCAAAGTCAACTGTAGCAGGGAAAGAAAGGGGGCGGTGCTGTAAGCTGCAGGATGCCTCCAGATATTCTGGTGTCTCAACTTGTGACTTTCCCTAGACACTGGACTGGACCTTGTCTGTTGGGGGATTCTGGGCAGCTGTAATCTCCCCCTGCGTTTGCCTATGCAGCTGGATAGCGAAATTGTGCCGGTGGATAACGAAATCTCAATAAACGATAAACATTGTTAATGAAATTGGTTAACAATAAATACTGTTTTATAACAGACGGGAGTTGATAACGAAAATATACTAACGTTAAAAATTGTTATGTAATTCAACAATACAGCTCAAGCCAACCTTACTCTCACACAGAACCCTCCCCTGGTGGTGCCTAAAACTAACCACTCCCCTGATGGTGCCTAACCCTAACCACTCTCCTCCCCCCCGGGTGTGCCTAACCCTAACCACCCCCTCAGTGGTGCCTAACCCTCCCAGTGGTGTCTAACCCTAACCACCCCCCTGGTGTTGCCTAACTTAACCACCCCTAGGTGGTGCCTAACCACTCCCCCTAGTGGTGCCTAACTCTAACCACTCCCCCTGCAGAAACACCCTTTTCCACATAGAAACGATAATATCTTTGATAACATAAAATCTGTACATACAAACAAAATAATATGACAAAAACTATAACGTTGCAAGCTTTTAAAATGATAGCATACTTCAAAAAATTTTATGTTCTTCTAATGTTGTTAACGATATATATCGGGCGCTCTTTTTTACTGCTTTATTCGCTGTATTAACGATAATTGCATTAAAGTCTATGACGGCGCAATTTTCGTTCTCCCTCAGCCGACGCCCTGTTTTCCTTCTACCCCCTTTTCATCCACTAGCCACTGGTGCCTTTTTTTTCCTGCTGCCCAATCAGTGATTAAAGTTCCTCTTTAATAGTAACTAAAGACCTAACATGAGAATAAAAACAAACATTGAAACTTGTGAACCACCAGCGCCACCTTGCGATAAACTTTAAAAACAACATATGCATTCAAAGTTGTAAGGCCTCATTCCCACTGCGTTGCTTTCGTGTTAGCATTTGCGCTTCGTTATTTTTGACGCAATTTTTATTTCCGATTCCCAGCGCTTGGGTGGGCGTTGCGTTTTTGGAAAAGCAAGTCAGGAAGTGAACTTTTTAACCCCGAAAAGAATAAATACAATGTATTTATTCTTAAAAACGCAAATGCATTTGCTGCACAAAGCAATTTTGTGAGCGTTTTGCGTTTTTCCTATACCTTCCATTGGGGCGGAACCACCTCAAAAATGGTACAGGCAGCGCTTTGCTGAGCGGATCGGAAACGAACCGCTCAGATGTGAACTCTCTCATAGAGAATCATTGCACAAGCGCTTTCAGGCTCCCTGCACACTGCGTACGATTCCGATTCCGCTTTTTAATCGGTTTTTACATCTGATTCAGATTCCGATTTTTAATCTTTACTGCATGCTGCTTTTTTTGATCCGTTTTTCTGGTGAATGTATTCAGGGAACATCGGAATCGGAAAACAGATTTGCAGTGTGCAGGGAGCCTCAGGGCGATTTTGAAAATCGCCAGCGCTTAAAAAAAAAATCACAAAACGCCTCCTGTGTGACGAACCCTCACTGAAGATTTAATTACAATAGTAAATGTGGGTTCAAAGCCACCTTCAGGAACACAGCGATCATTCTGCATGTATGTTGTGATTGTCAGCAGATTGGCAAATCTCCCTGTCGTGTCTGCTGCAGCCAATCACCGATTCTTGACACAACGTGGATAAAAATGATTCATTACTTTATGTTTACTAATATCCCGATAGCAGCATTGCAGGTCCCGGAATAAATAACCGCAGCGCGCCGATCCCATCCTTCATAGCCGGGTGATTTGTGCTCGTCTGTCAGTGGAGGGAATATGTGCAGTAAAAACAGCTCCTAGCAATGAACCTCATTTCATTTCAATTTCCAGAGCTTTTCAATGAATATATGTATATAGGAAAATGGCGGCTTCTGAGTCTATTTGCAGAATTTTTCTTTTTAACATTTGCGGAATCAGCAAAAACTGAGAGAAACGTGGAGACTGTTCTTGTTTCAGGAAAAGATTTACTGCCGGCAGCCAGAATGTCTTCCTGCTCATTTATTTGTTATGGCAGGAAAACAAGCTGCGTTCTAATTATAGCCGACAGCAGAGAACGCGGATTAATCCAAATATATCCTTCACCTCCTCTTCTGCTGCTCTCTGAACTGCTCAGCGCTTTTACCCATACAGGTTCCATGGCTGAGAGAATGCACATACCCAGTATCTCTCTAGATGTGACACCTCCAAGCCAGGGGCGTAACTACAGGGGAGCAGCACCTGCGGCCGCAGGGGGGCCCAGAGCTGTAAGGGGGCCCCAACTACTACTTCACTCCCTCCTTCAGATCAGGTGTTTTTGTGGCTACACTTGCTATGGGTGTAAATGTTATCATGTTCACACACAGGGCCGGATTTACCATAAGGCACTGTAGGCTTGTGCCTACAGGCGCCTTATGTAGGAGAGGCGGCTCCCCCAACCAAATGTCCCCCTACCTATTGGGGGGGTGTTACTTAATACTGGGTGGAGGCACATCTGGCTCCCTATACTTAGGGGAGAGCACATCTACTACCTAGATCAATGGGGTTACCAAATACTGGGGAAAATCTGGCTACCTAGTCAGGGAAGGGGAGGGATGCCTACCTAAAATGGGGGTGTGGCCTGAGTTGAGGGGCAGAGCTTAGGGCGCCAGAACGCCTGTGCCTACAGGCTCCTGAGCTGTAAATCTGGCTCTGTTCACACGTTTCATGACCTTTGAAAGATGGGGCCCCAGGCTGTAATGGTCACCAAGGGTAGGCAAGGGTAAGTGTGTGAACACTGGGGAGGGGGTGGACATGATTTGTAGTTAGGTTCACTAGTGGTCCATCTTGGTGTTCCCTGGTGGCCTAGTGGTGCCTCATCTAACCTCCCACCAACACTGTGAACTAGTACACAGGCCCTCTGTAGATTGTCCCATGACAGTGAACTGGTAAAGGGGTCCTATGTACTCAGAACTGTGGACCAGCAATACCCCCATGCCCTTATTGTGTACTGGCACAGAGGTCCTTCACATCTGCACCTAGAGACAGTCCTTTGTGTACACTGTGCGCTATCACGCTCCATATTCTGGTACTTGTGGAAGACTGCTGCACAGTTCAGCCGTTACAGTTCCTTTACTGTAACAGAGAGATAGAATGACATAAATTCGGTTAGCGGGACTGAAGGGAGTCTCGTCTTTTACTAATGCAAATTCCTAATTCATTTATCTGTAAGACTGTCTTCAAGGCAGGAAATCATTTGCGGTGCCTCCTGGCAGAAAGCAGGACAGCGGAGGAGGTCACCACGGAAAATAGAAAACGAAGGGGAACAATTTCTATCCAATACCCAAACTTCTGCAGCAGAGATGAAGTCATCGGCCAGGAATATAAAGGAAGCACAAACAGCCATTTATCCAATGATTCTTGACTTTTCTCTACCACCTCATGAAAGCTCTTCTGTGACCAGCAGGTAAATCAGAGAGAGAGAGAAAAAAAACTGCGTGCATGCAAAAAGGGTGCAGAGGACCTGGACAATTTCACAAAACACAACATCACCTAATCACCTAATGGGATTAAAAGGTAACCAAGGTGTGAAACGCAGCTAGCACCATTCAGTATCCATACCTCCCAGCTTTTGGAGCCAGTAAAAAGGGACACTAAGACATGCCCCTCTCACACCTTTAACCACGCCCTGATTTTTCAAAACCATGCCCCTCCCCTATACAGTTTCCCCCTAAATCCTCTGCAAAGATTGGCACATGGAGCGATGATAGGCAAGTTATTTAAAGAATGATCACAGCACACATATGCTATAAAGGATATAAATTACAGTAAACAGCTCTACATGAAGAGTTATGAATATATTAAATAAGAAAATAAAGACTGAAATGTGCAAAATATTAAATTCTTTATTTCTAGCAAAAAAAAACTTCACATATCAGAAATGTTAACACAGTGCCTACAAGTGCATGACTCTAGTCCCAGGACTGTAAATGCGTAAAATCACACAACTAACCCTAATTAAGGATTTTGTGCCTCGATATGGGTTATTAATAAAAGCAATAACACAGAGGAATGCAACCAATAGGATTGATCCATACAGGATTTCTAGCACTTCACAGGCATATTGAAGGATAAGATATCCACCTCACTATTAAGATGCTCTGTAATCAGATAGCCAGGGTAGAGATCTCTATCTCACTCTCTATCAACTTCAAAGAAATTCCTGCTGAGCCAGGAGTTTTATGTTGTTGTGCTGCTGATAAAGTTCAGCGTGAGGCAAAGCTGCAGAGTATGATGTGATGCATGTATTTTAGTGTTCTCTGCAAAGACTCAGGGCAGTGAAACAGGTAACTGCAAACTCTTCTGCTCTGTAAAAAAAAGTCGGGACATTTGACCTGTGCCCTGTGATGCCGTGATAGAGGCTGCAAATCGTTAGTGCCACGGCGAAAACATAACACTTGGCAGGTCTGTCTGCTGTGATTAATGTACTCTTTAGCGATGTCCCTCTTTGTCCCTGCAGAAACCCACCAGCATCACGGCTTCCTGCTTATGAGCCCCTGGCTCTGCCCCTCATTACTCTGTAGTTATATACTACATCCAAGTGTGCTTATGCCAGGGACCACATCAATATGCTATTCTGGAGATGCAGGTTTCAAGAGAAGAGTGTTAAAGGACCCAAACTTAAAGGAACCTGAGGTGTGAGACCTATGGAAGCTGCCATATTTATTTCCTTTTAAACAATACCAGCTGCCTGCCCTGGCAGCCCTGCTTATATTTCTGGTCAGTAAGGTCTAAATCACACACCTGAAACAAGCATGCAACTAATCTTGTCAGGTTTGTCATAGACATCTGATCTGCTGCATGCTTGTTCAGGGTTTATGGCTTAAAATATTAGAGGCAGAGCATCAGCAGGACAGCCAGGCAATGTGCATTGTTTGAAAGGAAATAAACATGTCAGCCTCCATATCTCTCTCAACTCGAGTTCCCTTTAAGTGGTGGGATGTGAGAACCCACACATTAAGTGGTAGAATCTGTTTCCCTATTCTGTGAAAGTTTGTACTTGTGATCCAAGTATGAATAACCCTTGAAAGGAACCGGGGGGTGAGAGAGACATGGAGGCTGCCATATTTAATTTATTTTAAACAATACCAGTTGCCTGGCAGTCCTGCTGATCTTTCTAGTCAGTAGTGTCTGAATCACACACCTGAAACAATCATGCAGCTAATCTTGTCAGATTTTTGTCAGAAACCTCTGATCTGCATGCTTGGTCAGAGTCTATGGCTTAAAAGTACTAGAAGCAGGTCAGCCAGGCAATCTGCATTGTTTAAAAGGAAATAAATATATTAGCCTCCATGTGTCTCTCACATCAGGTTCCCTTAGAGACAAGCCACGCAGACCCTGACGAAGTCCACATGGAGGCGGACATAACACATAGGTGGGCGGGGTCTGTCCCGCAATCCTGCTGGAGATTGGCTGCTTAGCGGTGAGATGATGGCATGCGGCTGTGTGTATCTGCTCCCTGGTGTTCCAGCGTGTTTGCTGTCCTGCATATCCACTGCCTCTGATACTTTTAGTTAAAGACTTTTATCAAGCATGCAGATCAGATGTTTGACTGAGGTTTGACTGCATTAGGCATATGCTTGTTTCAGGTGTGTGATTCAGACACTACTGATGCATAAAAGATCAGAATGACGTCAGGCAACTGGTATTGTTTAAAGAGAAATAAATATGGCAGCCTCCATATCCCTTTCCCGTCAGGTGTACTTAAAATGATAGAAAAACTAGAAAACCTTAAAGCACGAGGGTCAAACAAACTATCCCAGGAAAAAAACACATAAATAAATAGATAAATACTTGTTGTACTTACATAACATATGTATTGTACTGACCACGTTTTGATTTTAGTGAATTTCATATAGTAAAGAAAGAGAAAACTTTTCCAGGCATTTTCCATCTTTACTGCTTCTGACAGAAGCCAATCCTGATGTCATTTCCTCCCTTACTCTTTTTTTCTCCTAGAAAGTGCACTGTCATATCTAGCTTGCTTTGTAAACACACATGAGCACAGATAGATTGTATTTCAGCGCTTACTGTAGAGGGGTGAGGTGTATTTCCGTTCTTAGTCTCATGTCACAGTGAACTGCCCCCAGCCAATCAGTGAGAAGCAGGAATGTTGGAGGAGAGATAACAATATTACATTTCCCAGACAATGTACTGTACCAGAAAGAAGCCAGGATGACAAATAAAATTCATAACAGCAGAAACATTTTTGATTATATTGGAATGCTTGCAATGCAGGTTCACGGTGTAGACTTCATAATAAACACAGAGCAGCGGGTAATTGGAATTAGATTTTATGGATGTCGATCCCTCTTTAATAAATAGGGGAAGAGAATGAATTCTGGGCACTGTGGTGGCTGGGACTGTACAACAAAAAAACATCCATGTACATGAAATCGTATCCTCATCTACTGGAAATGTGAAAAAAGGTTTTTCTAAGAAATGAAGAGAACAGACATGGATATAAATGTCACAAAGCGGCAATGCTTTCTTTGTAGCACAGAGCGTTTCTTTCTAGACATCTTATTTAAGAGGAAAGTGGAGATCCTGGGGGTGCCAGAACAACAATATAATGGAATGATGTTGTTGCCGAGGCGCACATTCCCGTCACGACCTTCCCTTGGATGTTCGTCCATCACACTTTAAGACACTTCTCCCCGGCAACACATATTAAAAGCACAAGAGCAGCGGCATTGCTGGGTATTAGGGAATGAAATACATAAAAGTGGTTGTTAAGCGTGAAGTCTATCGTATTTTATGACTCGTTGGGGAACTATTAGATGCTTTGGAGCCACGGTGGTAATTCATATGTTGACTTCCATTTAGCCGTGCGTCACCTCGGATGTCGGCCATGCTATGGATGGGCCGCTGAGAGGCATCATGGGAGTTATCAGGCCTGACCACGGCCGGCAATGTATGGGAAGCTCAGGCTGAATACACAGATGTGCTGCGCAGCGCAGGCAATAATAGCACTTGATGGTAATTAATCTTCTTACAATATCTCTGAGCTACTCCAAGGCATAATTCGCTAAGGGGCCTATTTATTAAGTGGTGAAAAATTGGCAATATACACTTCAGCTGATTATGCTACGCACCGCTGAAACAATTGCCAACCTGTTTCTGAAAGGAAAACAAAGATCACTGTGCTGCTGGGATGTGCAACGATGTCATCAGTGTGCAGCTGCTTGTCCCTTACTGGCTGGATCAAGCTAATAATGTGTGTGTTTCAATTAGCTTGAAAGAATGTAAGCTAATTTACGCATGCTAGCTTTTCTCGGTGTCAAACATCTGCTGACAATTTCAGTGTTTGCCATAGGCTCTATATTACCCAGATCCGCCCCTGACCGGGACCCTCGAAAGTCTGCTTGTCAGTGGTACGCACAAGTGACATAGCAGCTTTCCCCTCAGGTTCTGTTGGAAATGGCCAAGCCCGATCATGCCCACTCTACTGCGCAGCCGCTAAAGCACCTACACACAGCGGCCACTTGTTACTGGGGGTTTTTTTTGGGGGGGGGGAGGGGCTGCCAGTGCTGGATCCCCTCTGCTGAAGCCTCATTGGGATCCAGAGGCTGGAGAAGGACAGAGAGGAAGAGGCACGCTGACGGTTAAGTGAGACAAAGCTACTCCTACCATTGGAGTGGGAAGGGCTTTACATTTTACATGGGGGGAGTGGGGTCTGCAGTTGGAGGTGGTTTCAACGATTCCCAATAGATTCCACACCAAACAGACTTATTGCAGCAATAGACCCCCCCCTCTGATTAGATTTAATCAGATAGTTAGGTATCTTATCTGATGATCATATCTGCAGCCCCATCTGCCAATGTATGGAAGCGACACCACATGTTCATGCTGTTCATTGTCTCTATTGGTATGACACCTTTTTCAAATGTTACAGCGTTGGCCAATGGCAAAGTCAGTTAACCCTTCGCACACTCACATGCAAATGTTCATACAAATACATTCACAGAAATCAATCATCCAGGAACCATTTCTATCCCTACAGCTAAGTTAAAATCTGGGGTCCTAGTACAAAAGAATTTATTCTCTTGCATAGTCACCTACTCCGAGCAGAGGTACCCCAGTATCCATAGGTGTCCTAACTTTAGCCCTGCAACATGCATAGTGCAGACATGCAAACATTAATTGCATTAAACCTATCTAAAGATGAGGAGCACATATCCTGACATCCTCTCCTGGGACAGATAGTGCATTAGACTTAAAGAGGAACTCCAGTGAAAATAATGTAATAAAAAAAGTGCTTCATTTTTACAATAATTATGTATAAATGATTAAGTCAGTGTTTGCCCATTGTAAAATCTTTTAAATCCATGATTTATATTCTGACATTTATCACATGGTGACATTTTTACTGCTGGCAAGTGATGTAGCTGCTGCATGCTGTTTTGGCAGTTGGAAACAGCTGTAAACAGCTATTTCATATAATGCAACAGGATTCACAGACAGGAAACTGCCAGAAGTACCTCGGTACTCAGAGCTTCTCGTGGGAAGGGTTTCACCACAATTATTATTATTATACAGCGCCCCCTGATGGTCTGTTTGTGAAAAGGAATAGATTTCTCATGTAAAAGGGGGTATCAGCTACTGATTGGGATAAAGTTCAATTCTTGGTCTGAGTTTCTCTTTAACTCACAAGGAAGCTAACAAAATATATCCATATGCACCACACACACACCAGCATAAGCTGTGTGTCATAGACAGGGGAAGGGGGGAGTGCACTGGATTAAACCCTGCATTTGTATAGACATTTACATGTGAGTGTGCGAAGGGTAAACTGACTTATTTAAATGTCCTAACTTGAGGCGATGTGCCTTGTATGTGCCCAAGTGTCAGAAACGCGATTCACTTTGCTCACTTGCGACAGGTGATCCCAGGCAGACCGACCCTCTGCTATGGCTCTCTGGAAGGGTCGGTCTGCCTGAGATCACCTGTCGCAAGTGAGCAAAGTGAATCGCATTTCTGACACTTGGGCACATCGTCAGCCTCTTCTGCTTGCTTTCTTCCCTCGCCCATTTCGGATAATGAGACTGAGCAGAGCAGCCAGGCTAAGGAGGAAAAGGCTGTCCAACAGAGCATAGATCTCTATAACTTTCCACTGCATGGACAAAGTCCTGGGCAGAGCATCCAGGAGAAGCAGGCAATATATTTAGAATAATCTTCCAGAACACAGCAGAATTTACAGGAATCTGGATTAAACAATTTTGATACTTGATCATCAGATACATCAGATCGTTGTGGATTGTTATATGCGCTAGACCCACCTGGCTTTGAGGTGGTGTACATCTTGTTGTAAGGATATAAGAAGAGGAGCGCTGTCATACAAATTTATATATATTCATGACTGTGGACTTTTTGATAGCGAACACTCAAAATTCATAAAAGCTATAGAATGATTGCAGTGGGCGCAGTTTGCATAATATATATTTCTCATGAAGCAAGGTGAAACATTTGCATCAGATGCAGAGATTACAGGGGCAGCATGTATGTACGGTGTTTACACTAACAGCTTGCAGTCAGAGTAGGAGGAGAAGCAAGAGGAGAGTGAGGTGAAGAGGTCATCACCAGGGAAAAGCAGCTTGTTGTGCTGTGTGAGGAGTCTGACAGTGAGTGAGGTGGGGGGAGGCAGGAGAGCAGTAATGTTGCATTTGACTTGGACAGCAGAAGGGAGGAGATGGCAATGCTGCCCTGACTGAGGAGGAATGCAGGACGGCTAACTGGCTGAGGGTGAGCAGTTTGTTTCTCAGTCACAGCCAGCTAGTGTGATATTGTGTTGAGCTGCAGCATGTCCGTGAGAACATTCAATGGAGCAGGGTAAATTATCGGGTGCTGTGCGATCATTCCAAATTGGGGGGGTTTCAGGGGAATTGGGTTGCGCATTCTCACAAGTTTGCCTCAGGCAGCAGAAAGTCTAGAACTGGCCCTGGTGCCTGGATATATGTGTTTTTTTTCTGGCCACAGAGAAACAGACATGACTGAATTGCATTTGATATTCATGATTCCAGGTTTCCTCTTATTAAGAAACTTGGCATGGAAGTTGCCCCATTAATATCTGACTTTGTAATTGGCAGAAGATTACAGTAACATTTGCCGGGTGACCTTTGTAAATGATAACACCTGATGATGAAGTGTACCGCCATATGCTCCGCGCACCCAACTGGAGCTCCGACATCCAAAATAGCCTCCCCCTCTCTGATTATCCCGCTCAACAAGCAGATGCTCCTTCCCTCCGCAGTATGTGTGCGAGACGCTCCTCATCCAGCCCCGCTCCCCAGACACCCACCTAATGGGCAAAGTCATTAAAGAATCGCACGCGCCATCCGTAGCGGATGTTTATCAAATGAGCGGAGCAGATTGGTGCTCTCTCCACAAAGGCATGCTTCAGAGGGAACGTTTTATGGAAAATATGTGAGTTAAAAAAAGACAAGACTGTAAGATATGATTGCAAATTATAACCTTGTACTTAGGTCAGTCATGTCAACTGTAGCGAAGCTGTGAGGGGCATGTTAGTAAAATGACACAGCTGTGGATACCAAAAGGTGCTGCAAGTATTGGTATACAGTATTGCAGAGCCTTTCCTATATGCACTTAGGAAGACCAGGGCACCCACTAACTTCCCTTGAAACTTTGCCCCGCCCAACTATACAGTGCCACACTTTCCCAGAATTCCCCTACAGTGCAACACCTTCACAGTACTCCCATACAATGTCTCACCTTCCCAGTACTCCCATAGAGTGCCACACCTTCCCAGTACTCCCATACAGTTCTCCACATTCCCAGTACTCCCATACAGTGCCCAACCTTCCCAGTACTGCCTTACAGTGCCCCACCTTCCCAGTACTCCCATACAGTGCCACACCTTCCCAGTACTACCATACAGTGCCACACCTTCCCAATACTCCCATACAGTGCCACACCTTCCCAATACTCCCATACAGTGCCACACCTTCCCAGTACTCCCATACAGTGCCACACCTTCCCAGTACACTCATACAGTGCCACACCTTCCCAGCACTCCCATACAGTGCCACACCTTACCAGTACTCCCATACAGTGCCACACCTTCCCAGTACTCCCATACAGTGCCACACCTTCCCAGTACTCTCATACAGTGCCACCCCTTCCCAGTACTCCCATACAGTGCCACACCTTCCCAGTACTCCCATACAGTGCCACACCTTCCCAGTACTCCCATACAGTGCCACACCTTCCCAGTACTCCCATACAGTGCCACACCTTCCCAGTACTCCCATACAGTGCCACACCTTCCCAGTACACTCATACAGTGCCACACCTTCCCAGCACTCCCATACAGTGCCACACCTTACCAGTACTCCCATACAGTGCCACACCTTCCAAGTGCTTACATACAGTGCCACACCTTCCCAGTACTCTCATACAGTGCCACACCTTCCCAGTACTCTCATACAGTGCCACACCTTCCCAGTACTCTCATACAGTGCCACACCTTCCCAATACTGCCATACAGTGCCACACCTTCCCAGTACTCCCATACAGTGCCACACCTTCCCAGCACTCCTATACAGTGCCACACCTTCCCAGTACTACCATACAGTGCCACACCTTTCCAATACTCCCATACAGTGCCACACCTTCCCAGTACTCCTATACAGTGCCACACCTTTCCAGTACTGCCATACAGTGCCGCACATTCCCAGTACTCCCATACAGTGCCCCACCTTCCCAATACTCCCATACAGTGCCACACCTTCCCAGTACTCCCATACAGTGCCACACCTTCCCAGTACTCCCAAACAGTGCCCCACCTTTCCAATACTCCCATACAGTGCCACACATTCCCAGTACTGCCATACAGTGCTGCACATTCCCAGTACTCCAATACAGTGCCGCACATTCCCAGTACTCCAATACAGCGTCACACCTTCCCAATACTCCCATACAGTGCCACACCTTCCCAATACTGCCATACGGTGCTGCACATTCCCAGTACTCCCATACAGTGCCACACCTTCCCAGTGCTCCCATACAGTGCCACTCCCTCCCAGTACTCCCATAAAGTGCCACACTTTCCCAGTACTCTCATACAGTGCCACACCTTCCCAGTACTCCCATACAGTGCCACACCTTCCCAGTACTCTCATACAGTGCCACGCCTTCCCAGTACTGCCATGCAGTGCCACACCTTCCCAGTACTCCCATAAAGTGCCACACTTTCCCAGTACTCCCATACAGTGCCACACCTTCCCAGTACTCCCATAAAGTGCCACACTTTCCCAGTACTCTCATACAGTGCCACACCTTCCCAGTACTGCCATACAGTGCCGCACATTCCCAGTACTCCCATACAGTGCCCCACCTTCCCAATACTCCCATACAGTGCCACACCTTCCCAGTACTCTCATACAGTGCCACTCCTTCCCAGTACTCCCATAAAGTGCCACACCTTCCCAGTACTCCCATAAAGGGACACACTTTCCCAGTACTCCCATACAGTGCTACACCTTTCCAGTACTCCCATAAAGTCCCACACTTTCCCTGTACTCTCATACAGTGCCCAACCTTCCTAGTACTGCCATACAGTGCCACACCTTCCCAATACTCCCATACAGTGCCACACCTTACCAGTACACCCATACAGTGCCACACCTTCCCAGTACTTCATACAGTGCCACACCTTCCCAGTACTTCATACAGTGCCACACATTCCCAGTACTCTCATACAGTGCCACACCTTTCCAATACTCCCATACAGTGCCACACCTTCCCAGTACTCCTATACAGTGCCACACCTTCCCAGTACTGCCATACAGTGCCGCACATTCCCAGTACTCCCATACAGTGCCCCACCTTCCCAATACTCCCATACAGTGCCACACCTTCCCAGTACTCTCATACAGTGCCACTCCTTCCCAGTACTCCCATAAAGTGCCACACCTTCCCAGTACTCCCATAAAGGGACACACTTTCCCAGTACTCCCATACAGTGCCACACCTTTCCAGTACTCCCATAAAGTCCCACACTTTCCCTGTACTCTCATACAGTGCCCCACCTTCCTAGTACTGCCATACAGTGCCACACCTTCCCAATACTCCCATACAGTGCCACACCTTACCAGTACACCCATACAGTGCCACACCTTCCCAGTACTTCATACAGTGCCACACCTTCCCAGTACTTCATACAGTGCCACACATTCCCAGTACTGCCATACAGTGCCACACCTTTCCAATACTCCCATACAGTGCCACACCTTCCCAGTACTCCTATACAGTGCCACACCTTCCCAGTACTGCCATACAGTGCCGCACATTCCCAGTACTCCCATACAGTGCCCCACCTTCCCAATACTCCCATACAGTGCCACACCTTCCCAGTACTCCCATACAGTGCCACACCTTCCCAGTACTCCCAAACAGTGCCCCACCTTCCCAATACTCCCATACAGTGCCACACATTCCCAGTACTGCCATGCAGTGCTGCACATTCCCAGTACTCCAATACAGTGCCGCACATTCCCAGTACTCCAATACAGCGTCACACCTTCCCAATACTCCCATACAGTGCCACACCTTCCCAATACTGCCATACGGTGCTGCACATTCCCAGTACTCCCATACAGTGCCACACCTTCCCAGTGCTCCCATACAGTGCCACTCCCTCCCAGTACTCCCATAAAGTGCCACACTTTCCCAGTACTCTCATACAGTGCCACACCTTCCCAGTACTCCCATACAGTGCCACACCTTCCCAGTACTCTCATACAGTGCCACGCCTTCCCAGTACTGCCATGCAGTGCCACACCTTCCCAGTACTCCCATAAAGTGCCACACTTTCCCAGTACTCCCATACAGTGCCACACCTTCCCAGTACTCCCATAAAGTGCCACACTTTCCCAGTACTCACATACAGTGCCACACCTTCCCAGTACTCTCATACAGTGCCACACATTCCCAGTACTGCCATACAGTGCCACACTTTCCCAGTACTGCCATACAGTGCCACACCTTCCCAGTACTTTCATACAGTGCCACTCCTTCCCAGTACTCCCATAAAGTGCCACACCTTCCCAGTACTCCCATAAAGGGACACACTTTCCCAGTACTCCCATACAGTGCCACACCTTTCCAGTACTCCCATAAAGTCCCACACTTTCCCTGTACTCTCATACAGTGCCCCACCTTCCTAGTACTGCCATACAGTGCCACACCTTCCCAATACTCCCATACAGTGCCACACCTTACCAGTACACCCATACAGTGCCACACCTTCCCAGTACTTCATACAGTGCCACACCTTCCCAGTACTTCATACAGTGCCACACATTCCCAGTACTCTCATACAGTGCCACACCTTCCCAGTACTCTCATACAGTGCCACACCTTCCCAGTACTCTCATACAGTGCCACACCTTCCCAGTACTCCCATACAGTGCCCGATCTTCCCAGTACTGCCATACAGTGCCCCACCTTCCCAGTACTGCCATACAGTGCCCCACCTTCCCTGTACTCCTATACAGTGCCACACCTTCCCAGTACTTTCATACAGTGCCACGCCTTCTCAGTTCTCCTATACAGAGCCATGCCTTCCCAGTACTCCCATACAGTGCCACACCTTCCCAGTACTCCTATACAGTGCCACACCTTCGAAATACTCCCATACAGTGCCACGTCTTCCCAGTACTACCATACAGTGTCACACCTTCCCAGTACTCCCATACAGTGCCACACCTTTACAGTACTACCATACAGTGCCACACCTTCCCAGTACTCCCATACAGTGCAACACTTTCCCAGTACTTCCATAGAGTGCCACACCTTCCCAGTACTCCCATACAGTGCCACACCTTCCCAGTACTACCATACAGTGTCACACCTTCCCAGTACTCACATACAGTGCCACACCTTTACAGTACTCCCATACAGTGCCACACCTTCCCAGTACTCCCATACAGTGCCACACCTTCCCAGTACTACCATGCAGTGCCACACCTTCCCAGTACTACCATGCAGTGCCACACATTCCCAGTACTCTCATACTTTGCCACACATTCTCAGTACTCTTATACAGTGCCTCACCTTCCCAGTACTCCCATGCAGTGCCACACATTCCCAGTACTCTCATACAGTGCCACGCCTTCCCAGTACTCGCATACAGTGCCACACCTTCCCAGTACTCTCATACAGTGCCACACCTTCCCAGTACTCTCATACAGTGCCACACTTTCCCAGTACTCCCATACAGTGCTACACTTACCCAGTACTCCCATAAAGTGCCACACTTTCCCAGTACTCTCATATAGTGCCACACCTTCCCAGTACTCTCATACAGTGCCACACCTTCCCAGTACTCTCATACAGTGCCACACCTTCCCAGTACTCTCATACAGTGCCACTCCTTCCCACTACTCCCATAAAGTGCCACACTTTCCCAGTACTCTCATACATTGCCACACTTTACCAGTATTCCCATAAAGTGCCACACCATCCCAGTACTCCCATAAAGGGCCACACTTTCCCAGTACTTCCATACAGTGCCACACCTTCCCAGTACTTCCATAAAGTGCCACACTTTCCCAGTACTCTCATACAGTGCCCCACCTTCCCAGTACTGCCATACAGTGCCACACCTTCCCAATACTCCCATACAGTGCCACACCTTCCCAGTACTCCCATACAGTGCCACACCTTCCCAGTACTCCCATACAGTGCCACACCTTCCCAGAACTTCATACAGTGCCACACATTCCTAGTACTCTCATACAGTGCCACACCTCCCCAGTACTCTCATACAGTGCCACACCTTCCCAGTACTCCCATGCAGTGCCCGATCTTCCCAGTACTGCCATACAGTGCCCCACCTTCCCAGTACTGCCATACAGTGCCACACCTTCTCAGTACTACCATACAGTGCCCCGCCTTCTCAGTTCTCCTATACAGAGCCACGCCTTCCCAGTACTCCCATACAGTGCCACACCTTCCCAGTACTCCCATACAGTGCCACACCTTCGAAATACTCCCATACAGTGCCACACCTTCGAAATACTCCCATACAGTGCCACGTCTTCCCAGTACTACCATACAGTGTCACACCTTCCCAGTACTCCCATACAGTGCCCCACCTTCCCAGTACTCCCATACAGTGCCACACCTTCCCAGTACTCCCATACAGTGCCACACTTTCCCAGTACTTCCATAGAGTGCCACACCTTCCCAGTACTCCAATACAGTGCCACACCTTCCCAGTACTACCATACAGTGTCACACCTTCCCAGTACTCACATACAGTGCCACACCTTTACAGTACTCCCATACAGTGCCACACCTTCCCAGTACTCCCATACAGTGCCACACCTTCCCAGTACTACCATGCAGTGCCACACATTCCCATTACTCTCATACTTTGCCACACATTCTCAGTACTCTTATACAGTGCCTCACCTTCCCAGTACTCCCATGCAGTGCCACACATTCCCAGTACTCTCATACAGTGCCACACCTTCCCAGTACTCGCATACAGTGCCACACCTTCCCAGTACTCTCATACAGTGCCACTCCTTCCCAGTACTCCCATACAGTGCCACACCTTCCCAGTACTCCCATACAGTGCCACACCTTCCCAGTACTCCCATACAGTGCCACACCTTCCCAGTACTCCCATACAGTGCCACACCTTCCCAGCACTCCCATACAGTGCCACACCTTCCCAGCACTCCCATACAGTGCCACACCTTCCCAGTACTCCCATACAGTGCCACACCTTCCCAGTACACTCATACAGTGCCACACCTTCCCAGCACTCCCATACAGTGCCACATACTGTTGAGCTGCAGCATGTCCGTGAGAACATTAAATGGAGCAGCCGGGTAAATTATCGGGTGCTGTGCGATCATTCCAAATTGGGAGGGGGGGGGGGGTTTCGGGGGAATTGGGTTGCGCATTCTCACAAGTTTGCCTCAGGCAGCAGAAAGTCTAGAACTGGCCCTGGTGCCTGGATATATGTGTTTTTTTCTGGCCACAGAGAAACAGACATGACTGAATTGCATTTGATATTCATGATTCCAGGTTTCCTCTTATTAAGGAACTTGGCATGGAAGTTGCCCCATTAATATCTGACTTTGTAATTGGCAGAAGATTACAGTAACATTTGCTGGGTGACCTTTGTAAATGATAACACCTGATGATGAAGTGTACCGCCATATGCTCCGCGCACCCAACTGGAGCTCCGACATTAATTGAAAATATTCCAAAGACAACATATCAAATGTTGAAAGTGGTTAATACAGTAGAATCTCATTATAGAAAACTCTGATATAGTAAACCTCTGGATATAGTAAACTCAGTTCTCAGGTCCTAGCAAATGCAACTGTATAAATATACAATGTATGATCAATTCTGATATAGTAAACTTCTGAAATAGTTAACTACTTTTCCTAGCCCCTTGGAGTTTACTATAAAGGAATTTTACTGTTTTTTTTTGTTATTGTAGTTTAAAATATACACTCAGTTTCAACCTCATGCAAGTAACATGTAAAAAAAAACAAAAAAAAAAAACAACATTCAGCAGTTTGGGCAACCCATCAAATCCTCTTCTGCTTCCCAGAATCCCAACATCGTATGCAACGATAAACATCCTCCCTGCAACCATGACAACCACCATCAACAGCCATAACCAGCTTCAACGACAATATCCAGCATCACCCACAATACTCAGCCAAGTCAGCCCCGTTCAAAGTAATTGGCTTCATATAAAAGAGACAAATAAGCAGTGAGATTGGATTAATCTGTAATTATTATTTACGGAACTGGAACCTCTATACACCATTAGCTGTGCAGATAAGTGTCCAACAACATTATACGGAGTGTCCATATATTGTGACAGTTTTTAATACAGTATAAACTGTATATTTACATTATATTGGGTGTCCACATATCCTGAGCTGTATATAGATAGTATATGGCAGGGGTCAGGAACCTTTTTGGGTGAGGGAGCCATAAACGCCACATATTTTCAAATGTGTTTTCCTGAGAGCCATACAATATGTTTCAAACTGGCATGCGCAGCAGAGGGCTCACTTCCCTGTTGCTTTGGTTATGTGTATACAGTTGATCCACCAGGCAAGTGACAGGCAGCCTATTGGGCCAATAAAACTGTGGGGATCTCGTCCTACAAAGTCACTAGACCTGAAAGGACCCAGAGTGGGACAATTAGAGCAGCCATTAGTTTTAGGGGGAGTGAGTAAGTTAGTGGTGCATGCTACCACTACCAGCCGCGAAAGAGGCCCCTCTCCCGCAGACCCCTTGCGCAGCTTGGCCAATCACGGCCAGGCTGCGCTATGAGGTGGATCGGGACTCCCCCTGACGTCACGACGTCAATTACATCGATGACGTCATCGCGATCGTCGGCATGGCGACGGGGGAAGCCCATACAGGATTTCCTATTGGGATTATGCACCGGCGGCAATAGGAGGGGCTGGGCGGACGCCGCGAGGGAGGGGGGAAGCATGTAGCTAGTGCTAGGCTAGCTACATGTTCAGAAAAAGAGAATAGGCAAAAAAAAACTCCCGCGGCCGTGCGCCAAAAGTAATCATAACGCCAGGGAGGTTAAGCTGTGCTGCTTGAGCAGTGTAGCTTAGTAAATCCCTACTGATTTGTCTGTGAGCCAGATGTAGCCATCAAAAGAGCCACATCCGGCTCCCGAGCCATAGGTTCCCTACCCCTGGTATATGGAGTTTCCATACAGTATGAGCTCTATATAGACATATGGAATGCCCACAAAAACAAACACAGGCCTTGTGCACACCAGAGCAGTTGTGGAGCGTTTTTGAAAATGCTTGCAGGGGGAAAACCGCTTGGCTAATGAAAGTGAATAGGATGGTGCACACCAGAGCGGTTCGTTTTTCCACAAACGCTAACTCGGGGGCTGCAGCATTTTTTAGATTTCTGAGACGTTCTGCCTCAATGTTAAAGTATAGGAAAGTGAAAAACCGCTATGAAAAACGCTAGATCAGAGCTGTTTTCCGGGCATTTTTGTTACAGAAGCTGATCAGTAACAGCTTTACTGTAACAATATTTGTAATCTGCTACACAAAAACGCTCCAAAAAACGCTAGGCATGTTTAGAAAACTTCTCTAAACATGGCTAGAATCGCTCTGAAATCTGCTTCAAAAACCTCTAGTGTTTGAGGTTTTTGGTGTGCACTGGGTCAAATATATGAATAATCTCAACTTGCTAATTAACTCACAATGCATCTCTCTCAGGATTTATATTACCTTATTAGGGATAGGCAGGAAAAAATTCCAAACTAATTCAACAGCCAAACTAGCTAATTTTCGCTCGGTCAAAACTCTGCAGAGTTGCAGCCAAATGTTGCAAAAAAACCCATATATGAAATCAACACCGTTGTGGTATTTGTAACCCCGGGTAACCCAAGGGACATGTAAGAAAAATAATATTTTTTTCATACAGCCCTTATAGGTCTTGAGTAAATCGGTATTAGAGTTTAAAGGGGAAAATGCCTTTTACCAGTGCAGTGTCACATTGAATCAGATCCCCCCCCCTCCTTACCAAAAAGGTTGTAAATGATGAGAACACACACTCAGCTGAAAGTGAAAGCGCAGCTTTGAAATTATTTGTTTCGTAAAACTTTCCATCAAGTCCTCTGAAGCAATAAATAAATCTATGTAAAGATAAGGCTTTTTTCATGTTCTTGATACACATTGTTCCGAACTGAACCTTAAAGGGAACCAGAGGCCCCAGAAAGAAGATTTTATACATACCTGGGGCTTCCTCCAGCCCCATACGCACGGATCGTTCCCACGCCGCCCTCCTCCGCTTCCTGTATCCGGCGGTACCGGGTCCCGTAGTTTCAGCCAGTCGGCCAGTCGGCGGCAGCACGTCACAGGGGCTCCCGGCATACCCGTACGCGTGCAGCTGCATACTGCGCAGCCGCACGCGTAAGGGTATGGAGGGAGCCTCTGCTCATGCGGACATTTGGTCGCGTCCGCCGGAAGTGACGGGACCCGGTACCGGCGATCCAGGAAGCGGAGGATGGCGGCGTGGGAACGATGCAGGCTTATGGGGCTGGAAGAAGCCCCAGGTATGTATAAAATCTTTTTTTCTTTTTAGGATTCCGGCGTCTCTGGTTCCCTTTAAACAGCGAAATTATCATTTCTATCATAAAAATTGACCTTTAAAAGAAACTTGAGGTGAGAGACCTATGGAAGCTGCCATATTTATTTTCTCTAACAATACCAGTTGCCAGGCTGTCCGGCTGACTTTTCTGGCCAGTAGGGTCTAAATCGCACACATGAAACAAGCATGCAGCTAATCTTGTCAGATTTGTCATAAACATCTAATCTGCATGCTTGTTCAGGGTCTATGGCTTAAAGTATTAGAGGCAGAGGGTCAGCAGGACAGCCAGGCAATGTGCATTATTTAAAAGGAAACACATATGTCAGCCTCCATATCCCTCTCACCTCGGGTTCACTTTAAATACACAAGTTTCAAAATATGCTGGCTTTCGTATGATCATAAGCTGAGGTTTAGCTGAGGAAAGCTAGTTTAGAACTGGCCTCCAGATGTCACTATCAGCATCTAGCAGAGTAGAAATATTTCTACATTTCCATACTTTGCTGTTATAAACCAGATGTAGCTCAGTAGGGGTGTGACAATGGCTTACCACGGCCACCCTGCCATGTTAAGAACAAACAGTACACTTTTACCTCATGGAAGAACACAGACACCTATTTTAGGGCTGGAACCCACTACAGAGATTTTTTGAGCGTTTAGGGAGTGATTCAAAATGCTAGTGATTTCCCTAAACACTCAGGTAATGTTTTTGAAGTTTTGTACTCAGGTAATGTTAATGGATGGGTCAAATTCCACTGGAGCGATTGTGATAAGCAAAATCGCTATCGCAGGACATGCAGCATTTTGGTAGCGTTAGCATTTGCATTTGCATTTCTGCAATGTAAAGTATATAAATGCTGGCATGATCGCTCATGAATCACTACACATAGCGATTTGTGGGCGATTTTAATTTACTGCAAACTGTAAAGTAAATTATAATAAATTACAAGGACCAATCAGATTTAAAATCACTACACAATCGCTGGCAAAAAGCTTACACCATTTAAAATGGCTACCAAAATTGCCAGAAAACGCTCAAGAAATCGCTTACAAAACGCTCAATAAAAACGCTAGTGATTGCGATAACGATTTCTAGGGGGTTCCTGGCTTTAGGCTGTTCTGTGGAACCACATGTTTCAGCAAGCCCTTGATGGGTGTGAGCAAATTCATAATTTCAGTAATAATCTGCTGTATTTCTGTTGTACCACATTCTCCAACTGAAATATGAACCCAATAAGAGTATCTGCAATTTGGTTGTGTCCAAAGATCATCGGAAAATTCAGGCACAAATCTTTCAACCTTCCTTCTCTTTGTTCTGGTCCAATAATTAAACAGGTCCCAAGCTAGAGGCTGGCTGAACCCTAAAGAAAGAGCAAACAGAACTTTGTTCTCCAACTCTCAACATGTGTCGTCTTGTTACTGTAGGTTACTGAGAGTCTCTTAGGCCTCTTTTCCACTGACAGCTGAACTGCTCGTTTGTCCAGCAGTTCAGCCACTTGACTGCCAGCCACAAGCGCCGTTCGGCTGCAATTACAAGCAGTTGAATGGCAGCGTTCAGTAACACAACATGTGTCATGTTTTCCAAAAAATATGCCTCATGTGGCGTCTGAGCATGTGTTTCTGCTTAGAAGCACCTGGTATCAGATACCTGTCTACGTGTGGGCAAGAATCTGCAGATTGGTTATGGTAATTCCCGCTCACAGCCTGCTTCCAGCATGAGGTGGCAAGGATGGTCATCACACTATAGACCAAGCAGCAGAAGAGACTGCCCCACCCAACACACACACATTGCATGTGTAATTATTTTAGAAAATATTTTTGCATCGTTTTTATTTCAGAAATCCTAATGCTGGGTACACACTATGAGATTTTCTGGTCGATTTACTGTCAGATCGACTATTTCCAACATGTTCGATTTGCTTTTCGATCGTTTTCCGAGCATTTTCCGATCGATTTCCGTGCACTTTAATAGGAAATCGATCGGAAAATGCTCGGAAAACGATCGAAAAGCAAATCGAACATGTTGGAAATAATCGTTCTGACAGTAAATCGACCAGAAAATCTCATAGTGTGTACCCAGCATAAGTTAAAGCTGGCCACTAATGGTCCAATTTCTAGCGAAAAATCGTTCGAGCGATCAGAAATTCTGATCGGACAAAAAATCGTTCACTACACCATCAACTAACCAATCATTGCTTCCTATCTATCACGACCACCAAGAAAATCCAAATTTTCATTCGCCGAAAATTCATTCGGGCGACATTTTTTCACTCGTTCATAATCGATTGTGTCCACCAATGGAGATTATTTACAACCAATCCGATCAGAATTTCTGATCGCTCGAACGATTTTTCGCTAGAAATTGGACAGTTAGTGGCCAGCTTAACCCATTCGCGTTCCGTCTTTTTCACGTGAGAAATGTTCACCTCCCATTCATTAGCCTATAACTTTATCACTACTTATCACAATGAACTGATCTATATCTTGTTTTTTCCGCCACCAATTAGGCTTTCTTTGGGGGGTACATTTTGCTAAGAGCCACTTTACTGTAAATGCATTTTAACAGGAAGAATAAGAAAAAATGGAAAAATTCATTATTTCTCAGTTTTCAGCCATTATAGTTTTAAAATAATACATGCCTCCATAATTAAAACTCATGTATTGTATTTGCCCATATGTCCCGGTTATTACACCATTAAAATTATGTCCTTATCACAATGTATGGCGACAATATTTTATTTGGAAATAAAGGTGCATTTTTTCCATTTTGCATCTATCACTATTAACAAGTTTAAAATAAAAAAAATATAGAAATATTTCATCTTTACATTGATATTTAAAAAGTTTAGACCCTTAGGTAAATATTTACATGGTTTTTTTTTGGTTTTTTTATCGCAATGGGTTTTTTTTTATAGTAAACATTTTATTTGGGTAGTTTTGGGAGGGTGGGAGGTAAACAATACATTTATAATGTAAATGTGTGTTAATTTTTTTTTTTTTTTACTTTCAGTTGTAGTATTACTTTTTGGCCACAAGATGGCGGCCATGAGTTTGTTTACATGACGTCACTCTAAGCGTAACACACGCTTAGAGTGACGCATCGGGGAGGGAACAGCCAGAAAAAGCACAGCTTCCGAGAGAAGCTGTCGCTTTTTCAACGGGGGAGAGGAATCAGTGATCGGGCACCATAGCCGCGCGCGATCGGCCGCGGGAGCACGCGGTAGCGCGCATGGTTCCTGGACGTAGTTTCTACGTCCAGGAACCAAAATAGGTTATGATTTAGTGGAGAATTTGATCATAGAGCACAGAAACAGGAAGTACAACCCATAGCCTTTTTTGAAAATGTAACAATGTAACAAATGCAACAATCCTTACCAGGTCAGCTATAGACCTGAGAGATAGCCTGCAGCACATATCCTTATACTGTTGCTATGGGCCATACCTGATACCTCCCAACTTTTTGAGATGAGAAAGAGGGAAACTTTGAGACACGCCCCTGACACACCTCTAATCACATCTTCACCACACCCCTCGCCACACATACCACTAAAAATTCATAAGCAAAAGATGTCATTTTAGAATTCAAACCACACTTGTCCATTCTATCATCCCTAGTTTTTTCTTCATAGTAACATTTGGAATTAAGAAATATATTAATTAAAGGATGGGAATAATGTTTGGAGCCAATTAAACACATTTTTCAGCTGAAAAACACATATATTTACATACATCTATACATCAGTCCTGAAAGAGGGACAAATGAGGAAGAAAGAGGGACAGAGGCACTGGGTTCCCAAAGAGGGACTGTCACTCCAAAAGATGGACAGTTTACAACAAGGATGTTTCCTGTGATTACTCACCGATGGTGTAGCATCTTTTGAGGTCGCCCCTCCTGGGGTGGCGTCGCTGAGTGTTTGCAACGTTGTGCTCCTCTTCGCTTTTGGCAGCAGGGGGTGCTCTGCTTGCTTGTGGTGGTGACGGATCTCCCAGGGGGTTGTATGATGGAGAACTGATGTCCACAGACTGAGACTTCTTCTTCAGCCTAAACCAGGAAGGTGCAGATTAACTCTGTTAATTATTAGGGAACCACAGCAAAACACATGGCAAGACAAGTTAATGATAGATATTCTAGTAAACATGGAGACTTCTGTCCTGCCCAGAAATACAGTATGTTCAGTCTGCACACAACTCACAAGAGCATAGGTGTCTCGTTGGTTTCTTATGGAAGTTTTTAGCATGTTTTGGTAGTGCGATACCTCATTTCTGCCTAGCTATACTAGAAAGTTCCTTCTCCTCTGATTCTGATTCCAGTCACAACCATTTGGTATACAAGTTTTATTAATGGATTCCTAGGAGATTAGGTCATAAGAGATTTAGGTCTTGATGATATACAGTAGTATGTCTGCTAAGGGCCATTTTAAGTCAAAGGCATTCCAGGCCTTCGTCAGGAGCGCAATTGGCTCTCGGGGGCGCTGCAGGAATGCTCACTATGCCTACAGTCTGCTCCCAGGAAGTGAAAAAGCTGACAGGAAAAAACTAAACTAGAGGAGAAAGGAAAAAAACGAGGCGCTCAAAAATATATAAACTGATTAAAGAGACACTGAAGCGAAAAAAAATTTATGATATTATGATTTGTATGTGTAGTACAGCTAAGAAATAAAACATTAAGATCAGATACATCAGTCTAATTATTTCCAGTACAGGAAGAGTTGAGAAACTCCAGTTGTTATCTCTATGCAAACAAGCCATTAAGCTCTCCGACTAAGTTAGTCGTGGAGAGGGCTGTTATCTGACTTTTATTATCTCAATTGTAAGTGAACTGTTTACTTTTTCTCTGCTAGAAGAGAGGTCATTACTTCACAGACTGCTCTGAAAGACTCATTTTGAATGCTGAGTGTTGTGTAATCTGCACATATTATAGAATGATGCAGAAAATGTTAGAAAAAACATTATATACCTGAAAATAAAAGTATGAGACAATTTTCTTTGCTGCTAATCTTCTAGTAATTATTCATAGTACACAACCAATTCACTATATCATATTTTTTTTTCGCTTCAGTGTCTCTTTAAAAGAGGCTTTATTCAATAATGCATACAACCGATGTAGCTAAAATCAATTTACTGAGCATAAACAGATGAGACGTTTTCAGCGATCCACCTGCCAGATCATCTCAGCCAAGGGCAACCCAAGGACACTGTTCTCCTTCTCACCTCACCCTCTCCCTATCGCGATGTGCCATTGGCTCTCAGCCCCACCCCATAGCAACTGAACATATCATACCTCCCAACTTTTTGAGATGAGAAAAAGGGACACTTAAGCCACGCCCCTGCCACACCCTGGTCACCCCCTCACCACGCCTCTAGTCACGCATACCATAAAGCTTTCATAAGAAACATATGTTGTTTTATAATTCAAACCACACTGTTCCTTTCTATCTTGGTTCATTTTCCTTCATAGTAACATTTTAAAATTAGTAATATATCAATTTAAAGGTTGGGAATAAAGTTTAGAGTCAAACACATTTTTAGTATAGAAATATAAATATTTATATAGAAAGAGGGACAAAGTCATGAAAGAGGGACAAATGAGGGTGAAAGAGGGACAGAGGGACAGGGCTCCCAAAAAGGGACCGTCCCTCCGAAAAAGGGACAGTTGGGAGCTATGAACATATTACTGCCAGAGGTGTAGCAATAGGGGATGCAGAGGTTGTGGCTGCACCGGGGCCCCTGGATCATAGGGGCCCACTAGCGGCAGGGCCGGCGCTACCATAGAGGCAAAGGAGGCAGCTGCCCCAGGGCCCAGAGCTTGTCGGGGCCCCCAGTGGCTACAAGAGGAAAAAAATTCAAATCGGCCTTATAGTTTTTGAGAAAATCGATTTTAAAGTTTCAAAGGAAAAAAAATACACATTTAAAAACCTGCCGACTTTAACCAGTTCCCATCCTGCATACAGTATAATCACGTCATCTGAAGTGGCTCCTGAAAGCCACATGACGTGAAAATAAGTTACTGCAAATTTATGAGCACAGGGTGTGTGCTAGCACGCACCTGGGCTCATCAACCTCTATAATCCATCCTGCACTAAATAAGGATCCCCTTCCTGGGGTCTGATCCTACCACCCCCCGCCCGATCCCCTGTAGTAAGCCCTCTTCCCCCATGCAGCGATCGGGCAGCAGGCAAATTAGCAGCATGTAAACAACATACCTCACCTCGTTCCAGCGCGATCAGCCTCCCTTCCGTGCATCACCGCTGCCTGTCTCTTAATGCCGAACGGACCGAGTCCCGGCTTGATGACGTCATCAAGCCGGGACTCGATCCGTTCGGCATTAAGACACAGGCAGCGGTGATGCACGGAAGGGAGGCTGATCGCGCTGGAACGAGGTGAGGTATGTTGTTTACATGCTGCTAATTTGCCTGCTGCCTGATCGCTGCAAGGGGGAAGAGGGCTTCTGCCCGATCGCTGCATGGGGGGGGGGGGGGGGTTGTTTGAGTAAGTCCATATAGCTAGGGGCACATCTACCATTAATGGGGGGAGGGGGGCATAGAGACACACCTGGCTATCTATGGGGCATAGAGGCATACCTGGCTAGCTATGGGGGGGGGGAGCAAAGGGGCACTCCTGGCTATCTATGTGGAGGGGGGAGGGGGGGAATAAATCTGCACACCAGGCTGTCCATGGCAGGGTCAATCTATGTGTTGATACTGGGGGGGGGGAGCTAATAAGGGTAATAAGGGGCACATCTGGCTATACTGGGGGCAAAAAAGGGCACACCTGGCAATCCATGGAGAAGTGTGGGAATAGAGGGGTACATCTGGCTATCTGTTGGGAGGGAAGAAGCAAGGGGCACACCTGGCTATCAATGGGGGTGGGAGGACAAATAGGTGAATCTGGCTAATAAAGGGGCACATCTGGGCCTTTTATATGGGGAGGGGCTTATAAATGGCACATCTGGCTGTTTATACCGGGAGGGGGCGATAAAGGGGCACACTTGGCTATCTATGGGGGGGCAGAGGTAATAAAGTAGCACACCTAGTTATCTATGGGTGGGGGGGTATGGCGGAGGGGAATAAAGGGGCACATCTGGTTAACTACGGGGTGGAAGCAGGGGCGTAGCTAGAAATGACTGGGCCCCATAGCAAAAAAAATTATGGCCCCCCCCAACGACCTTCCAACCCCATGGACCTCGGACCTCCCACCCAAACATTTTGTGGGGAAATCTGATTTCCCCACAAAGTGCAACCAGATTGTCGGCAGATTTCCCTACAATATGCAACCAGATTCTCTGCAGATTTCCCTACAATATGCAACCATATTGTCGGCAGATTTCCCAACAAAATGCAACCAGATTGTCGGCAGATTTCCCCACAATATGCAACCAGATTGTCGGCAGATTTCCCCACAAAATGCAACCAGATTGTCGGCAGATTTCCCCACAAAATGCAACCAGATTTTTGGCAGATTTCCCTACAATATGCAACCAGATTGTAGGCAGATTTCCCTACAATATGCAACCAGATTGTCGGCAGATTTCCCAACAAAATGCAACCAGATTGGCGGCAGATTTCCCCACAAAATGCAACCAGATTGTCGCCAAATTTCCCCACAAAATGCAATCAGATTGTCGCCAGATTTCCCCACAAAATGCAATCAGATTGTCGCCAGATTTCCCCACAAAATACAGTATATGTAGTTAGGTCTATAGTGGGCTAACATTAATTACCTGGAGGGAGGGTGGTTGGGCAGGCTGGTACACTATTTGCGGTGCAGGCGGCACTGCACTGGGTAGGCAGTTAGATAGCTGGGTGGGAGGGTAGGCAGATAGGTAGACCGGTGGGCAGTTAGGTAGCCGGGTGGGGAGTTAGGTAGCCGGGTGGCAGGGTGGGCAGTTAGGTAGCTGGGTGGGCAGGTAGGTAGCCAGGTGGGAGGGTGGGCAGTTAGGTAGCCAGGTGGGAGGGTGGGCAGTTAGGTAGTGGGCAGCTAGGTTGCCGGGTGGGAGAGTGGGCAGTTAGGTAGCCGGGTGGGCAATTAGGTAAACAGGTGGGAGGGTGGGCAATTAGGTAGCCGGGTGGGAGAGTGGCCAGTTAGGTAGCCGGGTGGGAGGGTGGCCAGTTAGGTAGTGGGCAGTTAGGTAGCCGAGAGGGTGGGCAGTAATTAGCCGGGTGGGAGGGCGGGCAGTTAGGTAGTGGGCTGTTAGGTAGCCGGGTGGGAGAGTGGGCTGTTAGGTAGCCGGGTGGGAGAGTGGGCTGTTAGGTAGCCGGGTGGGAGAGTGGGCTGTTAGGTAGCCGGGTGGGAGGGTGGGCTGTTAGGTAGCCGGGTGGGAGGGTGGGCTGTTAGGTAGTGGGCAGTTAGGTAGTGGGCTGTTAGCTAGCCGGGTGGGAGGGTGGCCAGTTAGGTAGTGGGTAATTAGGTAGCCGGGTGGGAGGGTGTTCAGTTAGGTAGTGGGCAGTTAGGTAGCCGGGTGGGAGAGTGGGCAGTTAGGTAGCCGGGTGGGAGGGTGGGCAGTTAGGTAGCCGGGTGGGCAGTTAGGTAGTGGGCTGTTAGGTAGCCGGGTGGGAGGGTGGCCAGTTAGGTAGTAGGCAGTTAGGTAGCCGGGTGGGAGGGTGTTCAGTTAGGTAGTGGGCAGTTAGGTAGCCGGGTGGGTAGTTAGGTAGCCGGGTGGGCAGTTAGGTAGCGGGCAGTTAGGTAGCCGGGTGGGAGGGTGGCCAGTTAGGTAGTGGGTAGTTAGGTAGCCGGGTGGGAGGGTGTTCAGTTAGGTAGTGGGCAGTTAGGTAGCCGGGTGGGCAGTTAGGTAGCCGGGTGGGCAGTTAGGTAGTGGGCAGTTAGGTAGCCGGGTGGGAGGGTGGCCAGTTAGGTAGTGGGTAGTTAGGTAGCCGGGTGGGAGGGTGTTCAGTTAGGTAGTGGGCAGTTAGGTAGCCGGGTGGGAGAGTGGGCAGTTAGGTAGCCGGGTGGGAGGGTGGGCAGTTAGGTAGCCGGGTGGGCAGTTAGGTAGTGGGCTGTTAGGTAGCCGGGTGGGAGGGTGGCCAGTTAGGTAGTGGGCAGTTAGGTAGCCGGGTGGGCAGTTAGGTAGTGGGCTGTTAGGTAGCCGGGTGGGAGGGTGTTCAGTTAGGTAGTGGGCAGTTAGGTAGCCGGGTGGGCAGTTAGGTAGCCGGGTGGGCAGTGAGGTAGTGGGCAGTTAGGTAGCCGGGTGGGAGGGTGTTCAGTTAGGTAGTGGGCAGTTAGGTAGCCGGGTGGGAGAGTGGGCAGTTAGGTAGCCGGGTGGGAGGGTGGGCAGTTAGGTAGCCGGGTGGGAGGGTGGGCAGTTAGGTAGTGGGCTGTTAGGTAGCCGGGTGGGAGGGTGTTCAGTTAGGTAGTGGGCAGTTAGGTAGCCGGGTGGGAGAGTGGGCAGTTAGGTAGCCGGGTGGGAGGGTGGGCAGTTAGGTAGCCGGGTGGGAGGGTGGGCAGTTAGGTAGTGGGCTGTTAGGTAGCCGGGTGGGAGGGTGGCCAGTTAGGTAGTGGGCAGTTAGGTAGCCGGGTGGGCAGTTAGGTAGTGGGCTGTTAGGTAGCCGGGTGGGAGGGTGTTCAGTTAGGTAGTGGGCAGTTAGGTAGCCGGGTGGGCAGTGAGGTAGTGGGCAGTTAGGTAGCCGGGTGGGAGGGTGGCCAGTTAGGTAGTGGGCAGTTAGGTAGCCGGGTGGGAGGGTGTTCAGTTAGGTAGTGGGCAGTTAGGTAGCCGGGTGGGCAGTTAGGTAGCCGGGTGGGCAGTGAGGTAGTGGGCAGTTAGGTAGCCGGGTGGGAGAGTGGGCAGTTAGGTAGCCGGGTGGGAGGGTGGGCAGTTAGGTAGCCGGGTGGGAGGGTGGGCAGTTAGGTAGCCGGGTGGGCAGTTAGGTAGTGGGCTGTTAGGTAGCCGGGTGGGAGGGTGGCCAGTTAGGTAGTGGGCAGTTAGGTAGCCGGGTGGGAGGGTGTTCAGTTAGGTAGTGGGCAGTTAGGTAGCCGGGTGGGCAGTTAGGTAGCCGGGTGGGCAGTTAGGTAGTGGGCAGTTAGGTAGCCGGGTGGGAGGGTGGCCAGTTAGGTAGTGGGCAGTTAGGTAGCCGGGTGGGAGGGTGTTCAGTTAGGTAGTGGGCAGTTAGGTAGCCGGGTGGGCAGTTAGGTAGCCGGGTGGGCAGTGAGGTAGTGGGCAGTTAGGTAGCCGGGTGGGAGGGGAGGTAGCCGAGTAGTTAGTGGGGTAGGGGCCCGACCCTTATCCCCTCCGCCTCACCTGGGGTCCCCCCTCCTTCCATCAGCGGCGAGAGAGCGGCCGGCATATACAGGAAGCTCCGGCAGGGTAATCAGCCTCTAGAGGTTCAGCTGCCTCCAGGCTACGGTGTCCCCACTGTATTGCTGCTCGCAATAAACCAGGAAGTGGTGCGAGCAGCAATACAGTGGGGACACCGTAGCCCGGAGGCAGCTGAACCTCTAGTGGCTGATTACACCCGCTGGAGCTCTCTGTATATGCCGGCCGCTCTCTCGCCGCTGATTAAAGGAGGGGGGACCCCAGGTGAGGCGGAGGGGGGGGCGCCAAGGTGAGGGAGGGGGGGCCCCGCCCGACCAGACGGCCAGCGGGAAAAAAAAACAAAAAAGTCCTCTCAGGCAGCTGCGGGCCCCCTGTGACGTAGCGCTGCCGCGGGGCCCCGTAGCAGCGCTATGGCTGCTATCCCCAATGCTACGCCACTGGGTGGAAGCTAATAAATACGTTTAGCTTTTTGAATATGTATGCCATGAGGGTAAATTACTGTTATTTTGTCAAATACGGCTTGTAATTACTGATAAAGTATAATGCAAAAAAATGGAAAAAATACACTTTTATTTACAAATAATATATTGTCGCCATACATTGTACTAGGAACATAATTTGAATGTTGAAATAAACAGGACACATGGGCAAATACAATGCGCAGGTTTTATCTATGGTAACACTTTTTATTTTCAAACTGTAAGGTCTGAAAACTGAAAAATAACGACTTTTTTCATTTTTTTTCTCATTATTCCCTTTACAATGCATACAAAATAAATAATTCTTAGCAAAAAGTACCACCTAAAGAAAGCCTAATTGGTGGCCAAAAAAACAAGGTATAGATCATTTATGTGTGATAAGTATTGATAAAGTTATTGACTTATGAATGGGAGGAGTGTGATATATAGAAAACTGCTCAGGATTTTTAGGGGGAAAACACCAGGGACGCGAAGTGGTTAATGGTTAATAGCAAATCCACTTTAAATGCTAGAAACCCTAAATTTGCAGGATATGTTAAGGAGATCATTAGGAATAAGAGGAAAAAACAATTTTTCAAAAAGACCTTATAGTTTTTGAGAAAATCGAATTTAAAGTTTCAAAGGAAAAAAGTATACTATTAAATGCGGTAAATGTCATTTTTAGTAGCAAACCTAACGGTAGTGTAATTTTACATGTATCAAACGAAAGCGCAATAAATTTCCTGACGGGGTTTCCAGGGGGTCTATACGCAGCCGCAGCGCTTTGGCCAGGGATCGCTATACAGCCGCAATATGGCTGCATGAAGATCCCTGGCATTTTTTCCTAATTTCCCAATTTTTTTTATGTTTAGAGTGTGTGAATTTTTTTTTTTTTAAATTATGTGGGGTCCCCCCTCCTGAAACTTTTTAACCCCTTGTCCCCCATGCAGGCTGGGATAGCCAGAATGTGGAGCTCCGACCGATTGGGACTTCACACCCTGACTATACCAGCTGCAAAAAAGGTCCCCTAATGCCGATTTTTGTTCCGGGGTATATGTTGGGGGGGGGGGGGGCCCAGGTTTATTTTGCCCTGGGGCCCCATTGTTGCTTAAACCGGCCCTGACTAGGGGCCCTCCTTCATCCATCTTCCTTCACAAAAGTATTTTATTGAAAGCAATAAGTGTACAGTACAGAGAATAAGGGAGTGCATAAACATCTGCGTAATTGCACTAGTACACGCAAAGAAAACATTCACAATTTATCAGTAAAGTGCATAATGAAACAATAGAACATGAATGCCAAAACAGTGACTAACAATTTGGCTGAACCTCTATGTCAGTGGGCTCTGACGTATGTCATAAATTTTAGCCTAGTTGTGCTTACTGCCTCGCTAGGTGGCAGTGTCTGTACGGTGCTAAATTACAGGTGAGTGCCAGCAGCTCTAAGGCCTCTGTCGCCGGCACCCATCATGGTGTCCACAGGTTGGACTGTAAATGGATAAGCTACATGGAGGCCCACCAAGCAGCGGTGGGCAGTTAGGTATATGATTTAGCTGTGGAGACCAGAACAACTAGGTCACATATGCTCCTAGGAGGGGGGGAAGAAACAGCAAGTAGTTTTTCCGACCCCTAGAAGGTCAGGGCAGGCGTCTGCGCCTGGTCCAGAGAGAAGAGGCTCAAGAGACTGAGGAAGAGAAGAAGGGCGAAGGACAGTGGCAGAAGCAGAGAAAAAGAAGAGGAGTAGAAGAAGGCGGGGGGGGGGGGGGGGGAGGGGGGAGCAACCATCCCTGGCTACATCAGATGCCAACCCTCCCCTAAATTAGCAGGAGAGATGTGGAGAGTCCCTGGTGGTATTGATTAATATAAGGGAGCCAGGTTTTTTCAAAGCTGGGGAGGGAGTCTTCAAGGATAGCCTTCATCTTGTCAAAACATAATGCGTTGCTCAAGTTAGTTCTGAATTGGGCTATTGGCAGGGTTGAGGATTTCCATGAGCTAGCTATGACCCGTTTACCCGCCAGGCAAATATGCATGAGTAATCTGTATTGGTGTTTAGTTATTGCTGGAGGACGCATGCCCAAGAGAACAATTTCAGGGAGCTTGGGGATCCTGACTGTAATAGTAGAGTAGATGACCTGGTAAATTCTAATCCAGAACCTCCGGACTCTAGGGCATGTCCACCATACATGTAAGAAGGTGCCCCTCTGGCCACAGCCACGAAAGCATAATCCGCTGCATTTTGAATCGAATTTAGAAATGCGGTGTGGGGTGAGATACCACCTTAGGAGCACCTTATATTGGGTTTCTACAAGTGAGGCGCTTATCGAGCATTGTGGGGTATTTGACCATACAGTAAGCAAATCCTCGCTCTCAAGCGTGGTGTCTAAATCATGTTCCCATTTTGTAATATAGGGTGGTTTTGGGAGACCAGGGGGAGAGACGATATTCCTATATAATGAGGATATTAAGCCCGGGGAGCCTGGGTCAGAGGCACAGATGTGTTCAAACCCCGTGCGCGTCCGGAGTGAGCTATGACCCTTGATTAGTGAGGAAAAGAAATGTTTTATTTGCAAGTAGCGGAAGGATTCTGACTCTGGCAACTGATATTTTTCTTTTAGGAATGTAAAAGATTTGATTGCGGTGTCGGTGGTCAGGTCGTATAGGGATGTTAGGTGTTTATGTTGCCACCAATGAAATGCTGAGGGGTTTTCGATACCCGGGGTGAAACTAGGGTGACCTAGGAAAGAGGTGAGGGGGAGGTGTGCTGATACTAGGCTGCCTCTATGCTTAGTCGCGTCCCATATTCTGAGAGAGTGTTTAATGATTGGGTTATTGATAATCCCCCGTTGCTTGGGAGATAACCATAGCAGATTCCCGAGGGAGATGGGAGAGCAGATAGACTGTTCTATCCGAGTCCATTTGGGGGGTTGAGGTGTCGTATTCCACATAGCTAGCTGTGATATCTGCGCAGCTTTGTAATAAGCACTGATGTTGGGGACACCCAGACCCCCGTCGCATTTTAGACGTAGCAATGTGCTCCTAGGGACTCTCCTTCATCCATCTTATTAGATTTTCACTGGTGCTATGCTGGTAATGACCACCTCTATATCTGCATTGAATAGTAGTAATCCTTAACCAACTGTTTACACCTCTCTGACAATGCAGTTGTCCTTGGTAGGTTTTGGGGCGCCATTTCAATAGAGTTCTTGGGGCCCCGTGTAAAACTAGCCCTGGGGCCCCAAACGTACGCCACTGGTTGCTGCACTGCATTCTAGCAACACATCTGTACAGCATAGACCCCAAACCCTTGCCCTGGTGATCGAGCCCCAATCCCAGACCAGAGGCTATCAGTCCACTTATGGGAGCTGTATGCTGGGGAACGGATGTCCACAGACTGAGGCTTCTTGTGCATGTGGTTGTGCAAAACTTCCTCCTCTGTGCCGCTAGTTCCTGCTGCTGGTGGGGCTTCTTAGCAGTCTCGTTGCAACTGTTCAGAGTCCAAAAAGGTACACTAGGTCAGTTTGAATATCCTTAGCTAGCTGCAGATTGAAATGGAAAGATACCGATGATTTATGTTCTTGCTGAACTTTTGTTTCTTGAAATTTGAAGCTAACTTTGAGTCTCACGCTTCTGAAAATAAAGAAAACAGAGCATTGTCTTCCCTTCACTTACATGTCATTCTCCTCTCTCAGCGAATGACAGGCGCTTATTACTGTTCCGTACACCGAGCGGTGTGTCTGCGGGATTCCTACCAGATATTGTCTTATTTCATCTGTATACTATATTCCACAGGATGGGGGGGGGGGGGGGGGAGGGGTCTGCAGCCTCCTGTCTCCAGGCAGCTGACAGGCAGCAGCATCTGCCAGCTGGTAAGATATTAATTTGGTTGGATGTCTTGGGAAATGGGATTAATTTCAGGACATTCTGTCAATACGGCGGGATAATAGAGAGTGGCACTCGGCGAGGAGAGGGCGGCTGTGGCGGGGGACTCTTATTATCACAGGGAAGGTAAACAATGTGCTTCTGAGAGGCCTCTTCCAGGCTGCATATGCTCAGCAATGCAGATTGCCGGGATGTGAAGAGATCCCCGAGGAAGGTGGCAGAAACTTCTTATGTGTACGATGGAAAATTCCTTCTTCTATTTTATTATCGCTGTTATAGATTTTTATAACGCCAGTAGTGCTGTAATACTACTTTTTCTTTTTAAAGCTATCTGTAGGAACTTAACAAGATGAAAGTAGTTGGGGAGGAAATAAATCGATACACTGCAAAGTCAGAATTTAAAGGATCAAGAAACGATTGATATTTGCTGTGTAACTGCTTCATGTTGGTTAATCCACTGTGAGCCTGCAGGTCATCATTTTTACTGACAGACATGAAAAAGCACAGACAGCACTCTACAGCCCACAAAACCTCTGAGAATTCATCAGAAATGATCATTTTCCCAACAACAGCAATAATGAAATTGAGAATCTGCTGAAAGTTGGATCTGCCCCTCCTACTATGATGACGTCTTTGCAGCTCCCACAATTGTCTATGCACTTCCCACAATGATCTTATTTCCCTTTAGTAGTTTGTATCTATGCCCCTCTTTGTGTCTCTATCCCAGGGGCGTGGCAATAGCAGCTGCTATGTGGCCCTGGAGCAGAGGGGGCCCAGGTGGTACTCAATGTATTCACAAATTACTTTTTTGTGTTTCTCCACCCTCTGACTTTGTCTAAAGGTGGCCACACACGATACAACAAAATGATCCGATTTTACGACAATTTGATAAAAACAATCAGATCTCCCCGAAAAAATCTAAAGCTTTTTTTTAATTCGACTGAAAAATCCGATCGGATTTCCCGTTTTCTTCGATTTTTATCGGTCCGGAATGCCAGATATTTTTCTTCAACCTTTCTAAAGATTGTATGGTGTGTGTTAGATTGTCAATTTATTAATATACAAACCCTAGCAATTTTCTCAGAGTTTCCATTTCCAATCATTTTTGTTATAATTGGGGAAAAAATTAACATACTGTATGTGTGTGGTACATTGCTCATATTTTTGAAATGTTACAATCAGTCAGAAAAATTGATTTAATTCTTAAATTGAACAGATATTTAAAAAAATTGTATGGTGTGTGGCCACCTTAAGTGCCCGTGGACTATGTGCAGTGTTGATTGCATGACACTGTAAATTGCCCAATCAACCGATATATAGAGGTGCTCGGATACCCTCAATCACGAATTTCAGTGATCACGAAATTGACTTCGCCCACTTACAAATTGATCACGAGTAGAAAGTTATATCCAACTCGAGTGCGGTTTTGAGTCGAATAACCGCATGTAATCACGAATTACGAGTTGATTAAAAACCCACAGACTTTAACGGTAATAGCAAAGCCCCCTTACATGCCAGATATGTTAAAAGAACAGTGGTAACATGAGGAAAACATTTTTTTTTTTTCAAAAAGACCTTCGAGTTTTTGAGAAAATGGATTTTAAAGAGACTCTGTAACAACAAAAACCTCCCCTGGGGGGTACTCACCTCGGGTGGGGGAAGCCTCCGGATCCTAATGAGGCATCCCACGCCGTCCTCTGTCCCACGGGGGTCTCGCTGCAGCCCTCCAAACAGCCGGCGACAGAGCCGACTGTAGCTTCAATATTTACCTTTGCTGGCTCCAGCGGGGGCGCTGTGGCGACTTTCGGCACGGAAATAGACGGAAATACCCGATCTCCGTCGGGTCCGCTCTACTGCGCAGGCGCCGGAAACTTGCGCCTGCGCAGTAGAGCAGACCCGACGGCGATCGGGCATTTCCGCCTACTTCGGAGCCGACAGCCGTCAGAGCGCCTGCGCAGGAGCCAGGAAGGTAAATATTACGTCACCGCTGCACGGAGGGCTGCAGCGAGACCCCTGACGGATGGAGGACGGCGTGGGAAGCCTCATTAGGATCCGGAGGCTTCCCCTACCCGAGGTGAGTACCCCCCAGGGGACGTTTTGTCGTTACAGTTCCTCTTTAAAGTTTGAAAGGAAAAAATTTTACATTTAGTAAATACATTAACTGTCATTTACCGCATTTCAATGTATACCTTTTTTCTCAAACTTTAAAATCGATTTTAAACTTTAAAATTCCTCTTGTTCCCACTGTTCTTTTTAACATATCTGGCAAATTTGGTGTTTCTGGCAAGTAAGTGGCTTTGCTATTACCCGTCGGGTTTTTAATCATGAATACCGACACGAGCTAGTGATCAGGCGTTGGGTAACGACTGCAATCAATCGAGAGCCGATCACTGATGCTGATTACAACCCCGTGATCGCAAAAAACGGCTTGTGATCACGAGTTACTCGCTGCCCATATCCATAGTGTAGGCAGGGCTGGATTTACCATAAGGCACTATGGGCACGTAGAGATGTCACGAACCCACGGATTTTGGTTCGCAAACCGCGAACGCGAACTTCCGCAAAATTTTGCCAACCGATGAACTTATCGAACCGCAATAGACTTCAATGGGCAGGTGAACTTTCAAAACTAAAAACACTAATTCTTGCCACAAAAGTGATGGAAATGATGTTTCAAGGGGTCTAACACCTGGAGGGGGGCATGGCGGAGTGGGATAAACACCAAAGTCCCCTCAAAAAGTCCGGATTTGATGCAGAGCAGGGTTATAATCCCTAAAGGGCAGAAATCACATTGCATTCCTAAATTGGAGGCATAAAGTGCTTGAAAACATCTTGCATGTGTATACATCAATCAGGTAGTGTAATTCGTGTACTGCTTCACACCGACAGACCAAACTCACTGTGTAATGCACCACAAACAGCTGTTTGTGTAGTGATGGCCGTGCTGGACTGGTGCGCACCATGGCGAGAGTGCAGGCGATGGCGGTTTCCAAGCCCATATGGTCGGGCTGAGGTAGCTGAATGACAGAACAACAGTGACTGAGCATCCAGCTGATCGAATTTGGTCTGTCCACAATGAAGCAACAACCTTATTATCTTCTTGGGTCAGGTGTGCCCCCCAACACACTCAGGTCATTGCTTCATTGTGATACGCAAGCCCCTTCACCGTGGCAAGGTAACAATCACGAAGGGGAATGGGCACATGTACATGCCTTTTGTTTTGTTGTTGCAGCCACAGTGCAGCCAGAAAAATTAGGCAGGCATGTACACGCACCAGAAAAATTATTTTAGCGGCCACTGCTAGGCCTTAAAGAGACACTGAAGCGAAAAAAAAAAAATGATATAGTGAATTGGTTGTGTACTATGAATAATTACTAGAAGATTAGCAGCAAAGAAAATATTCTCATACTTTTATTTTCAGGTATATAGTGTTTTTTCTAACATTGCATCATTCTATAATATGTGCAGATTACACAACACTCAGCATTCAAAATGAGTCTTTCAGAGCAGTCTGTGAAGTAATGACCTCTCCTCTAGCAGAGGAAAAGTAAATAGTCCAGGAACAGTTGAGATAATAAAAGTCAGATAACAGCCCTCTCCACGACTAACTTAGTCGGAGAGCTTAATGGCTTGTTTGCATAGAGATAACAACTGGAGTTTCTCAACTCTTCCTAACTGGAAACAATTAAGGTAGCCATACACTGGTCGATTTGCCATCAGATTCGACCAACAGATAGATCCCTCTCTGATCGAATCTGATCAGAGAGGGATCGTATGGCTACCTTTACTGCAAACATATTGTGAACTGATTTCAGCCTGAAACCGTTCACAATCTGTTGTGGTGGTGGTGGTGCTGCTGCCGCCGCTCCCCCCCCGCATATATTACCTGCTCCGCTGGCGCGAGTCCTCCCGGTCACCGCTGCTCTGTCTCCGCTCTGGTCTCCAGGTCCGGCATGTTTTGCTTCTTCCTGCCCGGCAGGAAGTTTAAACAGTAGAGCGCCCTCTACTGTTTAAACTTCCTGCCGGGCAGGAGGAACTGAAGCATGCCGGAGACCAGCGCGGACACGGAGCAGCGGTGACCGGGGGTAGTTGCGCCGGCGGAGCAGGTAATGTATGCGGCTCTATTGTGTCGGTCGTCGGGCAATCGAACGCCGCTAGCGACGCGCTCCCTACCTGCGGGCGATCGACGGTAATTTTCCGCACGGAGTGATCGACGGGATCGGACGAAATGGATCAAAATTCGGCGTGTAGCGCGAATGATTGGCAGCAGATTCGATCCCAGTGATCGAATCTGCTGTCGAAAAGGCGGCAAATCGGGCCAGTGTATGGCCAGCTTTACACTGATGTATCTGATCTTAATGTTTTATTTCTTAGCTGTGCTACACATACAAATTATAATATCATCATTTTTTTTCGCTTCAGTGTCTCTTTAAAAATTCAGGAATCCACCTGGAGTCCTGGATCCTGTTGGTGGTGGCGGAGAAGGCAGTCAACTGGCCTGCAGGCAGATATGCTGTGTGGGGACCGACTTAGTCTTGGGGCAGGCCTGACTGTGCTTTTCACACCAGGCATCCATGGTCAGATGGACCCTTGACCCAACGCTGTGTGCCAGAGATGACACCACTTGCCTTTTAACATCACGATACAGTTTGGGTATCACAATTTTTGAGAAATAATTGCGGCCTGGTATGTTCCACTGCGGTGTGTGGCTTTGCTTTTGTGTGCTGCTTTTCCTCAGGTGGTCATCCCATTGCAGTTTGTGAGTTTTCATCATGTGCCTTCGTAAGGTAGTTGTCCCTACGTGGGTCTAAGTCTTTCCACGGCTCAATATTCGGTGGCAGAGAGTACAGATGGCATTGCTCTCATCTGAGGAAGAAATACAAAAAAATGTCCACACCGCAGAGCCCTGGGATGATGGCACTTTGGTGATGGCTGCCAAAGGAGTGTTAAGTGGGGTGCCAGAATCAGAGCAGGAGGAGGAAGATATGTCACGCTTCCATGCGGAAGATGAGGTGTTCTGTGTTAAATAGTCAACTACGTCCTGACAACATTGGGGGTTGATGGCACGTGCCTTCTTCTGAACACTGTAGTTTGGTCGAGGGCCGCACAAAATCACGACAGCACGACATCGAACAGACCTGCTGGGTGGCCTGCCTCTGCCTGTTGTTTTGTCCATATTGTGGGGGATGAAGTGAAAGGTATGCACTGACTTGACTAATACAATGTGCAGTCACACAGATGCAGTGAAAGGTATACACTGACTGCTATATAAAACAGCGTGCAGTCACACAGATGCAGTGTAAGGTATGCATAGACTGCTATATAAAACAGCATGCGGTCAAACAGATGCAGTGAAATGTATGCAGTGACTGCTATATAAAACAGCGTGCAGTCACACAGATGCAGTCAAATGTATGCAGTGACTGCTAAATAAAACAGCGTGCGGTCACACAGGTGCAGTGAAAGGTATGCAGTGACAGGTATTCTAATACAATGTGCAGCAGTCACACTAGGCACTGAATGTACTGGGCCTGGCACAGTAAAGCAATTAGCAAGAACCAACTGCGACAGACACGGCTGTATATTCAGTGTCACAAGAACATTAGCTCTCAAAAGAGCTGTTTTGGTGGTGCTTTTCATCAAAAAATATCAGCAAGGAGCAAGCCAACAGACCTCCTAACTATGGCTTTCCCTATATCTCTAGTGTCTCTCCCTTCTCTCACAAATACAGCAGCACTCAGAGTGAGAACATGGTCGACGCTGCTGCCTTATATAAGGGGGGGTCCAGGAGAGAGTGCAGCCTGATTGGCTGCCATGTGTCTGCTGACTGTGATGTAGAGGGTCAAAGTTTAGCCCATTTATGTAGTATAGGGGGCGGGACGAACCCGCATAAAGTTCGCAATCCGATGTGAATGCGAATCCGTGTTGTTTGCGGCGCAAACAACACGGATTCGCATTCACATCGGATTGCGAACTTTATGCGGGCTTTGCGCAAATACGTTCGCGTGCGAACTGTTCGGGACATCTCTACAGGCACGTGCCCACAGGCGTCTTATGATGGAAAGGCATCTCACTTCCCTCCCCGAGCTCCTCTTTCTCTCCTTCCCTATGCAGAGTCCTGATGAGAGTGTTAATGAGAGTATACTCACCTGCTTTCTGCATTCCACTGACAAGATACTTAATACTGAGGTTCCTCTAGCTACCTGATATTTTGGAACACCTTAAGGGCTCTTTCACATTAGGGCAGATTTTCTGCGTTTCAACGCAAAGGGTAAAGTTTGCGTTACCCAAGGTGAAATGAAAGTCCATAGACTTTCATTTTAGCTTTCACATATAACGCAGCCTTTTTGTGCGTTGCGTTACACTGCACCCAGGCGCAGTTTTTCGGCCAACGCTAGCTTTATGCGTTACAATGTTAGTCAATGTAAAACGCACACTATGCGCGTTTTTAATCCGTTAACGCAGGCAATCAATCCCAGAATGCAACAGAGGAACAATGTAGAAAGTTGAAAACTAAAAGAAAAAAAAATTACCTGCGTTTTTCTATGTGCTGTAACGCATTAAAAATGGATTAAAAACGCACACTCACTGCAGTGCAACGCATAACAAAACGCATTAAAACGCATACAACAAAACGTATGCTTTGAGCGTTCTCCAACGCAAGCTCTGATGTGAAAGAGCCCTTCGCTACATAATACTGAGGGTACTTTTGGCTTCCAAATACTAAGGGACACCTGTAGCTACCTATGACGGGTATGGGAAGTAAGGGAGAAGTGACAGCTAGGTAAGCCCATAGCTCCCAACTGTCCCTCTTTTGGAGGGACAGTTCCTCTTTGGGAGCCATGTCCCACTGTCCCCTTTTTTGCCTCATTTGTCCCTCTTTCAGGACTGATGTACAGGTCTATGTAAATATGGAAATTAATCGGGATAGAAATTAATTGGGATAGAAAGGACCAGTGTGATTTGAATTATAAAACACATTTCTCTTATGAAATCTTTCTGGTATCAGTGACTAGGGGTGTGCCGGGGGCGTGATTAGGGGTGTGGCATGGGCGTAGCTTAAATGTCCCTCTTTCTTATCTCAAAAAGTTGGGAGGTATGAGTAAGCCAGCACACACGCAATGCAGTTTGGTGGGACTTTGTTGGTTCATGGAGGGTGAACTCTAAGGTGCCAGGACATCTGTGCCTATAGGCTCCTGTGAGGTCAATCCAGGCCTGAGTGTCGGGGTAGGTGGCATTGCTCAAGAGTGCCTACATCTGGGGGCCCCATAATCTCTAGCAGAGCCGGGACAAGGTCCTCCAGCACCCAAGGCTGAGACACCAAAGGGCGCCCCTCCATCCCTCACACCCCAGCTGTCACACACTGATTGCTATTAGACTAAGAGGGCCACAGGGCCCACAATCTCCCCAACACCTTAATATCTAGTTCTCTGGCCTTCAGTCACTGCTATGTATCCCCTTTTCTTATTTCTTTCTGCTTCATACACAATTAGGAATGACAGCTGAATGAATTGTGCGCCCTCTCCTACACTGCGCCCTGAGGCTGGAGCCTCTCCAGCCTATGCCTCGTCCCGGCCCTGATCTCTAGCTACGCCAATGCTCTGCCCCACCGACAACAGAGACTTCCCTACAGTAGTTTGGGTCTCCTCTTCTCCCACAATGATCTTCCTTCAGGAGGTCATTTCATCTTCTATGCCACAATGGTCTGCGCCTCTCTCACAGTAGTGAAATGTGCCCGTGGTAATTGGTGAGGTTTCACTGTAGCACTCCCTGCCTTTTGAAGATTGTAGATATTTTTTCCCAGTACATTCTGTCCCTTCCCTTTCGTACAGTTGTGAGATATTCCTGCAGTAGTGTGTGTGTCTTCTTCCCACAACGCTGAGATTTCCTGACAGTGTTTTGTGTTCCTGCCCATCTCATAATGAGGAAGGTCTGTCCTCACTAAGGATTAAGAAGTCGCTCTTTGTAGATAGTGGAAAGAAAGGGGTATCCCCCTCCACCAGGGGTGAATATATGACACAAAATGTAGAACAGAGGTGCCAAAAGTATAAAAAGTTTAAAAGTGCTTAGGAGGCAGTGGTGGACTTTCCTCCTGCAAGCAGACTTAAGAGACTGTATTATTTAAAAACATTTATTTGGTAGACTCCAGGGGGTTCGCAACGCGTTTCACAGACTTATACCTGCTTCCTCAGGCAATAGACAATAGGAGCACACAACTGGAGATGAAGGCACAGATTGATGTGTATTAGAACCAACTGCATAGACGTATATAGGTATGTCAGATGATAAAGTGTTATATAGGCACACAGTGTTCGTGAGGGAAAAGATTATTTAATTACACATGGGGCCTGATTCACAAAGCGGTGCAAACTTTTGCACGCCAGTGAAAAGCCCTTTATCACGCCTAAACTCAGTTTAGGCATGATAAGAAGAAACTCGCGCGAAATTCGTGCGCGCAAAGTTTTGCGCGTGCAGTCGCGCAGCGCACAGCGCGGTGCGCGCGATGCGCCCGTTAAACCCTATGGGTGCTGCGCGCGGTATTGCGTGATTGCGCACGGGACTTTGCGCGCGATAAATAGCACAAAGCCGTGCTAACTCAGCGGTGCAAAGGTTATCACGTCTAAAGTCCGCTTTGTGAATCAGGCCCATATAGAGCAACGGTGGGGGTGTAAAAGACAGTAAGTGTGGTCCATATACAAAAAAAGGGGGGGGGGGAAGGGGAGAAGGAACCGGGGGGGGGGGGGGAGGGTGGTTGTGTAAGCCAAAGGAATTGTTTCAAGGGTTGTGACCGCTAGGTGTAAATGATGGTGTAATAGGGGGAGGTGAGGGTGGGGGGGGGGGGGGGTTGGGCAGCAGGGTGAAGACTTCAAGGGCCTGATTCACAAAGCGGTGATAACTCAGTTATCACGCCTAAAATACTTTAGGCGTGATAACTTTGCAGCGCTGAGTTAGCACCGCTTTGTGCTATTTATCGCGCGCAAAGTCCCGCGCGCAAAGTTTTGTGCGCGCAATCACGCAATACCGCGCGCAGCACCCATAGGGTTTAATGGGCGCATTGCGTGGGAATTTTGCGCGAGTTTCTTCTTATCATGCCTAAACTGACTTAGGCGTGATAAAGGGCTTTTCACTGGTGTGCAAACAGTTTGCACCGCTTTGTGAATCAGGCCCCAAGAGCCATTGATAGGTTTAAAAAAAGGGGTTACTAGGTAAAGGTACTTAGTAAAGTATATAAGTGTGTGAACAGCAGGTGCAAAACATGAATAAAAAACAGTGGGCAGGAGCAACAAGATTGATATATGTAGACACTTACCAGCATATGGTCCGGGACACAAGTGGCACCTCAGTGCCGAAGTGTTCCCTTGTTGCTGTTTATATAATAAGTGGACACGCCCCCTAGCCAATCAGAGTGCAGGGAGGCAAGGCATTTTCACCCTATGCGGGAATGCAACCGTTTCGTCGCGTCATCATCAAGCGTCACGTACAACCTTTCCGTCGCACGTACTGCGTCATAAGTGGGCATATGAGTGTGCCCATTACGTCGCACTGTGGGCCAGGAGCACGGCTTCCGGGTTGCAGGCTTACAACGTCATGTGAGCCTAGTGCACATGCGCCGGTGACAGGTTTATGTGTGAACCAAAGGGGAAGGTTCCTTTCTAGCGGAGATTTCTTGGCTGGATAGTGTGCTGGTTAAAGGGAACCTTAACAGAGGGATATGGATGTTTCCTTTAAAACAATACCAGTTGCCTGGCTGTCCTGCTGATCTCTGTGGCTGCAGTAGTGGCTGAATCACACACCAGAGACAAGCATGCAGCTAATCTTGTCAGCTCTGACAATAAACCTGATTTGCTGCATGCTTGTTCAAGGTCTATGGCTAAAAGTATTAGAAGCAGAGGATCAGCAGGACAGCCAGGTAACTAGAATAAAGAAATAAATATGGCAGCCTCCATATCCCTCTAACTTCAGTTGTCCTTTAAGACCATTTATACCACTTTGTTTGCTATGTCAGCTTAGCTAATCCTTTAGGCCTCTTTCACACTGAGACGTTGCGTTTGATGCGACGTTAAAGTTGCACAACATGCCCCTAACGCAGCGCATGTAGGTTATGAAATTGGACGTTATTTTGCACTGCGTTATGTGTCTCTCGGTGCGCCGTTTTCGTTGCATACTGATGGAACAAAAAAACGGCGCATGCGTTAAATTTTGTTAACAAAAAAAAAACATTGCTGAGCATGTGCAATACACATAACGTAGCAAATGTATTGCTAAACGCACAGTATGCAGCACTTTCTAAATATTGCTACACGTTACACACAACGCAACGTGTGCACTGTGAATGTTGCACAGACTTTGTATTGCTGTGCGTTAGTCTGCGTTATAAAATTTTCTAACGTGCCATTTTAATGTCGCACTGTGAAAGAGGCCTTAATTTGCTATTATATTTCTATTAGGAAGTACTTTTTCTATTAGAATAATTTATTATTTGTACTTTTCTGTATAACTGGTCTGGTTATTATTGATTAATAATATTGTTGCTGGGTTGGTCAGTATTGTAATTTAAGATGACTCGAACGGTTCGCCGGCGAATGGTTCCCGGCGAACCTTCGTGGTTCGCGTTCGCGGAGAGCCGTTAACTTTTCTGGAAGTTCCATTCGCCCCCATAGTGCATCATTAGGGTCAACTTTGACCCTCTACATCACAGTCAGCAGGCACATTGTAGCCAATCAGGCTACACTCCCTCCTGGAGCCCCACCCCCCGGCATTAGACTCACTCGTGTGCCTGCAGTAATTAGAGAAGGGAGAGCTGCTGTGCAGAGACCTTTAGGGAAAGCTTAGTTAGGCTCTTGTAGGCTTTTTAGCTTGCTCCTTGCTGATTCTTATTGCTAAAAAAAAGCACCCCTCAACAGCTATTTTGAGAGCTAATCTTGTTCTTGTGATCTTTTGTGTGTGTGTCCCACAGACACCTGTGTTGCAGAGACAGACTTGGTAATTCCTACTGTGTGTGCCACTGCCAGGCCCAGCACATTCAGTGACTACCTGTATGTGTGACAGGTGCACATTGTAATACCCATCACTGCATATACCTACCTGTTGTTCACACAGGGCACCCACCTACCTACGTGAGTGCACGCAGTGTGATATTTAATACCACCAGTTACTGTACCTGTTCACAAGACGTGTGTGTGACAGGTGCAAATTTGTAATACCCATCACTGCATATACCTACCTGTTGTGTTCAGTGCACCACCTACCTGCGTGAGTGCACGCAGTGTGATATACCACTCTGTGCATACCTGTTAACTGCACCTGTGTGACTGCACATTGTATTAGTCAAGTCAGTGCATACCTTTCACTTCATCCCCCCCAATATGGACAAAACAAAAGGCAGAGGCAGCCCACCTGGCAGGTCTGTTCGAGGTCGCGCTGTCGTGATTTCGTGCGGCCCCGACCAAAGTACAGTGTTCAAAAGAAGGCACGTGCCATCAACCTCCAATATTGTCAGGACGTAGTTGACTATTTAACATAGAACACCTCATCTTTCTCAGCTTCCGCACGGAAGAGTGACATATTTTCCTCCTCCTGCTCTGTTCCTGGCACCCCACTTAACACTCAGTCGGCCGCCACCACCAAAGTGACATCACCCCAGGGCTCAGCGGTGTTCAAATTTTTTTGTGTGTCTGCCTCAGATGAGAGCAATGCCATCTGTACTCTTTGCCACCGAAAATTGAGCCGTGGAAAGACCAAGACCCGCGTAGGGACAACTACCTTACGAAGGCACATGATTACAAAGCACAAACTGCAATGGGATGACCACCTGAGGAAAAGCAGCGCACAAAAGCAAAGCTACACACCGCAGTGGAAGATACCAGGCCGCAATTATTTCTCAAAAAAGGCGATACCCAAACTGTATCGTGATGTTGAAAGGCAAGTGGTGACATCTCTGGCACACAGCGTTGGGTCAAGGGTCCATCTGACCACGGATGCCTGGTCTGCAAAGCACGCTCAGGCCTGCCCGAAGACTAAGTTAGTCCCCACACACAGCATCTCTGCCTGCACGCTGTGTAACTGCCTGCCCCAAGACTTAGTCGGTCCCCACACAGCATCTCTGCCCGCAGGCCGGTTGACTGCCTTCTTCGCCACCACCAACAGGGTCCAGGACTCCAGGTGGATTCCTGAATTTTTAAGGCTGCTGCTAGCAGCGGCCGCTACAATAATTTTTCGGGTGCGTGTACATGCCTGCCTAATTTTTCTGGCTGCACTGCAGCTGCAACAACAAAACAAAAAGGCATGTACATGTGTCAATTCCCCTTCGTGATCATTACCTTGCCGCGTTGAATGGGGCTTGCGTATCATAATGAAGCAATGATCGATGACTATATGAGTGTGTCGGGGGGCGTACACCCACGATAATAAGGTCGTTGCTTCATTGTGGACAGACCAAATTTGATTAGCTGGACAGTCACTGTTCTGTCATTCAGCTACCTCAGCCTGGCGACCATATGGGCTGGAAAGTCGCCATCACCTGCACTCTCATCATGGAGTGCACCAGTCCAGCACGGCTGTCACTACACAAACAGCTGTTTGCAGTCACTGCATACCTTTCACTGCATCTTTGACTGCACATTGTATTATGCCTGGCAGTTAGTGCATACCTTTCACTTGAATGGATGGCAGACTTGCCCTCCATAACAGATTCTCGTTAAAGGAGTTAAAGTTGATTCATCTCATATACAGCAGGGCCTCGAAAGTCCTCCTGTATTGTTATTTTTGGTCACTACCTCTGGACGTGCATGCCATGCCTGCTGCCTTCCTTGGATGTGTGGTGGTGGTGGTAGCTGTTTCTTAGGCTCCCACTCTGGACCGGAATCGAACCAGGATTCCCTGGCCATTACCCGTGGTCACCATGCTACTGAGAAAGTACCATCGAAAGTTTCACACAGTTGAATAAATGGCAGACTTGCCCTCCATAACACATTCTTGGCAAATGCTTTCGATTTGGTTTGTCTTGCACTGGGTCAAGGGTCCATCTGACCACAGATGCCTGGTCTGCAAAGCACGGTCAGGGCAGGTACATTACTTATAAAGCAAATGGGTCCTTACTTGGATGTGCGGTGGTGGTAGCCAGTTCTCAGGCTCCCACTCTGGACCAGAATTGAACCCTGATTCCCCAGCCATTACCCGTGGTCATTCACAATGGCAGACTTGCCCTCCATAACAGATTCTCGTTACAGGTACTGAACAGCCAGCAGAAAGTGTAATTAAAAAAAAATAGATGTAAGCTTTAACAATGGTAGAGAAAGAACCATCGAAAGTTGATAAGGCAGTCAGACATTACCTGATATCACTGAGGAAGAGCAATCTCGCCATGGTGCGCACCAGTCCAGCATGGCCGTCACAACACAAACAGCGTTACACAGTGAGTTTGGTGTGTCAGTGTGAAGCAGTAGTCTAATTACACTCCCTGATTGATGTATACACATGCAAGATGTTCTAAAGCACTTTAGGCCTGCAATTTAGCATTCAATGTGATTTCTGCCCTTAAAACGCTGCTTTGCGTCAAATTCAGATTTTTCCCTGGGACTTTTGGCGTCTATCCCACTCATCCATGCAAAAACTCAGATGTTAGACCCCTTGAAACATCTTTTCCATCACTTTTGTGGCCAGCATAAGTGTTTCTAGTTTTTAAAGTTCGCCTCCTCGTTGAAGTCTATTATCACGCGAACCGAACTTTTGCGGAAGTTCGCGAACCCGGTTCGTGAACCTAAAAACGGAGGTTCGGGCCATCTCTAATTGTGATATATAACGCTGCACCTTGCACTTTAGATTAGTGACTGCTTATAATTTATGAATTATTGATTCATTCTTGCAATTTTGCACAATGTTGCACAATACTCTTTGAATTGATTAATTGTATTAATTCACTTGAAAGTGGTCATCAGTTGTTGAATCAGCTCTGATAGCAAATAATTTTTGAATATTAATTTAAGAAATCTGTGATGATTTGTGTGATATATTTTTGTATTGTATCGTGATTAAGTAATATTGCATCTGGCAGTGCATGCCTATTTTGTTTGAATTGAATTTGATTGATTGTGTTGTTCCCAATAAAAATTAATTACTTAATTTATTAAGCTTTCCTTTTTATGGATTGTGTTGTTGTTAATAGACGTTAAAGCAAACCTGAAGTGAAAATAAACTTATGAGACAATGATTTGTATGTGTTGTACAGATAATAAATAGAACATATAATATAATAGCAAATAAAAGTCTCATATTGTTTCCACTACACAAGAGTTAAAAAAAGTCAGTTGTTATCAATGCAAAAGCGCTCCTCTGAGCTCTTCGAGCTACTGGTAGGTACTGCTCATCATTTATGCTTTGTTTTATAGCTTAAGGCCTCTTTCACACCAAGACGTTGCGTTTTAGGGGAAGTTAAGGTCGCATAACGTGCCCCTAACGCAACGCATGGTGGTGTTGAAGTTGGACATCAGATTGAGCCACGTTATGAGGCTCTTGGTGCTATCCTGGGAAGTCCGGATCTTTTCAATGATTCGGATGATTCGAATCGGATTATTGAAAAGATCCAGATTTTTGAACCGAATCTTTGAATCATTTTACTAGGGAAGCAGGAAGCAGGGGTGCAGCAGAGTGAGAGGTGCAGGAGAATGAGGGCACATTGAGGGTGCTAATGGGGAAGGGAGAGATGCAGCAGGAAGATTGTGCTTGTGCACAGAAGCTGCAGTTCCTGTTTCTTCTAGACATCCACTGTGAACCGAATCCTTCATTGTGATGATTCGGATGATTCGACTCACAAAAAAGATCCGGATCAAATATCCGAATCGTTCATGATCTGGAACACTACAGTGCAGTGAATATTAATTAGCCATGTGGCTCGGAACAATAGCGACTCTCCCCTTACTGAGCATGTGCAAACAGTCTAACGCAGCTAAAACCACCTATAACGTACAGCATGCTGCACTTTCTTTAAACGTCCAGTGTTACACTGTAACGCAACGTGGGCACTGTGAACAGCCCATTGATTTTTCATTACTGTGAGTTGGGCTGCATTACAGGCTGCTCTAACGTCAGCCTGTAACGTCCCAATGTGAAAGCAGCCTAAAAGACAGAGTGCGGTTTTAAAACTGCAACTGTGACAGAATGATGCAATGTTACAAAAAAAAATGTATATAACTGAAAATAAAAATATGAAACTATTTTCTTACTAATATTCTATTCATTATCTGTACTACACACACAGTACAATTCATTATATCATGTATTTTTTTTCGCTTCAGGTTTGCTTTAAACATCCATAATGTGCTTTGTTTTGGGGCTCCTTGTTTGGTTTATTATTGGCAGATTTACATTTTGGTTCTCCACCATTGGCTCTGTTAGAGGTTGACTGGCTGGCGCCACGCACACGAGAGGACGTTCCTGGCAGATGTGGGAGAAGTCTGGATTTGTATCAGAGAAGATTCCTCCATCTTTCAGCTGTTTGGGTTCAGCGGACGTACGGGAAATGATGGGAGGAAAATGTGTGCAGCAGGAAGGATTAATACTAATCTCCTTCTCCCGCGGCGGCAGCAATGGCGGCCTGGAGGAAGAGGACACAAATAAGCTGTTCACGGCAGAAAGGCTGCAGGCAGAGATATGAATTTCTGCTCTCCGAATCACTAACTTCAGCTCAAATAAATCAGCCTCAATTAATCCAGTTTTTTTTTCTTTCTTGAAAAGCGCTTTAAAAAAAACACGACGTTCCCCGCGGCTGTCTGAAGCCGTGTTATTGGTTTTGCTGTATTAGTTTACATTTCAGAATCTTATTTGGATTTACAACTTCAGAGAGCATCCAGGGGAGGGAGGTCTGCAAACACATCAGCAGTTATTACCACAGCTCCCAACTGCCCCTCTTTTGGAGTGACAGTCCCTCTTTGGGAACACAATCCCTCAGTCCCTCTTTCTTCCTCATTTGTCCCTCTTTCAGGACTGCTGTACAGATTTATATATTAATATATGTATCTTTCTACTGAAAAATGTGTTTAATCGACTCTAAACTTTATTCTCATCATTTACTGTATATACTTGACTATAAGTCTAGAAATTTAGGTTTGATTCATTTTCATTAAATAAAAGTATAGGGGTCGACTTATACACGAGTCACGAGCAACACTGAGCACACTGAGTAATGTGTGTGCTAATAGTGACACTCACATTTGCAGAAATTTACCCAGTGGTAAGTGACACGTTCTTGATAAAAGAAATGCCAAGAAAGCCAAGGTCTGATAGTCCTGGCCACAACAATTAACGAGGAAAGGGGCGGAGCAAAATACTGGGCTGCAGGAAGGTGGGAGGGTGAATAATTGCTGCACTAGGGGGTCTGGAGGAGTTATTGGCTGCACTTAAAGGACAGGAAGAGTTAAAGCGGATCCAAACCAAACATTTTTTTAATTCAAAATACTGTATGCAATACTGTATGCAGTGCAGCCATTAACCCCTCCTGGTCCCCAAGTGCAACTGTTAATTCTTCCTGGTCCTCAAGTGCAGCCATTAACTTTGCCGGTTAGACTTCTACTCGGGTCAGAACAAAATTCCAGCTTAAGAGGGTCAAATATTGGAGTCGACTTATACGCGAGGTCGATTTATATTTGAGGATATCCGGTAGATTGATAGATTTCCTATTTTCAAATGTTAACATGAAGAAAAATTACTCATGATAAAAAGGACCAGTGTGGGTTGAATGATAAAACAACATCTTTTGATTCTGAATTCTTTGTGATATGCATAGCGAGGGGTCTGGTGGGGCGTGGTTAGAGGTGTGGTGGGTGTGGTTAGAGGTGTGGCAAAGGCATGTCTTAAAGTGTCCCTCTATCTTATCTCGAAAAGTTGGGAGGTAGGTATTACTAATTATATTTACAGCGTCATAGAACAACTTGTGACCACATCACGTGAAGCGACCACATCTATCTACATCGCTAAAAAGACAAGGCTGCATTGTGACCACAAATGAATTTTCAGAACAGTAAGGATTCTTTATGTAAAGCTGTTTTTACCAATGACAGTTTATGAATCCCCAGAAGTCTCCCTCTGTACAGAATATATGTCATGCTAACAACGTGTGTCTAGCTCTGGCTGTGTGCCACGGAACACATTAGGCTGGATACATGTGATGTAAAGTGTGATATATATATATATTTCCTCTCTACATTCTGTTCAGATGGTATAAATAGACTATTTTAGCGTTAACAGCTTTCCTCAGAGGCAATATGACTTACAGCCAGCTGATGAATAAACTTTATCTCATTTAGAGATGTATTGCACTTTTTAAACATTTAGGACCTGTGGCTATATTTATAGTATGTCACCAGTAGTAAGATTGAGTATAAGAGATTGCCAGAGAATCAGCGCCATCTGCTGTACAAAATTGGATTCTATGGAGCTGAGGGTCCCTCACAGGAAACCTGAAGTGAGAGGGATATGGAGGCTGCCATATTTATTTCCTTTTAACCACTTGAGGACCGCTGTGTTAAACCCCCCTAAAGACCAGGCCATTTTTCATAAAAAGGGCCACTGCAGCTTTAATCTTTGCTGCAGGGCCGCACAACACAGCACACAAGTGATTCCCCCTCCCCTTTTCTTCCCACCAACAAAGCATAGCCCCCAACCGTCCCGTTTTCAGCGGGACAGTCCCGATTTGGGGGGGCTGTCCCGCTATCCCGTTATGACCCCCCAGTGTCCCGGGCGGCTGGGGGGTCAGATGTGCAAAAGAAATGATCGAGGCCCCAGCCGGCGGATGCGTTGTGTGGGATGCAGGTCTGGGATAGTATTGTCCCCCCCTCCCTCCGAATGTGCCCCCAAGTGTCCCCCTGTGTGCAGAGATAAGAGCGCAGCGGAGCGGGCAGTCTTACCTTTCCTTCTCACGTACGGGCATCTCTTGCTTCCATCTACTTCCTGTGACGTCACAGGAAGCAGGAAGCGGAGAAGACCAGATGCCCGTACGCGAGAAGGAATGGTAAGACTGCCCGCTCCGCTGCGCTCTTATCTCTGCATACAAGGGGACACTGGGGGGCACATTCGGAGGGAGGGGGGGGACAATACTATCCCAGACCCGCATCCCACACAACGCATCCGCCGGCTGGGGCCTCGATCATTTCTTTTACCTCCTCACCCATGGGCACCCTCTCCCCACCCACAAATATTTTTTTTAATAAAATATATATATATATATATATATATATATATATATATATATATATATATAAATATGATTGACTAGGGGTGTGTCAGGGGGTGTGGTTGGGGTTGTGTCGGGGGCGTGGCTTAAGTGTCCCGCTGTCTCATCTCAAAAAGTTGGGAGGTATGAACAGAGCTCTCTGTTGGTGGGGTGTGATCGCTCCCCCAATGTTTTTTTTTTTAATAAATATTTATATGTTTTATTTTTAATAAAAATTGCCCACAGAGGGGACAGCCGTGTCACACCGCTGTCCCTAATACAGCGCTGCCCTGGATTGCAGCTACACACACACACCACACACACACAAACACCACACACACACACACACACACACACACACACACACCACACACACTCATAGACACACACCACACACACACATACCACACACACACCACACAAACACACACCCATCGCACACACACACACCACACACACACACATACCACACACACACCACACAAACACACACACCACACCCACCACACAAACACACACACACACACCCGCCACACAAACACACACACACACACACACACACACACACCACACACACATACCACACACACACACCACACACACACACACACTCCACACCAACACACACACACACCACACAAACACACACACACACACCCATCACACACACACACACACACACAAACACACACACACACACACACACACACCACACACACATACCACACACACACACCACACACACACACACACACACTCCACACCAACACACACACACACACCACACAAACACACACACACACACCCATCACACACACACACACACACACACACACAAACACTACACCCATCACACACACACACACACCACACATACCACACCCACCACACACACACACCGAGGATGCTTCAGGGTGCCCCAGAGGTGCTGCCAGCTGCATATTCACACTGTAAATAGTAAGGCACTCCCCAAGTGGACAACAGCAGATCAACCAGGGCTGGATTTCTGGAAAGGCCACAAAGGCCCGGGCCTTGAACAGCTGCAGCCCAAGAGGACACCTGGACATATGAAAGTGAAAGCTGCAAATGGGGAGCAATATATTGAGAAGAGAAGCATGTGCCCAAGGGAGCTGTACATGAAAGAGAAGGGCTACAGTACACAATTGTTACACATGGAAAAGGGGGCTACATGTGAAATGGAAGGGGTGCTGCGGCACATGGAAGGGGGGCCCAACGTACTTGGTAGAGGCGCAAAGTATAAATCCGGCCTTGAGATCAACAGACAGGGGTGTAACTAGAGGGGAGCAGCCCCTTGGATTCCAGGGGCCCAGAGGTGTGGGAGGGCCCCCAATTACTAGCCTTCCCTTTCTCTGATACTCCAGATCAGGTGTTTTGTGGCTACACATGTTATGGGTGTGAAGATCCTGATGGCCACACTTGTTTTATGACCCTTGTAAGATGGGCCCCCAGGCTGTGAGGGTCACCAAGAAGCTGCAAAGAAAGCGTAGTGAACATTAAGGGGCCCCATCAAAGTTTTGCTGGGGGCCCCCATGATTTGTAGTTAGTTACGCCCCTGTCAACAGACATGCAGAACGGACCCAGGACCGGGCCAAGGCGAGAGAGGCACCAGCCTCAGGGCACAGTGAAGGAGGGGGCGCAGGGCGGGGCCAAGGCGAGAGAGGCTCCAGCCTCAGGGCGCAGTGTAGGAGGGGGCGCACAACTCACTCAGCTATCGTTCTCTTATTGTGTTTAAAGCAGAGAGAAATAAGAAAAGGGGATACATTGCAGTGACTGCAAGCCAGATAACTAGAGATTAAGGTGTTGGGGCCCTCTTAGTCTAATAGCAATAAGTGTGTGACGCTGAGGTGGGAGGGATGGAGGGGCGCACTTTGATGTCTCAGTCTTCAGTGCTAGAGGACCTTGTCCCAGCTCTGAATGGACCTATTGCTTCCCTCTGTCCATGTACGGGTATCTCATTCACCCATCCACAATGCCCAAACACGGCTTGCATTACCTTTTTGAACAATAGATGCATATCCATAGATTGGCAGATATTTGCTCCAAATGCAGCAGACACTGACATGAGCGGCTGAAGTTGCAGTATCACAAACACATCACTTTCTACATTTGAGTGCGCAAAGTGTGCCAAGAAAGGCGTAAGTGCAGACAGGGGCGTAGCAATAGGGGTTGCAGAGGTAGCGACCGCATCGGGGCCCGTGGGCCAGAGGGGCCCCATGGGGCCCTACCTCAACCAAAGCATTAGCTGTTTATTGGTCCTGTGGTGGTAATAATCACCTCTATAGATACTTTGAATCGTAGTAATCATTAACAAACTGTTCCCCATCCGATTCTTGCACCTCTAATACTATGTATGACCAAGGCAGGTTTTGTTGCGCCGTATTAAGTGTTATATATAGAGTGCTGGGAGGGGCCCCATGTAAAACTCGCACCGGGGCCCATAGCTCCAAAGCTACGCCACTGAGTGCAGATGCATTAAAAGTGGAACTGAAGCCTTCATGAAACTGAGATCATCAGCACTGCATGAAAGGTGAGTGCACTGTGGGCTGTACAGGCATATTCACAAAACATTGGTACAGTTGCTATGCATGCTGAAGATGTAGCACACATTGCGCAATTAGCGTAACCCATAGTACTTTAACAATTCTTGCATTACCTAGGCAATGCGTCGTGCTCTAATCACACTATCTCATCAATGTAATTATGTTAAAATTGCATTGCACTCCATGCACACATCAACTTTACCGATGTTTTGTGATTAAGCCCCGATATGGGTTCAAATATGCTGGTACACAGAGTTTCACAGTACACCTTCACTAACTCTGAGAATCGCTGCAAATGCAAATCAGTATTCAGCAAGGCTTTTTTGTTATTTAGTGCTATTAAAAAGTAAACAGCAAAAAGGATTAGTCTTGGCGTTTTTCAATATACCAAAATCGCAATAAAAAATAAAACATTGTTTTTACACAATACATCGCATAACTCCCAACTGTCCCTCTTTTGGAGGGACAGTCTCGCTTTGTCCCTCTTTCAGGACTTTGTCCCTCTTTCTATGTAAATATATACTGTATATTTCTCTACTAAAAGTGTGTTTGACTCTAAACTTTATTCCCATCCTTTAAATTGATATATTACTAATTTTAAAATGTTAATATGAAGGAAAATGAACCAGGATAGAGAGGACCAGTGTGGTTTGAATTATAAAACAACATATTTTTCTTATGAAATCTTTATGGTATGCGTGACTAAGGGTGTGATGGGGGTGTGATCAGGGGTGTGGCAGGGGTGTGGCTTAAGTTTCCCTCTTTCTCATCTCAAAACGTTGGGAGGTATGCATAGTACTCTTATATAGGCTTTAGTTTATAGTTATACACATTACAAAATGCTACTGTATGCAGGCCTGAAATAAAGTGCAGACACTGGTATGGATGTTGTTATGATGAGGTGGCCCAGAATTCTTCTCTTTCCCACCTAACAGCAGAGAAATCTTAAATATGAAGTTCGGCTTTGCTGGACCACTTATGATCCCAGCACTGGAGATGCTGCAATAAATTGGGTCCAATGCTGTTGCTAGTGACTGGTTTACAGAGAGCTCTCCTCCGCAGATCTCCCCTCTGTTTACTGCTGAATGGGATTTTCTGCACAAACAAATCTGCGTCGTTGTTGTACCTAATGAGACTATAAAAGGATTGACATGATTACTGAGTTCAGGGGAAGTGCAGAGCTGAGCGAGCAGCGGATGAAAGGCCTGTGTGAGATGTCCCAGATTACATCCCATCAGCTATAGATTAATCTGCTTAAAGCACCAGTGTATAGTGTATGTACAGCACGCAGGGGTGATCTGCTGCCCTGACCACACAAGGAAGACCGATGGGAAAAATGTATAGGGAGACAGGTAGATGAATAGATAGGTAGACAGATAGATAGATAGATAGATAGATAGATAGATAGATAGATAGATAGATCAATATACAGCAAAAAGAGCTTAAAGAGGGCCTCCGCAGTAAATTCCAAAGTGAAAAAGAGCCAGACTGATACTTACCATGACAACTCCCCCTCTTTTTTTTTTACCTCAGTGGCACACCTGTGTAACAGGCTGGCTCAGTGGTACAGGCAGAAGCAGAGTGCCTCCATGTGATAGGCTGGCTCAGTGGTACAGGCAGAAGCAGAGTGCCTCCTCCATGTGATAGGCTGGCTCAGTGGCACAGGCAGAAGCAGAGTGCCTCCATGTGATAGGCTGGCTCAGTGGCACAGGCAGAAGCAGAGTACCTACATGTGATACGCTGGCTCAGTGGCACAGGCAGAAGCAGAGTGCCTCCATGTGATAGGCTGGCTCAGTGGTACAGGCAGAAGCAGAGTGCCTCCATGTGATAGGCTGGCTCAGTGGCACAGGCAGAAGCAGAGTGCCTCCATGTGACAGGCTGGCTCAGTGGTACAGGCAGAAGCAGAGTGCCTCCATGTGATAGGCTGGCTCAGTGGCACAGGCAGAAGCAGAGTACCTACATGTGATACGCTGGCTCAGTGGCACAGGCAGAAGCAGAGTGCCTCCATGTAGTGATGCTCAAATACCCCTTTTTAAAATTCGAGTTTGGTCGAATTCGAATAGTAAATTATTCGAGGTCAGTCGAATATTCGAGTCGAATAATTTTTACTATTCGATTCGACCTCGGACTTCGAGCTCACTATTCGAGTCGGTATTCGAGCTAACTATTCGAGCTGACTATTCGAATTGGCCTTAAATAGCTTCCAACACTTGTTTTGAGGGTGAATGATGCAAGAAACATCTTTTTTTCCAAGTAACAACAGCAAGTGATTATGTGGGGATGTTCCTTTAAAAAAAAATGTGGAAAGAGAAGTTGTGTCCTTAATTTTGTTCAGTAGTGTTACTGTATATACTTGTTCTTCTTCTTCTTTATCTTTCTTCTTCTTCTTCTCGATCTTCTTCTTCTATATCTTCTTCTTCTTCTTATATATTGTCTTCTTCATCATCTTCTTCTTCTTCATCTTCTTCTTCTTCTTCTTCTTCTTCATCTTCTTCTTCTTCATCTTCATCTTCTTCTTCTTCTTCATCTTCATCTTCTTCATCTTCTTCATCTTCTTCATCTTCTTCTTCTTCTTCTTCTTCATCTTCTTCTTCTTCATCTTCATCTTCATCTTCTTCTTCTTCTTCTTCTTCTTCATCTTCTTCATCTTCTTCTTCTTCTTCTTCTTCTTCTTCTTCTTCTTCTTCTTCTTCTTCATCTTCTTCATCTTCTTCATCATCTTCTTCATCTTCTTCTTCTTCTTCTTCATCTTCTTCTTCTTCTTCATCTTCTTCTTCTTCATCTTCTTCATCTTCTTCATCTTCTTCTTCTTTTTCATCTTCTTCTTCATCATCTTCTTCATCTTCTTCTTCATCTTCTTCTTCATCTTCATCTTCTCCTTCTCCTTCTTTTTCAATATCGTCTTCTTCTTCTTCACGTATTTCTCTTTTCAATTTTTTTTTTAAAGAAATGCAGCTATTTTTGAGCGTAACAAATAGCTGGTGGGCGCACGCATGTTGGAAGCGCCATTGTATGTGCTCCCTGGCAGTGGAAACACAAAGACAGCAGGAGGTAAATTCAGCAGCAGGAGGAGGAGGATGAGTGTGTGGCAGCAGGCAGTCAATGAGGCAGGCAGCTCGCCGTGACATAATAGCCCTGGTACCTAGCGGTGATACCAGGGCTGTAAATAAACACAACAGGAGGTCCCAGACAGCGGTCGTGCAGCCCACATTGTGTCCAATACACAACTGGGACAACACAGTTTTCAACCCGGGCACCTCAGAAAAATTAAACCTTTTTTTTTTTTTTTAATGGTTTGTTTGGTTTTGGTTTTGCAACCAATATAGCTATTGTTTGACGTAATAGCTGGTGGCAGAGTGGCAGCAGAAGGTAATTCTGTGTACCCTGGCAGTGGGAAACACAGACAGACAGCAGCAGCAGGAGGAGGAATGGAGGAGTAGGCGAGCAGCTATTGTTTGACGTAATAGCTGGTGGCAGAGTGGCAGCAGAAGGTAATTCTGTGTACCCTGGCAGTGGGAAACACAGACAGACAGCAGCAGCAGGAGGAGGAATGGAGGAGTAGGCGAGCAGCTATTGTTTGACGTAATAGCTGGTGGCAGAGTGGCAGCAGAAGGTAAATCATCTGTGTACCCTGGCAGTGGGAAACACAGACAGACAGCAGCAGCAGCAGCAGGAGGAGGTATGGAGGAGCAGTGTGAGTGTGGCAGCAGGTAGGCAGCGTGACATAATAGCCCTGGTACCTAGCGGTGATACCAGGGCTGTAAATAAACACAACAGGAGGTCCCAGACAGCGGTCGTGCAGCCCACATTGTGTCCAATACACAACTGGGACAACACAGTTTTCAACCCGGGCACCTCAGAAAAATTAAACCTTTTTTTTTTTTTAATGGTTTGTTTGGTTTTGGTTTTGCAACCAATATAGCTATTGTTTGACGTAATAGCTGGTGGCAGAGTGGCAGCAGAAGAAGGTAATTCTGTGTACCCTGGCAGTGGGAAACACAGACAGACAGCAGCAGCAGGAGGAGGAATGGAGGAGTAGGCGAGCAGCTATTGTTTGACGTAATAGCTGGTGGCAGAGTGGCAGCAGAAGGTAAATCATCTGTGTACCCTGGCAGTGGGAAACACAGACAGACAGCAGCAGCAGCAGCAGGAGGAGGTATGGAGGAGTAGTGTGAGTGTGGCAGCAGGTAGGCAGCGTGACATAATAGCCCTGGTACCTAGCGGAGATACCAGGGCTGTAAATAAACACAACAGGAGGTCCCAGACAGCGGTCGTGCAGCCCACATTGTGTCCAATACACAACTGGGACAACACAGTTTTCAACCCGGGCACCTCAGAAAAATTAAACCTTTTTTTTTTTTTTTAATGGTTTGTTTGGTTTTGGTTTTGCAACCAATATAGCTATTGTTTGACGTAATAGCTGGTGGCAGAGTGGCAGCAGAAGAAGGTAATTCTGTGTACCCTGGCAGTGGGAAACACAGACAGACAGCAACAGCAGCAGGAGGAATGGAGGAGTAATGTGAGCAGCTATTGTTTGACGTAATAGCTGGTGGCAGAGTGGCAGCAGAAGGTAAATCATCTGTGTAGTGTACCCTGGCAGTGGGAAACACAGACAGACAGCAGCAGCAGCAGCAGGAGGAGGTATGGAGGAGTAGTGTGAGTGTGGCAGCAGGTAGGCAGCGTGACATAATAGCCCTGGTACCTAGCGGTGATACCAGGGCTGTAAATAAACACAACAGGAGGTCCCAGACAGCGGTCGTGCAGCCCACATTGTGTCCAATACACAACTGGGACAACACAGTTTTTTAACCCGGGCACCTCAGAAAAATTAAACCTTTTTTTTTTTTTTATCGTTTTTTGGTTTTTGGTTTTGCAACCAATATAGCTATTGTTTGACGTAATAGCTGGTGGCAGAGTGGCAGCAGAAGAAGGTAATTCTGTGTACCCTGGCAGTGGGAAACACAGACAGACAGCAGAAGGGCAGTACACAGCAGCCCACTGTAGGTGTAAAATGTGTGGCTGCAGGCGACGTAATAGTCAAAGTGAACCAGGCTGGCTTAGTGAGCAGGAGCCAGGAGGTGGTAAAGGGTGGTAAGGCACATTAACGATGGTTCCGGCAGCCAGTTCATGTCCCCCTCTCGCCGACAACAGGGGCCAGGAACTCGCCTTCCACCCACGCCTGGTTCATCTTGAGAAACGTCAGTCTGTCCACAGACTTGTGAGACAGACGTGAGCGTTTCTCGGTGACCACGCCACCAGCTGCACTGAAGCAGCGCTCGGACAGCACGCTGGAAGGGGGGCAGGACAGCACTTCCAGGGCGTACTGCGCCAGCTCGCTCCAGATCTCCATGCGCTTGACCCAATACTCCATGGGATCAACAGGGGCATCGCTGTCAAGCCCGCTGTACGACCCCATGTAGTCAGCCACCATGCGGGTCAGGCGCTGGCTGTGACCGGAGGAGGATGCTGCTGCATGCATCTCCTCTCTAGTCACTGCTGCCGGAGCCTCTACAGTCCTGTAGAGCTCGTGGCTGAGAGACAGCAGGTCTGTGGGGCGCTTGCTGCTGCTGGATGCAGGCACCTGCTGCTGCCTCTGTGCTGGCTGCTGGACAGTGGGGGTGGAAGGCTGGGGGAAGGCTTCCTCCAAGCGCTCAACAAGGGCCTGCTGCAAGCTCCTTATTTGTTGCGCTGGGTCTCCTCCTGCAGGCGGCAGGAACTGGCTCAACTTCCCCTTGAGGCGTGGGTCCAACATCATGCTGATCCAGATGTCCTCCCTCTGCTTCATCTGGATCACCCTGGGGTCCCTGCGCAGGCACGTCAGCATGTGCGCTGCCATTGGGAAGAGGCGGGCCACGTCTGCTGGCACATCGACGTCAGTGCTGTCTAGAGTTGGGCCGAACGGTTCGCCTGCGAACGGTTCCATGCGAACTTCAGTGGTTCGCGTTCGCGTCCCGCAGGCGAACCTTTGCGGAAGTTCGGTTCGCCCCATAATGCACATGGAGGGTCAACTTTGACCCTCTACATCACAGTCAGCAGGCCCAGTGTAGCCAATTAGGCTACACTAGCCCCTGGAGCCCCACCCCCCCTTATATAAGGCAGGCAGCGGCGGCCATTACGGCCACTCGTGTGCCTGCATTAGTCAGAGTAGGGCGAGCTGCTGCAGACTGTCTCTCAGGGAAAGATTAGTTAGGCTTAGCTTGTTCCTGTCTGGCTGCATACCTGTTCTGTGAACCCACCACTGCATACCTGTGCTGTGAACCCACCACTGCATACCTGTGCTGTGAACCCACCACTGCATACCTGTTCTGTTCAGTGGACCCGCCACTGCATACTTGTTCTGTTTAGTGAACCGCCACTGTATACCTGTTCTGTTTAGTGAACCCGCCACTGCATACCTGTTCTGTTCAGTGGACCCGCCACTGCATACCTGTTCTGTTTAGTGAACCCGCCACTGCATACCTGTTCTGTTCAGTGGACCCGCCACTGCATACCTGTTCTGTTTAGTGAACCGCCACTGTATACCTGTTCTGTTTAGTGAACCCGCCACTGCATACCTGTTCTGTTCAGTGGACCCGCCACTGCATACCTGTTCTGTGAACCCACCACTGTATACCTGTTCTGTTCAGTGAACCCACCGCATCAGTGCGCATACCTGTGCAGTTAAGTGAACCCGCCACTGCATACCTGTTCTGTTCAGTGGACCCGCCACTGCATACCTGTTCTGTTTAGTGAACCGCCACTGTATACCTGTTCTGTTCAGTGAACCCAGCGCATTCCGGATCCACCCTCCACCAACGCCTGGAACGGCAGGTAGCCGACTACCTGGCCTTAAGTGTGGATGTAGACACTGCTGTGAACAGCGATGAGGAACCCTTGAACTACTGGGTGCGCAGGCTTGACCTGTGGCCAGAGCTGTCCCAATTTGCCATCCAACTTCTCTCCTGCCCTGCCGCAAGCGTCCTCTCAGAAAGGACCTTCAGCGCAGCTGGAGGCATTGTCACAGAGAAGAGAAGTCGCCTAAGTCACAAAAGTGTTAAGTACCTCACCTTTATCAAAATGAATGAGGCATGGATCCCGGAGGGCTGCTGCCCGCCCCAAGACTAAGTCAGTCCCCGCACATACAGCATCTCTGCCTGCACGCCGTGTGACTGGCTGCCTGGCCTGCCCCAAGAAGACTAAGTCGCTCCCAGTCCCTCCACACAGCATGTCTGCCTGCAGGCCGCTTGACTACCTTCTCCGCCACCACCAACAGGGTCCGGGACTCCAGGCGGATTGCTGAATTTTTTAGGCCGCTGCTAGCAGCGGCCGCTGTAATAATTTTTCGGGTGCGTGTACATGACTGCCTAATATTTCTGGCTGCACTGCGGGCAGCTGCAACAACAAAAGAAAAGGCATGTACATGCGCCCATTCCCCTTCGTGATCATTACCTTGCCGTGGTGAAGGGGCTTGCGTATCACAATGGAGCAATGACCGGCGCCTAGATGAGTGTCTCGGGGGGCACACCCACGATAATAAGGTCGTTGCCTCATTGTGGTCAGACCAAATTTGATCAGCTGGACAGTCACTGTTCTGTCATTCAGCTACATCAGCCAGGTGACCATATGGGCTGTAAAGCCACCAAAACCTGCGCTCTCGCAGGGACGGATCTAGGGGGGGGGGCAAGCGGGTATCTTGCCCCTGGCGCAGTTTGTTGAATTCTTAAAAAGGCAGCAAAATAAAAGGCAGTTTAGGCGCCAAAACCTGACCTTTAGGCGCCAAAACCTGACCTTGCCCCAGGCGCAACTTGGTCTTGATCCGTCCCTGCACTCTCGCCATGGTGCGCACCAGTAAAGCACGGCCGTCACTACACAAACAGCTGTTTGCGGTGCGTTACACGATGAGTTTGGTGTGTCAGTGTGAAGCAGTACCTTAATTACACTACCTGATTGATGTATACACATGCAAGATGTTTGAAAGCACTTTAGGCCTGTCATTTAGCATTCAATGTGATTTCTGCCCTTAAAACGCTGCTTTGCGTCAAATCCAGATTTTTCCCGGGGACTTTTGCCATGTATCCCACTCCGCCATCCCCCCCTCCAGGTGTTAGACCCCTTGAAACATCTTTTCCATCACTTTTGTGGCCAGCATAATTATTTTTTTTTTTCAAAGTTCGCATCCCCATTGAAGTCTATTGCGGTTCGCGAACTTTAACGCGAACCGAACCTTTCGCGAAAGTTCGCGAACCCGGTTCGCGAACCGAAAATCGGAGGTTCGGCCCAACTCTAGTGCTGTCCTCATCCTCCTCCTCTGCCGCCTCATCCTCTCTCCACCCCCGCACCAACTCAGCTGCGCTGTGCTGATCCCCCTCATCAGCAGCCAGGTCAGGGACCTCCACCAAGTCCTCCTCCTCCTCCCCCTCAGAGGTGGACTGCGCAGCTGGTTGCCGCTCCTGCTGGTCCAAGGCTGCCGCTCCCTGTTCCAGCAAAGCATCGAGGGCCCTGTTCAGCAGAGAAACCAGGGGCACCCACTCGCAGACCATAGCATGGTCCCTGCTCACCATGTTTGTGGCCTGCAGGAAGGGAGCCAGCACTAAGCACACCTGCTGCATGTGCCTCCAGTCATCATCGGGGACGATGGACGGGATGTTGCTGGTCTTGTCCCTTCTCTGAGCTGCGGAAACAGTGGCCAGGGCAAGGTACTGTTTGACAGCGTGCCTCTGTTCAACCAGACGCTCCAACATCGCCAGGGTGGAGTTCCAGCGAGTCGGAACGTCAAGGATCAGCCGATGGCGTGGCAGATCCAGCTCCTTTTGCACGTCTTCCAGGCTCGCACAGGCTGCAGCCGAGCGCCGGAAGTGACGCACAACATTCCTTGCCGTTTCCAGCAGTTCGCCCATCCCCTGGTAGGTGCGCAGGAACTTCTGCACCACCAGGTTCAGCACGTGGGCAAGACAGGGGATGTGGGTCAGGTTTCCCCTGTCTATTGCGGCAACCAGATTGGCCCCATTGTCGGCCACCACCTCTCCGACTCTGAGGCCTCTGGGGGTCAGCCAAATCCTCTCCTGCTCCTGGAGTTTGGCCAACACATGGGTTGCCGTCAGCTTGGTCTTCCCAAGGCTGACCAAGTGCAGCAGCGCTTGGCAGTGGCGGGCCTTCACGCTGTTGCTGAGGCGGGGGGTTTGGCCAGGTGTGCCGGAGGATGGCAGAGGATCGGAGGAACCTGCTGCAGTTCCCCTGAGCCTGCGGGGTGGCACCACCCACTGTGTTGCTGCTGCTGCTGTGCCCGCTGCTGCTCTCCCATCCTCACCCCCTTCCACCAAGCTGACCCAGTGGACAGTGAAGGACAGGTAGCGGCCTGTCCCGAAGCGGCTGCTCCAGGAGTCCATGGTGACGTGGACCCTTTCACCAACCGCGTGCTCCAGCCCTCGCTCCACATTGGCCATCACAAAGCGGTGCAGTGCAGGAATGGCCTTGCGGGCAAAGAAGTGTCTGCTGGGGAGCTGCCAGTCTGGGGCTGCGCAAGCAAGCAGCGCACGAATGTCGCTCCCCTCCTGCACGAGCGTGTACGGCAGGAGTTGGGAGCACATGGCCCGTGCCAGCAAGCCGTTCAGCTGCCGCACGCGACGGCTGCTGGGAGGCAGAGCCCTAACCACCCCCTGGAAGGACTCGCTCAAAAGGCTCTGGCGTGGCCTTTTGCTGACACGGGAATCAGCAGACACAGCAGAGGAGGCCACTGAGGACTGGCTGCCAGAACAGGCCTCAGTGTCGGCGGCAGGAGTTGCAGAGGGGGGAGGAGCAGTGCGTTTCCGCACTCCTGCTGGTGCTGCTGGAGGAGCAGGAGGGCGGGTGGCTGCTGTTGCTGCTGCTGCTGCTGAAGGCTGTGCAGTGATGGGTGTGGTGCCACTGCCAGCAGCAGATGCCTTCAGCCTCTGGAACTCCTCATGCTGGTGGAAATGTTTAGCCGCAAGGTGGTTGATGAGCGAGCTGGTGCTGAACTTTAACCACTTGCCGACCGCACACTCATAACGTGCGTCGGCAAAGTGGCAGCTGCAGGACCAGCGACGCAGTACTGCGTCGCCAGCTGCAGCCTAATTAATCAGGAAGCAGCCGCTCGTACGAGCGGCTGCTTCCTGTCAAATCACGGCGGGGGGCTCCGTGAATAGCCTGCGGGCCGCCGATGGCGGCTCGCAGGCTAGATGTAAACACAAGCGGAAATAATCCGCTTTGTTTACATTTGTACGGCGCTGCTGCGCAGCAGCGCCGTAAGGCAGATCGGCGATCCCCGGCCAATCAGCGGCCGGGGATCGCCGCCATGTGACAGGAGACAGCCTGTCACTGGCTGCACAGGACGGATAGCGTCCTGTGCAGCCCGGCTTACCAAAGGGGGCCAGGTAGGAGAGGGAGGGGGAGCATTTCGTCGCGGAGGGGGGCTTTGAGGTGCCCCCCCCGCCAGCCACTCGCAGGCAGCAGAGATCAGACCCCCCCAGCACATCATCCCCATAGGGGGGAAAAAAGGGGGGCAATCTGATCTCCCTGCCTGCACCCTGATCTGTGCTGGGGGCTGCAGAGCCCACCCAGCACAGATCAATCAAACCAGCGCTGGTCCTTAAGGGGGGGTAAAGGGTGGGTCCTCAAGTGGTTAAGGGGTCTGCACCTCTGCTCAACTTCCGCTGACAGTGGTTGCAAGTGGCGTACTTGCTGTACACAGTGGGCATGGTGAAAAACCGCCAGATTGGTGACAGAAACTTCCCCCTACGGCATGGAAGCGCTGCTGCCTGTCTCCCTGTGGTGGTTGGGGGGGGGGCTTGGGTGCGGCTGGTGGTGGTACTGGCTGATGCTGCTGCTGCTGCTGCTGCTGAGCCTGAGACACCAGCAGGCTGTGGAACGCTGCCAATGCTTGCAATGATGCGCCTCCTTGCAAGGCCCACAAGCGCATCCTCCTCCTCCTCCTCAGAGCTGCTGAGGACGACATCCCCTGGAGGTGGTGGCACCCAGTCTCTGTCTGTCACCGGGTCATCATCATCCTCCCCCTCCTGAAACATGTCCTGCTGGGATGAGGACCCCCCAAACTCCTCTCCTGATGCATGGATGGGCTGCTTGACTGTCGCCACAGTCTTGCTGTCCAATCCCTCATCCCCCAAAGTGCCCATCAGCATCTCCTCCTCAAGATCGCCAACAACAGCAGACAATTTACTCATGATGCCTGGGGTCAAAAGACTGCTGAATGACAGGTCGGCGAGTGACGGTGAACTGGCCTCCTCCCCAGACCCTGCTGGGCGGCTGCTGCGAACAGGGGTGGTGGTGGTGGTGGTGGTGGTGGTGAGGGTGGAGGCCTCGGATGCAGAGCTGATGGCGGGCTGCTCATCCTCCGTCATGAGTTGCACCACAGTGTCTGCATCCTTTTCCTCAATGGGACGTTTCCGACCCGGCTGGAGGAAAATGGGAGCAGGTGCTACACGCTGCTGCTGCTGTGTCTCTGCAGCGTGAGTTGCAGATGCTCCTGCTGGGCGGCGCCCAAGGCGTCCACGGCCAGTGGCTATGGGAGGAATGTTAGCCACTGACGCTGCTGCTGCGGAACTGTGCATGGTGGCGCGCCCGCGGCCGCGGCTTGCCACAATGCTGCTCCCTCTCCTCCTGATTCCCTTGCTGCCCTTCCCCTTGCCCAAACCGCGCTGGCTGCCACTTCCAGACATCTTAAATGTTTTGGGCGTATAGACAAAAGTTTTGTAAAAGGGCGGGTGAAAAGTGGGGTACTTTAATGGAGTGGGTTGGTTGGTGAGGTGACTGAGTGAGTGTCCCCTAGTACAGTAAGTAAGTAGTAACAGTCAGGAAGTACAACTAGCAGTTACAATAATCAGTAGTAATCACAAGTAAATTTAGTGTGTGTACACTCAGACAGTGAGTGCACGCACGCAGGAGCTAGTAGCCTATGGACAGTGACTGAGTGTCCTAGACTCCTAGTACAGTAAGAGTAAGTAGTAACAGTAAGTAGAACTAACTAATTACGATAATCAATCAGCGATCAGAAGGAAATAGAGTGTGTGTTGTGTGTGTACACTCAGACAGTGAGTGCACGCACGCAGGAGCTAGTAGCCTATGAACACAGTGACTGAGTGTCCTAGACTCCTAGTACAGTAAGAGTAAGTAGTAACAGTAAGTAGAACTAACTAATTACAATAATCAATCAGCGATCAGAAGGAAATGGAGTGTGGGTGTGTGTACACTCAGACAGTGAGTGCACGCACGCAGGAGCTAGTAGCCTATGAACACAGTGACTGAGTGTCCTAGACTCCTAGTACAGTAAGAGTAAGTAGTAACAGTAAGTAGAACTAACTAATTACAATAATCAATCAGCGATCAGAAGGAAATGGAGTGTGGGTGTGTGTACACTCAGACAGTGAGTGCACGCACGCAGGAGCTAGTAGCCTATGAACACAGTGACTGAGTGTCCTAGACTCCTAGTACAGTAAGAGTAAGTAGTAACAGTAAGTAGAACTAACTAATTACAATAATCAATCAGCGATCAGAAGGAAATGGAGTGTGGGTGTGTGTACACTCGAGTGCACGCACGCAGGAGCTAGTAGCCTATGAACACAGTGACTGAGTGTCCTAGACTCCTAGTACAGTAAGAGTAAGTAGTAACAGTAAGTAGAACTAACTAATTACAATAATCAATCAGCGATCAGAAGGAAATGGAGTGTGGGTGTGTGTACACTCAGACAGTGAGTGCACGCACGCAGGAGCTAGTAGCCTATGAACACAGTGACTGAGTGTCCTAGACTCCTAGTACAGTAAGAGTAAGTAGTAACAGTAAGTAGAACTAACTAATTACAATAATCAATCAGCGATCAGAAGGAAATAGAGTGTGGGTGGTGTGTGTACACTCAGACAGTGAGTGACCGCACGCAGGAGCTAGTAGCCTATGGACAGTGACTGAGTGTCCTAGACTCCTAGTACAGTAAGAGTAAGTAGTAACAGTAAGTACAACTAACTAATTACGATAATCAATCAGCGATCAGAAGGAAATGGAGTGTGGGTGTGTGTACACTCAGACAGTGAGTGCACGCACGCAGGAGCTAGTAGCCTATGGACAGTGACTGAGTGTCCTAGACTCCTAGTACAGTAAGAGTAAGTAGTAACAGTAAGTAGAACTAACTAATTACGATAATCAATCAGCGATCAGAAGGAAATAGAGTGTGTGTTGTGTGTGTACACTCAGACAGTGAGTGCACGCACGCAGGAGCTAGTAGCCTATGAACACAGTGACTGAGTGTCCTAGACTCCTAGTACAGTAAGAGTAAGTAGTAACAGTAAGTAGAACTAACTAATTACAATAATCAATCAGCGATCAGAAGGAAATGGAGTGTGGGTGTGTGTACACTCAGACAGTGAGTGCACGCACGCAGGAGCTAGTAGCCTATGAACACAGTGACTGAGTGTCCTAGACTCCTAGTACAGTAAGAGTAAGTAGTAACAGTAAGTAGAACTAACTAATTACAATAATCAATCAGCGATCAGAAGGAAATAGAGTGTGGGTGGTGTGTGTACACTCAGACAGTGAGTGACCGCACGCAGGAGCTAGTAGCCTATGGACAGTGACTGAGTGTCCTAGACTCCTAGTACAGTAAGAGTAAGTAGTAACAGTAAGTACAACTAACTAATTACAATAATCAATCAGCGATCAGAAGGAAATGGAGTGTGGGTGTGTGTACACTCAGACAGTGAGTGCACGCACGCAGGAGCTAGTAGCCTATGAACACAGTGACTGAGTGTCCTAGACTCCTAGTACAGTAAGAGTAAGTAGTAACAGTAAGTAGAACTAACTAATTACAATAATCAATCAGCGATCAGAAGGAAATAGAGTGTGGGTGGTGTGTGTACACTCAGACAGTGAGTGACCGCACGCAGGAGCTAGTAGCCTATGGACAGTGACTGAGTGTCCTAGACTCCTAGTACAGTAAGAGTAAGTAGTAACAGTAAGTACAACTAACTAATTACGATAATCAATCAGCGATCAGAAGGAAATGGAGTGTGGGTGTGTGTACACTCAGACAGTGAGTGCACGCACGCAGGAGCTAGTAGCCTATGGACAGTGACTGAGTGTCCTAGACTCCTAGTACAGTAAGAGTAAGTAGTAACAGTAAGTAGAACTAACTAATTACAATAATCAATCAGCGATCAGAAGGAAATAGAGTGTGGGTGGTGTGTGTACACTCAGACAGTGAGTGCACACACGCAGGAGCTAGTAGCCTATGAACACAGTGACTGAGTGTCCTAGACTCCTAGTACAGTAAGAGTAAGTAGTAACAGTAAGTAGAACTAACTAATTACGATAATCAATCAGCGATCAGAAGGAAATAGAGTGTGTGTTGTGTGTGTACACTCAGACAGTGAGTGCACGCACGCAGGAGCTAGTAGCCTATGAACACAGTGACTGAGTGTCCTAGACTCCTAGTACAGTAAGAGTAAGTAGTAACAGTAAGTAGAACTAACTAATTACAATAATCAATCAGCGATCAGAAGGAAATGGAGTGTGGGTGTGTGTACACTCAGACAGTGAGTGCACGCACGCAGGAGCTAGTAGCCTATGAACACAGTGACTGAGTGTCCTAGACTCCTAGTACAGTAAGAGTAAGTAGTAACAGTAAGTAGAACTAACTAATTACAATAATCAATCAGCGATCAGAAGGAAATAGAGTGTGGGTGGTGTGTGTACACTCAGACAGTGAGTGACCGCACGCAGGAGCTAGTAGCCTATGGACAGTGACTGAGTGTCCTAGACTCCTAGTACAGTAAGAGTAAGTAGTAACAGTAAGTACAACTAACTAATTACAATAATCAATCAGCGATCAGAAGGAAATGGAGTGTGGGTGTGTGTACACTCAGACAGTGAGTGCACGCACGCAGGAGCTAGTAGCCTATGAACACAGTGACTGAGTGTCCTAGACTCCTAGTACAGTAAGAGTAAGTAGTAACAGTAAGTAGAACTAACTAATTACAATAATCAATCAGCGATCAGAAGGAAATAGAGTGTGGGTGGTGTGTGTACACTCAGACAGTGAGTGACCGCACGCAGGAGCTAGTAGCCTATGGACAGTGACTGAGTGTCCTAGACTCCTAGTACAGTAAGAGTAAGTAGTAACAGTAAGTACAACTAACTAATTACGATAATCAATCAGCGATCAGAAGGAAATGGAGTGTGGGTGTGTGTACACTCAGACAGTGAGTGCACGCACGCAGGAGCTAGTAGCCTATGGACAGTGACTGAGTGTCCTAGACTCCTAGTACAGTAAGAGTAAGTAGTAACAGTAAGTAGAACTAACTAATTACGATAATCAATCAGTGATCAGAAGGAAATAGAGTGTGTGTTGTGTGTGTACACTCAGACAGTGAGTGCAGTGCGCACACGCAGGAGCTAGTAGCCTATATGAACAGTGACAGTGAGTGTCCCTACGGGTACAGTAAGAGTAAGTAGTAAGTAAGTACAACTAACTAACAATAATCTATCAGTAATCAGAAGGAAATAGAGTGTGTGTACACACAGACAGTGAGTGAGTGCACACACGCAGGAGCTAGCTAGTAGCCTATAAACAGTGACAGTCAGTGAGTGTCCTACTCCTAGTACAGTATAACTACAATACTATTAGTAAAGGACAGCAGAAATACTGGTATAGATGAGAGAAATAAACAGAGGACAGCTGCCCACAGAGGCAAGGCCCCCCTGAGGCCTAAACCTGTAAGCTTGCAGCAGCTGCCTGTCTCTAATGTAACACACAAGCTACTAACTAAAATACAATGTCTATCTAACTAACAACAATATAGGTGTATATGGCAGGTGTAGGTGAGCAAAAACGCTAGGTAAATGATCACAATAGAGCACTTGCTAAGCCAAAGCACAAAGGAGCAACTCTCTCTCTGTACAAGTCTCAGGCAAGCATGGAGAAACGGAACATGGCGGCCGCTATTTATAGGGTAGGGGCTGGCCAGGGTCCCCCTCTGTGATTGGCTGCCGTCAGAGGGCCTGGGAGCCCTCTGATTGGCTCTAAGGACATCAATCTGGGCTATGACGCTATTCGAGCTCGGTACCGAGCTCGAATAGCGCCGGGTTGCTCGAATAGCTCGAATAGTGAATGGGCTATTCGAGTGTACTCGGATAGCCCATTCGAATAGCTCCAGCTATTCGGAGCTCGAATACCGAGCTCGAATAGCTGAAAAAGAGCTCGAATATTCGAGCTACTCGAATATTCGAGCTCTGCTGAGCACCACTGCCTCCATGTGACACGCTGGCTCAGTGGTACAGGCAGAAGCAGAGTGCCTCCATGTGATACGCTGGCTCAGTGGCACAGGCAGAAGCAGAGTACCTACATGTGATACGCTGGCTCAGTGGCACAGGCAGAAGCAGAGTGCCTCCATGTGACAGGCTGGCTCAGTGGTACAGGCAGAAGCAGAGTACCTACATGTGATAGGCTGGCTCAGTGGTACAGGCAGAAGCAGAGTGCCTCCTCCATGTGATAGGCTGGCTCAGTGGTACAGGCAGAAGCAGAGTGCCTCCATGTGATACGCTGGCTCAGTGGCACAGGCAGAAGCAGAGTACCTACATGTGATACGCTGGCTCAGTGGCACAGGCAGAAGCAGAGTGCCTCCATGTGACAGGCTGGCTCAGTGGTACAGGCAGAAGCAGAGTACCTACATGTGATAGGCTGGCTCAGTGGTACAGGCAGAAGCAGAGTGCCTCCTCCATGTGATAGGCTGGCTCAGTGGCACAGGCAGAAGCAGAGTGCCTCCATGTGATAGGCTGGCTCAGTGGTACAGGCAGAAGCAGAGTGCCTACATGTGATACGCTGGCTCAGTGGCACAGGCAGAAGCAGAGTGCCTCCATGTGATAGGCTGGCTCAGTGGTACAGGCAGAAGCAGAGTACCTCCATGTGATACGCTGGCTTAGTGGCACAGGTAGAAGTAAAGAAGAGAACCCATCAGGTCAAACTAAGAAGCTCATCGCACCCACTTAGAAAACCAATCTCTTAGAAGTCTTTGCAAACGCATGAAAACTGCCATGGCAATTTTTCAGAAAAAGGGTGTGGCTAACCAACAAAACCTGGATTTTATGGCACAAGTGACCAGATTTTAGACATTTATTTCCTGCTACTCTGTTATAACTTCTGCTGCCTGTGCTGATAGTATTAGCCAGCACTATAGCACCCCCAACCTGCTCCTTAGCACAGGCAAAGCACTTCCACATACATGAGAGGTGGCTCGCTGGCTACCCCAAGTGCCCCATCTTCTCTCCCTGCCTTCCACTGCAGAGTGCGAGCAGAAGCATTAATCAAAGCAGAAGATTCACCATCTCCCACATTCCATCTTTCATCTCTCCTTTGGCTATTTAAACGAGGAAGGGTACACACACCCATTTATTGCCAGAGAGCGCTGCCGCAGGCACCTATCTGCCTAGCTACCTTACCAATTAACCCAGCACCCTCAGTAAAAAAAAAATTCTGGAGTCGCCCCTTGCGGACCAGTGACTTATGGCGTTAGAGGCAGAGTATCAGCACAGGATTCAGGCAACCGGCATTGCTTGTTAGAGAATGAAATGGCAGCCTCCGTGTTCCTTTCATTTCAGGTCCCTTTAAAAAGAAAACTCCATAAGCAGAAATGTATCTCATTCTGTCATAATGCCTAACAGTAACCCACTAACCCTAATCCTTCTGTAACCTTTTACACCTAACCAGAGCCGAGGCGAGAGAGGCTCCAGCCTCAGGGCGCAGTGTAGGAGGGGGCACCCAACTCACTCAGCTATCATTCCCCTATTGTGTTTGAAGCAGAGAGAAATAAGAAAAGGGGATACATGGCAGTGACTGCAAGCCAGATAACAAGAGATGAAGGTGTTGTGGGCCCTGGGGCACCTCTTAGTCTAATAGCAATCAGTGTGTGACGTCTGGGGTGGGAGGGATGGAGGGGCACACTTTGGTGTCTCTGCCCTGGGTGCTGGAGGGGAAGCGGGAAAAAAGGGCGCAGGCAGCTAGTGGACAAAAAGGGCGCCGCCATTCACTCTCATAATAAATAACGTTTAATGGGCGCCGAGCAGGAAAAAAGGGCGCCGGAGATAAATAACGTTTACAAACGGCGCCCGGAGATTTTTAATGATTTATAACTGTGCTTGTGGTGATTTACGTTTATAAAATGCACCCGTGCCGAATAACGTTTATAAAAATACTAAACATATTTATCTTATTTAACTAATTAAAACATTATTTAAAGTTTTATTCCTTACTGTTTGTAAAACATTATTATTCACAAAATAAAGCGATCAGTATGTAACGTAAATTGCAATATATTTTTTGCAGCCACAATTAGTAAAACGTTATTATACACATAATAAAGCGATCAGTAAGGGGGGTCTTAGGTTTAGGCACCACCAGGGGGGTCTTAGGTTTAGGCACCACCAGGGGGGTCTTAGGTTTAGGCACCACCAGGGGGGTGTTAGGTTTAGGCACCACCAGGGGGGTGTTAGGTTTAGGCACCACCAGGGGGGTCTTAGGTTTAGGCACCACCAGGGGGGTCTTAGGTTTAGGCACCACCATGGGGGTCTTAGGTTTAGGCACCACCAGGGGGGTCTCAGGGTTAGGCACCACCATGGGGGTCTTAGGTTTAGGCACCACCAGGGGGGTGTTAGGTTTAGGCACCACCAGGGGGGTCTTAGGTTTAGGCACCACCAGGGGGGTCTAAGGGTTAGGCACCACCATGGGGGTCTTAGGTTTAGGCACCACCAGGGGGGTGTTAGGTTTAGGCACCACCAGGGGGGTGTTAGGTTTAGGCACCACCAGGGGGGTCTTAGGTTTAGGCACCACCAGTGGGGGTCTTAGGTTTAGGCACCACCAGGGGGGTCTTAGGTTTAGGCACCACCAGGGGGGTCTAGGGATTAGGGATAGGTATAGGGAGGGTTCTGTGTGAGAGTAGGGTTAAGTATAGTTACAGTACAATATAAACCACCAGGGGGGTGGTTAGGCACCACCAGGGGGGTCTTAGGGTTAGGCACCACCAGGGGGGTCTTAGGTTTAGGCACCACCAGGGGGGGTCTAGGGGTTAGGGATAGGTACAGGGAGGGTTCTGTGTGAGAGTAGGCTTAGGTATAGTTTTAGTAAAATTTTAGTAATACTTACTAATGTTTTACAACACTTATTATGAACGTAGTTATATTTATATCATCGTTATAAAGAATATTTTCAGATTTTATTATAAGAACAAACCATAAATGAAGGTTATTCACAATAATATACAATTATAACAATTAAACATATATTATCTTTTTTAATAAACATAATTATAAGTTTCACTTTTGAAACAGGGAAGATTAACGTTTTCACAATTGCCGATTTCATAAACATTATTTAATGATTTATAATTTTGTAAAACATTATTTGTAAACGAAATATAGCACACTATTTTTATAAACGCTATTAATGATTAATTATTAATTAGCGTTTACACCCCGCGCCCTTTTTGTCCGGGCGCCCTTTTTGTACGTACGCGCTGGAGGACCTTGTCCTGTCTCTGCACCAAACACTAGCCTACAACCGCCACCACTGAGTCAATCCTCTGCTCATCCATCCTAGTCTGGTATGCTGGCTCTCCCACCAGACACAGATACAAACTTCTGAGAGTCATTAAATCAGTGGAGAGAATCATTGGAAGACCTGTACCCTCGCTCAACCTCCTCTATAACTCCACACTACGTTTTAGAGCACTGAGGATTGCCGGTGACCCCTCACACCCTGGTCACTGTTTTTTCAGTCAGCTCCTTTCAGGCCATTGTTTGCGGGCCACCTCTCCCAGAACTTCAAGGCATAGGAACTCCTTTTTGCCCTCTGCTGTCAATCTCCTGAATTCCCTTCAGGTCATTCCACCTCCAGTGCCCACCCCTTTCACTTCACTCCCCTCCTAAAGCTGCACTGGACTGACTTATCCAAGGTAACACTGTGTTGGGAACTGCACCCTGCTTTCTCGACTCCGCTTGCACTCCTGCTTAGAATTATTAATTGAACTCCTGCTGGATCAGAGTGGCTTATCCAGCGTAAAAGGTACTACCATTTGATTAATTTAATTTTTCAATGATCTTTTTATTTGCACTCCTGTTAGTTCTAATAATTTGCACTCCAGTTTATATTTGTTCTGTTGACTATACTTCTTATCCCTACTCTGAGCAACTGTATGTGCCAATCCCAATTGCGGGCACGAGCCAGTCATGCATGGCGATTAAAATATTTCTGATTCTGAACTTTTCCTATACCTACCAAAACCTATCCCCAAATCATAATGCAGCAAAGTCCCAAGTATCCGGCACCGGCGGAGATCGCCTGGCGCATGTGCATGCAGGTTGCACAAACCTCCCCCCTAAATATTAACCGAGCCTCCAGCGACATCTAGCAACCTTCCTGCAGCACCTAGCAGGGCGTCCATGCAAAAAGGGCGTTGGGAAAAAAGGGCACGTGGTGTAAACGATAAGCGGTAATAACGTTTATAAAAAATATTGTGTTGTATTTTGTTTACAATAATGTATTACAAATGAAAAAACATCTAATAATGTGTATGAAATCGCAAATTGTGAAAACGATACTCTTGCCTGTTTTATAAGTGAAACTTATAATTACGTTTGTTAAAAAACAATAATATATGTATAATCATTATAATTGTATAATATTGTGTAAAACCTTCATTTATCGTTTCTTCATGTAATAAAATCTGAAAATTTTGTTTATAACGATTTAAAAATATATAAGTACGTTCATAGTAACTATTGTAAAACATTAGTAAATATTACTAACATTTTACTACAACTAAACTTAACCCTACTCTCACACAGAACCCTCCCTCTACCTATCCCTAACCCTTAGACCCCCCTGGTGGTGCCTAACCCTAAGACCCCCCTGGTGGTGCCTAACCCTAAATCCCCCCTGATGGTGCCTAACCCTAAGACCCCCCTCATTGTGCCTAACCCTAAGACCCCCCTTGTGGTGCCTAACCCTAAGACCCCCCTCATTGTGCCTAACCCTAAGACCCCCTGGTGGTGCCTAACCCTTAGACCCCCCTGGTGGTGCCTAACCCTAAGACCCCCCTGGTGGTGCCTAACCCTAAATCCCCCCTGATGGTGCCTAACCCTAAGACCCCCCTGGTAGTGCCTAACCCTAAGACCCCCCTCATTGTGGCTAACCCTAAGACCCCCCTGGTGGTACCTAACCCTAAGACCCCACTGGTGGTGCATAATCCTAAACCCCCCCTGGTGGTGCCTAACCCTAAGACCCCCCGGTGGTGCCTAACCCTAAGACCCCCCTGGTGGCAGTGCTGGTCGTAATGGAGAAAGCTACGCTTACGGATCATTACGCGTAATTTTACGCTATTACGCATTACGAAATTACGCTTACGGCATAGACATTCAATTTCGGTACATGTCTATAATTACGCATAGCACTTACGCAATTACGCGTAAGTATACCGTAATTCAGGTTATTACATTATAGGCTTACGCGTAAAATCCTACTAGCAATTAATGCGTAAGGTCATGCTGCCAAGCGGAAAAGTTGACGCATGGATCAATGTTAGGTAGCCGCCGACTTTAAGGGTTAATAGCAAAGCCCCCTTAAGTGCTAAGAGCCTCAAATTTGGAGAATATATTAAGGAGATCAGAAGGAATAAGAGGAAAAATTTTTTTTTTCAAAAAGACCTTATAGTTTTTGAGAAAATCGATGTTAAAGTTTCAAAGGAAAAATATATACATTTAAAAACCCGCCGACTTTAACGGTTAATAGCAAAGCCTGCTTAAAATTTAGGAACACCAAATTCACAGGGTATATTAAGGGGATCAGTGGGAATAAGAGGAAAAGTTTTTTTTGCAAAAAGACCTTATAGTTTTTGAGAAAATCGATTTTTAAGTTTCAAGGGCGAAAATGTCTTTTAAATGCGGAAAATGTCAGTTTTTTTTGCACAGGTAACAATAGTGTTTTATTTTCATAGATTCCCCCAAGTGGGAAGAGTTTTACTTACTTCGTTCTGAGTGTGGGAAATATAAAAAAAAAACGACGTGGGGTCCCCCCTCCCAGACCTCCTTAACCCCTTGTCCCCCATGCAGACTGGGATAGCCAGAATGCGGAGCACCGGCCGCGTGGGGCTCCGCACCCTGACTATACCAGCCCGCATGGTCCATGGATTGGGGGGTCTCGGAAGGGGAGGGGCAGCCAAGCTTTCCCCTCCCCCTCCGAGCCCTTGTCCAATCCAAGGACAAGGGGCTCTTCTCCACCTCCGATGGGCGGTGGAGGTGGAGGCCGCGATTTCCTGGGGAGGGGTTCATGGTGGCATCTGGGAGTCCCTTTTAAAAAGGGGTCCCCCAGATGCCCACCCCCCTCCCAGGAGAAATGAGTATAGAGGTACTTGTAGTACCCCTTACCCATTTCCTTTAAGAGTTAAAAGTAAATAAACACACAAACACATAGAAAAAGTATTTTAATTGAACAAAAAACATAACCACAAAAAAAGTCCTTTAATATTCTTAATTAACCATTAATACTTACCTGTCCCTTTAAAAGCCAGTTCCCACGCAATATCCTCGGAAATATACTAATCAGTTACAATGTAACAAAGTTATTACAATGTAACAACTTTGTTACTTTGTAACACCACCGCACCTGACGTCACTCGCCGCTCACCCGCCGGCCGCCGCATACACGCTAGTCCCCGCCGGCTCCCGCCGTCCACTCCGCCCACACCTGTCACTCATATACATGCTGGCACCCATGGGTGCCAGCATGTATATAGGTGACATGTGGGAGAGGCGGGGAGGGCAGCGGAGCCGGCGGGGACTTAGCGTCCCTTCACCCGACAGAGCTCTGAGCTATATTAGCTTAGAGCTCTCGAAAGCATCTTTGTATTTGGGCTCCAAGGAGCCCCATTGGTCCTTAGCAGACCAATGGGGTTCCTTCAAATCAGAAGGAACCCCATTGGTCTGCTAAGGACCAATGGGGCTCCTTGGAGCCCAAATACAAAGATGCTTAGAGAGCTCTGAGCTATAGCTCAGAGCTCTGTCGGGTCCTGCAGCACAGACGCGGCGGCGGCGGCGGCGGTGAGTGACGTCGGGTGCGGCGTAGTTACAATGTAACAAAGTTGTTACATTGTAATAACTTTGTTACATTGTAACTGATTAGTATATTTCCGAGGATATTGCGTGGGAACTGGCTTTTAAAGGGACAGGTAAGTATTAATGGTTAATTAAGAATATTAAAGGACTTTTTTCGTGGTTATGTTTTTTGTTCAATTAAAATACTTTTTCTATGTGTTTGTGTGTTTATTTACTTTTAACTCTTAAAGGAAATGGGTAAGGGGTACTACAAGTACCTCTATACTCATTTCTCCTGGGAGGGGGGTGGGCATCTGGGGGACCCCTTTTTAAAGGGGACTCCCAGATGCCACCATGAACCCCTCCCCAGGAAATCGCGGCCTCCACCTCCACCGCCCATCGGAGGTGGAGAAGAGCCCCTTGTCCTTGGATTGGACAAGGGCTCGGAGGGGGAGGGGAAAGCTTGGCTGCCCCTCCCCTTCCGAGACCCCCCAATCCATGGACCATGCGGGCTGGTATAGTCAGGGTGCGGAGCCCCACGCGGCCGGTGCTCCGCATTCTGGCTATCCCAGTCTGCATGGGGGACAAGGGGTTAAAGAGGTCTGGGAGGGGGGACCCCACGTCGTTTTTTTTTTATATTTCCCACACTCAGAACGAAGTAAGTAAAACTCTTCCCACTTGGGGGAATCTATGAAAATAAAACACTATTGTTACCTGTGCAAAAAAAAACTGACATTTTCCGCATTTAAAAGACATTTTCGCCCTTGAAACTTAAAAATCGATTTTCTCAAAAACTATAAGGTCTTTTTGAAAAAAAATTTTTTCCTCTTATTCCCACTGATCCCCTTAATATACCCTGTGAATTTGGTTTTCCTAAATTTTAAGCAGGCTTTGCTATTAACCGTTAAAGTCGGCGGGTTTTTAAATGTATATATTTTTCCTTTGAAACTTTAACATCGATTTTCTCAAAAACTATAAGGTCTTTTTGAAAAAAAATTTTTCCTCTTATTCCTTCTGATCTCCTTAATATATTCTCCAAATTTGAGGCTCTTAGCACTTAAGGGGGCTTTGCTATTAACCCTTAAAGTCGGCGGCTTTTTTATATTATACGGGAGCGTAATATTACGCGATTACGGCAGACTGTGTAATTTCAATGGGAGTTTACTGTCTTATGCGTAATTTGTTAGGCGTAAAACGTAACCCTACGGTCTACGCGTAATTAATTACGCGTAATACCGTAACCTTACACGTAACGCTTACGGTGCATTTGTAGTGAATTACGATGCGTAATTACGCTAATGCGTAATTTCGGCCCAGCACTGCCTGGTGGTGCCTAACCCTAAGACCCCCTAGTGGTGCCTAACCCTAAGACCTCCATGGTGGTGCCTAACCCTAAGACCTCCCTGGTGATGCCTAACCCTAAGACCCCCCTGGTGGTGCCTGCCTAACCCTAAGACCGCCCTGGTGGTGCCTAACCCTAAGACCTCCCTGGTGGTGCTTAACCCTAAATCTCCCCCGGTGGTGCCTAACACTAAGACCACCCTGGTGGTGCCTAACCCTAAATTCCCCCTGGTGGTGCCTAATCCTAAACCCCCCTTAGTGGTGCCTAACCCAAAATCCCCCCTGGTGATGCCTAACCCTAAAACCCCCCTTTGTGATCGCTTTATTGCGTGGATAATAATGTTTTACAAATAGTGACTGTAAAAAATATATTACAATTTACTTACTGATCACTTTATTATCTGAATAATAATGTTTTACAAACAGTGGGGGATACAATTTTAAATAACGTTTTAGTTAAATGCGATAGATATGATTAGTATTTTTGTAAATGTTATTCGTCCCGAATGCATCTTGTAAACTTAAATCATCACAAGCGCAGTTTGAAAACGTTAATAATCTCTGGGCGCCGTTTGAAAACGTTAATAATCTCTGGGCAACTTTTTTCCTGTTCGGCACCCATCAAATGATATTTATTATGGGAGTAAATGGCGGCACCCTTTTTGTCCACTTGCCTCATGCGCCCAAATTTCCTGCTTCCTGCTTGACCAACCGGCCTAAAAAGAACAAACCTCCCCGGCAAAATGCTAACCGAACCTCCAGCGACATCTAGCAGCTTTCCTGCAGCACCTAGCGGGATCCTAGTGGCTTTCTGGCTTCCCCGTGCACGCAAGCCGGCGTGTCACCTGACCCGCAATGGGTAACGTCGACTTGCGTGCACGGAAGCCGCTAGGAGCGCGCTAGCTGCTGCAGGAAGGTTGCTAGATGTCGCTGGAGACTCGGTTAGTATTTTAAAAGCCTCAAAACTTGTTGAATGCAAAGTCCCCATTATCACTCAGGCATGCCGGTTAGTTTAGACTTCCGGTTGCCTGAGTTCCAGATAACAGGGACTTTGCTGTAATGTTTGCTAAATTGTGCTAAAGATCGCATTATAAAAGAAATGCTCTGAGATTCATTTTATTCTTGCTACAGTTGAGATACAAAAATAGAGCGATAACGGTATTATAGTAAATAAAGCAGTGACAGCAATTACACCCACAGACAGATTAGATTTAGAGAATTGTAAATACAACGTTCCAGAATAGAAACATCCCTTCATAATACAATACGTGAAATGGATGTAATTGGTCCATGAAATCCAGTCACACAGCCTGATGAATTTTGTGTAGCAAATTGGAAAATATGATTCCAGGAAGAACCGTGACCTTTCACTCTCTGCCCACCGGCAATCCTTGTCCTTCAAGAACACAAGTCTGAAATAACACTAGAGCTCCTTCCCGAGACGTGCCACTAACAGAAAACATTTACAAAGTCATGTAACCCGCTCCGCCAATCACTGGCTGGTAAAACCAACCTCTGCCTTTCCTGCCAATCACCAGCTAGTGTAACCAGCCTCTGCCTTCTCTGCCAATCACCAGCTAGTGTAACCAGCCTCTACCTTCCCTGCCAATCACCAGCTAGTGTAACCAGCCTCTACCTTCCCTGCCAATCACCAGCTGGTGTCACCAGCATCTGCCTTCCCTGCCAATCACCAGCTAATGTCACCAGCCTCTACCTTCCCTGCCAATCACCAGCTAATGTCACCAGCCTCTGCCTTCCCTGCCAATCACCAGCTGGTGTAACCAGCCTCTGCCTTCCCTGCCAATCACCAGCTGGTGTAACCAGCCTCTGCCTTCCCCGCCAATCACCAGCTGGTGTAACCAGCCTCTGTCTTCCTTGCTAATCATCAGCTGGTGTAACCAGCCTCTGTCTTCCCTGTCAATCACCAGCTGGTGTCACCAGCATCTGCCTTCCCTGCCAATCACCAGCTGGTATCACCAGCATCTGCCTTCCCTGCCAATCACCAGCTGGTATCACCAGCCTCTACCTTTCCTGCCAATCACCAGCTGGTATCACCAGCATCTGCCTTCCCTGCCAATCACCAGCTGGTATCACCAGCCTCTACCTTCCCTGCCAATCACCAGCTGGTATCACCAGCCTCTACCTTCCCTGCCAATCACCAGCTAATGTCACCAGCCTCTACCTTCCCTGCCAATCACCAGCTGGTATCACCAGCCTCTGTCTTCACTGCCAATCACCAGCTAATGTAACAAGTCTACACCTTCTCTGGCAACCACCAGATAATATTACCAATCAGTCTTCCTTTGCTAGCTGCTAGTCAGTGTTACCAGACTTCACCTTACCTTCTGCCTTAAAGGGAATCTAAAGTGAAAATAAACTTACAATGACTTGTATGTGCAGTACAGCAAAAATAAAGAACATTAGTAGCACAGATATCTCTCTCAGAGTCTCATATTGTTTCCAGTACAGGAACTTCAGTTGTTATCTATGCTAAAGAGCTCTCTGAGCAAGCGTGGTCAGCTACCGTGCTGTTTTCTGAAGCACTAATCTCAACCTGTCTCTCACTGTTTCTTGTTTCTCAGTTTTCAGACATTATAGTTTTAAAATAATACATGCCTCCATAATTAAAAGCCACGTATTGTATTTGCCTAATAGTCCTGGGTATTACACCATTTAAATTATGTCCCTATCACAATGTATGGCGACAATATTTTATTTGGAAATAAAAGTGCACTTTTTCCGTTTTGCATCCATCACTATTTACAAGCTTACAATGAAAAAAAAAAATAGAAATATTTCATCTTTACATGAATATTTAAAAAGTTTAGACCCTTAGGTAAATATCTACTATTTTTTTTTAATTGTATTTTTTTTTTTTATTAAACATTTTATTTGGGTATTTTTGGGAGGGTGTGATGTACATAGTCATTTTTTTGTGTAAATATGTGTTTTTGTTTTGTTTTAAATGTAGATGTAGTTTTACTATTTGGCCACAAGATGGCTGCCATGAGTTTGTTTACATTGCGTCACTCTAAGCGTAACATGTACGCTTAGAGGGACGTAGGGGGGACGTAGGAAGCAGAAAGAGCTAGGCTTCCGAGAGAAGCCGTCGCTTTTTCTGCTGGGGAAAGGGATCAGTGATCGGCCACCATGTCCCGATTCATTTATTCCCTGACTAACGAACCGCGGGCCGGGAGCGCGCGTGCACGCGCGCGATCGGCTGCGGGAGCGCACAAGCGGCCTTTTGGACGTATATTATACGTCCAAAAGGCCAAAGTAGTTAAAGGGGCACTATGGCGAAAAATGTTAAAATTTAACATATGTGCAAACATAAACAAATAAGAAGTACCGTATTTTTCGAACTATAAGACGCTCCTGACCATAAGACGCACCTAGGTTTAGAGGACAAAAACCAGGGGAAAAATATATATACAAAATTTGGTGCATCCATGGTGAAGGAGCATCGTGGATTATGCCCTCGTTGTACCTCATGCCCCCTTGTATCTCGTGTCTCCCTGTGTCCTTTGTCTTCCTTGTGTCCTTCTGTGTCCCCATGTGTCCACCTCTGTCCTACTTGTGTCCTCCTCTATGCCTCCTTGTGTCCTCCTCTGGGCACAGTACAGGGAGTCACCGACATTGCAGCGGGTTGTAGGTTTGTATTGGCAGGCGTTCACAAGTCAGGAACTCCCAGCATTTGGACTGTAAGACGCAGTGACTTTTCCCCCTCACTTTTGGGGGAGAAAAAGTGAGTCTTATAGTCCAAAACATACAGTACTTTTTTCACAGAGTAAAATGAAGCATAAATTACTTTTCTCCTATGTTGTTGTCACTTACAGTAGGTAGTAGAAATCTGACAGCAGCAACAGGTTTTGGACTAGTCCATCACTGCATGGGGGGATTTATTTATTTTCAAAAGCACTTAGTGAATGGCAGTTGCTCTGTCCAACTGCCAAACTGTCCAACTGTGTAGTGAGCAGGGAAGCTGGCCAGCATCATTGTTTAAATCATTTTTAGGGAATATCTTTATAAAGAATAAAAGCCTTGCTGAGAATTCCCATGAAGAGATGGACTAGTCAAAACCTGCCGCTCCTGTCAGATTTCTACTACCTTCTGTAAGTGACAGCAACATAGGAGAAAAGAAATTTATGGCTCAATTTACTCTGGAAAAAAACGTACTTCTTATTTGTCTATGTTTGTACATATTTTAAATTTTTTTGCCGTAGCGCCCCTTTAATCTGGTTTGCCCCGTCCTGAATAAAGAATGCCATCTTTCCCAACTTTTCAGCTTGTTTAATAAAAAAAAATATGATATAATGAATTGGTTGTGTAGTACGAATAATTACTAGAACATTAGTAGCAAAGAAAATATTCTCATATTTTTATTTCCAGTTATATAGTGTGTTTTATAACATTGCATCATTCTCTAATATGTGCAGTTTACCCACTATTCAGCATTCTAAATGATTTTACAGAGCAGGCTAGTGAACTATTGACCTGTTCTCTGCCGAAGAAAAAAACAATACAGCGACTGTCAGTTGAGATAACAAACTTCAGAAGACAGAGCTCTCTGCGACTTTGAAAGTCGTTGAGCTCAATGGCTCTTTTGCATAGATAACAACTGGAGTTTCTTAACTCTTCCTGTACTGGAAACAATATTAGACTTATGTCTCTGCTCCTAATGTATTTCTTAGCTGTGTGCTAGACATACAAATAATCATACATTTTTTTTCCGCTTTAGTGTCTTTTTAAGGACCCGTTCTTTTGGATCCTTAATAAGCCTTGATGCCCAAGCACAACCAACCAATCACAATGCTATTTTCAACACCCCCTCACCATCATCCGCCATGCCTCCTCCCCCCACCATAGCACCATAACATATCGATATCCTCAAGGCTAGGATTGTGTCTCTACAGCACTGTTCCCTTAATTGTCACCCAAGAGATCATTTCCTGATCCCTGATGGACGCCAATTATCAGATGTGTGTACTTTTTAAAGGATACATCTGGGAATTAAAAAAAAAAAAAGCTTTTATTCACCTGGGCTTCTTGCAGCCCCTAGAAGTCTGTTAGGTCCCACAGTGCGGTTCCGCTCTGAGCCAGGCCTCTGGCCGACCCTCCATAAGATCCCAACCTGCGGTGCCCATGCAGAAGATCCCGTCAATGGGTCGCGATCTTATGGAGAAACGACCGGAGGCCTGGCTCAGAACCGCACTGTGGGACCTAACAGACTTCTGGGGGCTGCACAAAGCCCACTTTACTTCTCAGATGTATCCTTTAAAAATAGTGACTCACAAGTATCTCAGTGAAATCACATTGGTTTAGCTTCCCATAGCACATCGCCCTGGGTCCTCAGTGTCACAAGAGATCCCCCCCACCACCACCCAACACCCTTATCTCCCCCCCACAGACACACACACACCATACATGATATAGCAGAGGTGGCTGCACACAGAAGATGGCATTGCAGTGATTGCAAAATACACTGTGCTGGTTGGTGCTTTCAGCCTCGGAGGAGATTGGGAGCTGTCACATCACAGAGCTCATTACTGAGCCAACTTGTCACACGTCACTTCCACTCTGCATAATCCTCTGAGAAGGGCGAAGACCCCAGAATACACCCGGTGTCACCATCTATCAGAGCAATGCTTCCCCAACTCCCAGCCCATTACCTGCATTCACCTGTATGACTCTCTGAGGTATATACTGAGGCTGAGGTCAATCTATCTATCTATCTATCTATCTATCTATCTATCTATCTATCTATCTATCCCTGTGTGTCTATCATTATTATTATTATTTAGTATTTATATAGCGCAGACATCTTCCACAGCACTGTACAGAGTATATTTTCTTGTCATTAACTTTCCCTCGGGGGAGCTCACAGTTTAATCCCTACATATATATGTCATAAGTATGTACCATGTAGTGAGTGTATCGTAGTCTAGCCTGGGCAAATTTAGGGGAAAGCCAATTAACTTATCTGTATGTTTTTGGTATGTGGGTGGAAACCAGAGTGCCCAGAGGAAACCCACACAGACACAGGGAGAACATACAAACTCTGTACAGATAGTGCCCTGGCTGGTGTAAGGCTTGGTGGTGTATTCTCCACGGTCAGCATGCAACGCATGAGCTGACGTGGAGGAGGTACACACACTAGCACAAGGAAACAGGCTATCCCTAGTATAGTGGAGGGGAGGACTGACTCCAAAAGGAGATTGTGGCGCACAGAGCCGGTGCAGATCTGACAGCCACAAACAATGCTTTCGCTATAACGTCTCAGCGCAAAGTAGCGCTGAGCGCATAAACCAGAACTGAGGAGATCAGGACAGGTAGACAGAATGAACGCTTGCTAGCTAGCCGCTACTTAGTGACAGCAAGCGTCCACAACAAGACAGACTGGAATGAGGCAGCCAATGCGTAGCGGCGATGGCGTGCCTCACAAAGACAGGACAGGATAGTCAGGAAATAGCAGGATCAAGATAGATGAACGTAACACAGATAAATATACAATAAGTATGATTTCCTAGCGTATTACAATTACAGCTATCAATGAAACTATTTGTAACGTCTGACTAACATATGTATATATCGGCAATGAACCGATATATGACATAAGCAGGAACACTGACTTAGGACTGGAACAATACAGGGAACAGGACTCAGAAGGATTCGCTATCTCTTCGCAGAGATGAACGCAATCCACAAACGGTAACAGGACAGGATTCAGAAGGATTCGTTATCTCCTCGCAGAGATGAACGCAATCCACAAACAGGACCAGGAACAGGATAACTAGCTCAGCACGGGTGATCACGATACGCGCAACCACCAAAACGTGCTGGAACTGACTAACTGAACACAGGATATAAACAGTTCGTGTACGTATATATCAGCGTCACTGATGTATCAACGTAACACGAATACAAGGAAAATAATAAACGTGCTGGTATGCATATATATGGGCAATGAACCAATATATGATGCAAAACCAGCAAAGTATCTTTAGAACAAGAAACACGATCGGGGGCTGAAGCGACAGCAAGACTTAAACTGAAGCTATGAAAACCCGAGGAGTCCTGCAGGAAGCAGATCTTTATACTGAGGTCATCCAATGGGAGCAGACATGCAGATTCCCACACAGGTGAATGATAATCAGTCACAAGCTGACAGCAGGGAAAGGCAGACAAAGCTATGCAGCTTGCATGGAAAGAGATCAGAACTGCCTGAGCTGCAGCACTACTACTTCCAGCAATACCTGCTGCAGCAGACAAGGCGAGAGCGCTAACCACTATGCCCTGCGTGCTACCTGTACCTATCCATCCAATCTGTCTATCTATCTATCTATCTATCTATCTATCTATCTATCTATCTATCTGTCTGTCTGTCTGTCTGTCTGTCTGTCTGTCTGTCTGTCTGTCTGTCTGTCTATCTATGGCATGGCTGGGAATTAGTCACAGCTGGTGACTCTGCAGTTCAGGCCTGTGCTCACTAATCTCTAGCTATTAGGCAAAGCAGAATGAATAAACAAGTATTCTGTGTCTCCAGTTGTTGCTCCCTCCTCCCTTTTTACACATCCTTTGCTGAGTCTCTCTAAAATAATTGTACAGCATTTCTCCTGACAAACTCCTTACATCAGTTCAGCAATCAATATTAAATGACTGCCATTACTGCCACGTCGTCAGTCAGTATTTTAATGAACTGAAAGCAGAAAATGGAGTTTTTGTGAAGCCCGAATTACAGATGCAATTAGCACATACAGTGGTGTGAAAAACTATTTGCCCCCTTCCTGATTTCTTATTCTTTTGCATGTTTGTCACACTTAAATGTTTCTATTCATCAAAAACCATTAACTGTTAGTCAAAGATAACATAATTGAACACAAAATGCAGTTTTAAATGACGGTTTTTATTATTTAGTGAGAAAAAAACCTCAAAACCTACATGGCCCTGTGTGAAAAAGAAATTGCCCCCTGAACCTAATAACTGGTTGGGCCACCCTTAGCAGCAATAACTGCAATCAAGCATTTGCGATAACTTGCAACGAGTCTTTTACAGCGCTCTGGAGGAATTTTGGCCCACTCATCTTTGCAGAATTGTTGTAATTCAGCTCTATTTGAGGGTTTTCTAGGCATGAACTGCCTTTTTAGGGTCATGCCACAACATCTCAATAGGATTCAGGTCAGGACTTTGACTAGGCCACTCCAAAGTCTTCATTTTGTTTTTCTTCAGCCATTCAGAGGTGGATTTACTGGTGTGTTTTGGGTCATTGTCCTGCTGCAGCACCCAAGATCGCTTCAGCTTGAGTTGACGAACAAATGGCCGTACATTCTCCTCCAGGATTTTTTGGTAGACAGTAGAATTCATGGTCCCATCTATCACAGCAAGCCTTCCAGGTCCTGAAGCAGCAAAACAACCCCAGACCATCACACTACCACCACCATATTTTACTGTTGGTATGATGTTCTTTTGCTGAAATCCTGTGTTACTTCTACGCCAGATGTAACGGGACACACACCTTCCAAAAAGTTCAAATTTTGTCTCGTCGGTCCACAAGATATTTTCCCAAAAGTCTTGCCAATCATTGAGATGTTTTTTTAGCAAAATTGAGACGAGCCTTTATGTTCTTTTTGCTTAAAAGTGGTTTGCGCCTTAGATATCCGCCATGCAGGCCGTTTTTGCCCAGTCTCTTTCTTATGGTTGAGTCATGAACACTGACCTTAATTGAGGCAAGTGAGGCCTGCAGTTCTTTAGATGTTGTCCTGGGGTCTTTTGTGGCCTCTCGGATGAGTTTTCTCTCTTGGGGTAATTTTGGTCAGCCGGCCATTCCTGGGAAGGTTCATCACTGTTCCATGTTTTTGCCATTCGTGGATAATGGCTCACACTGTGGTTCGCTGGAGTCCCAAAGCTTTAGAAATGGCTTTATAAACTTTACCAGACTGATAGATCTAAATTACAGTACTTTTGTTCTCATTTGTTCCTGAATTTCTTTGGATCTTGGCATGATGTCTAGCTTTTGAGGTGCTTTTGGTCTACTTCTCTGTGTCAGATAGCTCCTATTTAATTGATTTCTTGATTGAAACAGGTGTGGCAGTAATCAGGCCTGGGGGTGACTACAGAAATTGAACTCAGGTGTGATAAACCACAGTTAAGTTATTTTTTAACAAGGGGGGCAATCACTTTTTCACACAGGGCCATGTAGATTTGGAGTTTTTTTTTCTCACTAAATAATGAAAACCATCATTTAAAACTGCATTTTGTGTTCAGTTATGTCAGTTATGTTATCTTTGACTAACAGTTAATGGTTTTTGATGAATAGAAACATTTAAGTGTGACAAACATGCAAAAGAATAAGAAATCAGGAAGGGGGCAAATAGTTTTTCACATCACTGTAGCTGAATTTTACACCTCTCCTGTGACCTGATACTTCATTTTAGCAACAAGGAATGTATTGTTGCTCAGAAGATAGGCTGGTTTCCAGGACATGTCCTCACTGGTTTCCTAGCTCCCCACCTTAGTGCCCTCACAAAACTTCCAGTCTGACCTCACTTCCTGCTTAACTGCCTTCCCTCCCTGATAACCTCACTGGCCTGACTAGACTGGACTCCCTACCTGCCTCATTATCTTCTTCCCTCCTGCCTCAATTCGTTTCCTACCTCAAAAGAAAGAAATGGTCCCGGGGAGACGGCAATGGACCGAGCGGCCTCAAGGGGGCTGGAGTACGCCCCAGGTGAGTACTATAATGGTAGGTACACGCCAAACAATGTTCTGTTAGATTTTCTGTTAGATTTACCTGACAGATAATTTCCAACATGTTGGAAATTATCTATCTAATGCTAGGAATACACGGTACTGCTCGATTGAGCCATTTAGATGGCTCGATTGATAATTTCCGACATGTCCGATCACCTGCCCGATCGATTCCGCGCTCGATACCGCTTGGGGGACAATGGAAAAAGATAAGGAAAACGAGCATAAGATAAGAGAATCGCCCACGGGGTCAAGCGGGGAGTCGATCGGGCGGCTTAATCGAGCCGCGGAAACGCAACGTGTATTCACAGCATAACCATCTATCTGCCTAGCAATTAGGTATTGTTCTACTCAGCAGGAGATAACCAGAAGACAATGCACCAGAAGACAATGATCAGTAGCTACAGAAAATAATCTAACGGAAAATCTAACAGAAAATTGTATGGTGTGTACAAGGCATAATGCTGGGTACACACATTACGTTTTTTCGTGCGGTAGATGGATCAGATAGATAAAATACGTCATGTCCGATATTGTTCCCAATCGTTTCCGCGCTCGATTTCTCATAGCGGTGAATGGAAAAATAAGAAAAACGAATGAAGATAAGAAAATAGAGCGCAAAATCGAGTGTGAATCATGCCAAAAAAACGACCGGGTAGCTAAATCGCACGAAAAAACGTAACGTGTGTACCCAGCATCCAACATGAGACTTCTTTCATCTCGGGAGCCGGAGCCTGCCTGTCTGTAGTAGAATATAGTGAACAGTAATCTACTACAGACAGGGAGGTACTGGCTCCTTTAAAGTGCACCTGAGACGAAAGTAGTCACGTTTTATACTCACCTGGGGCGTCCTCCAGCTCCCTTGAGGCAGCTCGGTTCCTAGCCATCCTGCCCCCCCATTTCTTTCATCTTAGGTTCACTTTAAAGTGAACCTAAAGCCACAAAATAGATGGAACCATGAATTCTACTGTCTAACAAAAAATCCTGAAGGAGAATGTCCGGCCATCTGTTCGTCAACTCAAGCTGAAGCGATCTTGGGTGCTGCAGCAGGACAATGACCCAAAAGACACCAGCAAATCCACCTCTGAATGGCTGAAGAAAAACAAAATGAAGACTTTGGAGTGGCCTAGTCAAAGCCCTGACCTGAATCCTATTGAGTTGTTGTGGCATGAGAAGTTAGGTAGCTGGGTGGGAAGTTAGGTAGGAGAGTGGGCAGTTAGGTAGCTGGGTGGGAAGTTAGGTAGCTGGGTGGGAAGTTAGGTAGCTGGGTGGCAGGGTGGGCAGTTAGGTAGCTGGGTGGGCAGTTAAGTAGCTGGGTGGCAGGGTGGGCAGTTAGGTAGCTGGGTGGCAGGGTAGGCAGATAGGTAGCAGGGTAGGCAGATACGTAGCTGGGTGGCAGGGTAGGCAGTTAGGTAGCTGGGTGGCAGGGTAGGCAGATAGGTAGACAGGTGGGCAGCTAGGTAGCTGGGTGGCAGGGTGGGCAGTTAGGTAGCCAGGTGGGCAGCTAGGTAGCTGGGTGGGAAGGTGGGCAGCTAGGTAGCTGGGTGGGAGGGTGGGCAGTTAGGTAGCCAGGTGGGAGTGTGGGCAGTTATCAGGGTAGGTAGTTAGGTAGCTGGGTGGCAGGGTAGGCAGATAGGTAGCCAGGTGGGCAGCTAGGTAGCTGGGTAGCCGGGTGGGCAGTTAGGTAGCCGATTGAGCAGTTAGGTAGCTGGGTGGCAGGGTAGGCAGATAGGTAGCCAGGTGGGCAGCTAGGTAGCTGGGTGGCAGGGTAGGAAGATAGGTAGCAGGGTAGGCAGATAGGTATCTGTGTGGGAGGGTGGGCAGTTAGGTAGACGGGTGGGAGGGTAGGTGGCCGAGTAGTTAGTGGGGTAGGGGCCCGATTCCTTTCCCCCCTGCCTGACCTGGGGTCCCCCCTCCTTCCATCAGCGGCGAGAGAGCAGCATATACAGGAAGCTCCGGCGGGGTAATCAGCCGTTAGAGGTTCAGCTGTCTCCGGGCTACGGTGTCTCCTCTCTGTATTGCTGCTCGCAATAAACCAGGAAGGGATGCGTGCAGCAATACAGAGTAGACAGCGTAGCCCGGAGGCAGCTGAACCTCTAGCGGCTGATTACCCCGCCGGAGCTTCCTATATATATGCCGCACCTCCCGCCGCTGATAAAAGGAGGGGGGGGGACCCCAGGTGAGGCGGGGGGCGCCGAGGTGAGGGAGGGGGGTCCCGGCCGGGTGCATAAAAAAAAAGTGAACAAAAAAAAGTACTCTGAGCTGCGGGCCCCCTGTGACGTAGGGCTGCCGCTGGGCCCCATAGCAACGCTATTGCTGCTATCCCCATTGCTACGCCCTTGCATTTGGGTTTGTATGTTTTTTATGCGTTTGGATCTTTGTATGTGCATTTTACCTGGACTTGAAAGTGACACTGATGCATAAAAAAAATTAAGATATAATGAATTGATTGTGTAGTACGGATAATGAATAGAACATTAGTAGCAAAGAATAGAGTCTAATTGTTTTATTTTCAGCTATATAGCTGTTTTTCTATAAAACTGCATCATTCTGTAATATTTGCAGTTACACTCTGTATTTGAGTACATGTTATTTCGGATGACGGCTCTCCTTACTGCCGCTAAATTCACAGGCGGTGTTAAATACTATTTCCTCCTCCGAGTTGTCGCAACTCGGAGGGAGATGTAATTTGGGGCCTGGCAGCGCAAGAGCCCCGAATTGCTGCGACGCGGGGCGCGCATCATAGCATTGCTGCTATGGTGGCGCCCAGCTTCGGCAGAGCACCCTGGGATGAACTGATTTGCTGTATTTTAAATGATGAAACAGAGCAGAGCTAATGACCCTTTGAATTTCCTGGCAGAAAAACCTTAAAGAGAACCGATGTGTTATATTGGGCCGGCAGATGGGACACAGAGGTATGTTCTCCGCCTCTGTGTCCCCACACCACCACTCTCTGCCCCCCCACCGCCGTGTTACAGCCCCCCGAGATTAGTGACAATATTTATCGCTATCTCGGAGGTAAACATTTGGTAGAGGGATTCCCTGTTTAAAACACCCACCAGGGGCTTTCCTGCAGGGTCTCCAGAGCTGCCATTGGGCAACTCTCTCTCCCTGGCCGCGCCTCCTGCTGATCCCCCGCCTCCCTGCACGATGGTAAGAGAATAAATCTCTCCTTGCAGCGCCGTGACACAGAGGTCACGAAAGTTAAAACGGACCAGTGCGGTCCACAGGAGCGACGGGTAGCGGCGGTTTTTGTGGCTATCTGATCCGCTTAGTTTCCAACCTCCCCCCCCCCTCGGATCAGGTAGCCTATTTTTTTATTTTATGTATTATTTCATGAGCCCCCTGTAGTGTGGAGTATATAGAGGCTGCCATATTAGTTTGCTTTTAAGCAATACCAGTTGCCTTGCAGCCCTGCTGGTCTATTTGGCTGCAATAGTGTTTAAATAACACCAGAAACAAGCATGGCAGTCAGCTGATACAGCTGAGGGATCATATTACAACTTGTAATTAGTAACAGATAAGGGGGAATTAGACAGAGGAAACTCTCTAAATACACCCTGCATTTCTCTAGGTTTTCCTTCTGTTCGGTGCAAGAGTTCAGGTCCACTTTAATATTTACCTGCAGAACTGCTTCTTGGCTGTGATGTGGAACATTCTTCCACCAGAGCTGCTTCCAGTAGATATAAGGGAGGATTTATTACAGCACAGAGAATCACCTACATTTCAAACAATAAATAGCAGAATATCGATCCCGGTATTATATCTGCTTCCTATATGGAGTTACAAAAGGTGTTTATTTATAAACATTCCATTTCCCCTTGTGAGTATTCCTCATTTATTCTTATTGATGTATACATTCCATTTCAGGCCCGCATGCAGGACGGGCAGCAGATACAGACGGAACAAATTACTGGGGTGGAAAGGGAATACCCAGACTCCTTACTCATCATTCTCGGGGAGTTCAGCAATACTAATTGAAGTCATTTAAGTAGGGAACTTTCAAAATACAGGCAGCGCATTACATGGTAAGCCAGGGAGGATAAAGCGCCTGATCCCAGTTAAACTACAATCAAGGAGGCATGCTGATCTGCCTGCTGAGCTATTGAGGAATGCTCTGATCATCCCACAATTCACTTAAAGTGGACCTGAACTCAGAACGTCCTCTCTGCTCTAAAGATACGCAAAAGCATAATAACCTTTAAAGTGAATCAGAGACGAAGCACCCTCATGTATTTTACCATATATATCAGTGGGAACATTAGAAAAAACACCTACCATGCTCTCTGTTTCATTCTTCACTGCTCAGCCTGCTTGTTATCAGCCCTGATAAAATCCCCAACTGAGCATTCAGCCTGACATTGCTCCGGAATCATTATAGCTGAGTCTGTCCTCTCTGATGTCTTTTAAAGCCCAAGCCTGCCCCCTTCTGGCTATGCTCAGGAATCATTATAGCTGAGTCATTATAGCAAAGCCAGACTGAATGCTCAGTCGGGGCTGATAAGAAGCAGGCTGAGCAGGGAAGAATGAAACAGAGAGCAGGGTAGGTGTTTTCTCTAATCTCCCCACTGATATATATGGTAAAATACATGAGGGTGCTTCATCTCTGGTTCACTTTAAATAAAAAAAAAATGTCTTTGTTACGGCTGTTACAAATCCTAAAATAAATCTGCACTATTTCTACTTCCTGATTTATGGAAGCAGATATATTGTTAACAGCCTGTGCTTTCAAATGGGCTTATCTGCCATAGGCAGTCATGTGACACAGGGGAAAGATCAAATTACAACTTGTGGTTAGTCACAAATGAGAGGGGGTTAAACTCTCTAAATACATACAGGGTGCACTTCTCTAGGTTTTCCTTCTGTCCTGTGCAAAAGCTCAGGTCCACTTTAACACCAGCATATAGAAAAAGAAAGCAAAAAAAATGCCAAACACGCTCATTTTCAAACACTGGAATAGCGAGGCAACAGAGAGGGATGATTCTATACATTGGACTGGAAGGTATTCAGAGATGGAGCAATGACATGAATGAATTCAAGGTCGCCATGACACATGTAACCTTGTGTGAATATATGAATGCATCAGCCTCCCCGCCTAAACACGTGTTAGTACAGCAGTGACACCTCTATATAGCTTGTTGTGCTAAAGTAGGGTTACTCTTTAAAGTGCACCTGAACTGTTGCACAGGACAGAACGAAAACAGAGAAATGTACCTTGTATGTATTTAGATAGTTTAGCCTGTCTAATTCCCCTTCATCTGTGACTAATCACAACTGTAATTTGATCTCTCAGCTGTGTCAGCTGGCTGCCTCAGAAGAGCAGCTAGTTTGTAAGCACAGGATGTTAACCCTATGTCTGCTTCCATTAAAGCAGGATGTAGACACGCTGCAGATGTATTGCAAGATTTGTATCAGCTGTAACACAAATGTTTTTTTCTTTAAAGGTTATTATGCAGCTGCTCATCTTTTAGAGCAGAGAGGAAGTTCTGAGTTTAGGTCCGCTGTAGGCACATTCCCAAGTCGCAGGTTGTCCATGGACTGTGGGACCTTCACTTTGTCATCCATGGTCACCTGCATTTTTTCCCTACAATGATGAGGAGTCTTTGGCTCTAAAAGGTTTTCTGAGTACTTTTATTGAGTGTTAATATGCTTTTTGTTATTTTGTATTCAGCCTCTTTGTCATTGTTGTACCAACACGTGTTTAGGCGGAGAGGCAGATGCAGGGGAGGCAGATGCATTGATATGTACACACAAGGTTACTTGTGATGTCATGGTGTCCTTGAATTTATTCATGTCATTGCTCCATCTCTACATTCCAATCCAATGTATAAAATCATCCCTCTGGCTCTCCTCTTGCCTCACTATTCCAGTGTTTGACTGAGAGCAGGTTTGGTATTTTTCCGTTTTCCTCTTCTATATGCTGGTGTTAAGTGAATTGCGGGATGATCAGAGCATTCCTCAATAGCTCAGCAGGCAGATCAGCATGCCTCCTTGATTGTAGTTTAACTGGGATCAGGCGCTTTATCCTCCCTGGCTTACCATGTAATGCGCTGCCTGTATTTTGAAAGTTCCCTACTTAAATGACTTCAATTAGTATTGCTGAACTCCCCGAGAATGATGAGTAAGGAGTCTGGGTATTCCCTTTCCACCCCAGTAATTTGTTTGGACCGTCTGTATCTGCTGCACTCCCTGCATGCGGGTATGAAGCGGAATGTATACATTCCATGTATGTCAGGTACAGTGGGATGCGAAAGTTTGGGCAACCTTGTTAATCGTCATGATTTTCCTGTATAAATCATTGTTTTTTACGATAAAAAATGTCAGTTAAATATATCATTTAGGAGACACACACAGTGATATTTGAGAAGTGAAATGAAGTTTATTGGATTTACAGAAAGTGCGCAGTAATTGTTTAACCTTCCTGGCGGTAAGCCCGAGCTGAGCTCGGGCTATGCCGCGCAGGAGGATATCTCAGCCCCTGGTGTGGCGATTCGCCCCATTTAAAGTGCTGTACACGCAGCTAGCACTTTGCTAGCCGCTCGTACAGCTTGATTGCCCGACGCTCTGCGGCGATCGCCCGCACGCATCGGCGGAAGAGGGCCCCCCACCAGAGCCCTGCGCTGCCCGGACCAATGACTTTCGGGCAGCGCTAAGGGCTGGATCAGAGGCGTCTGACGTCAGGAAGTCGGCTGACGTCCATGACGTCATTCCGATCGTCGCCATGGCGACAGGAAAAGCCGAACAGGGGAACACGTTATATACGCTTTCCCCTGTTTGCTTATGATGCCGGCGACGATCGCACTAGAGGGACACATGCGCCCACTAGTGTTGTTTCATGTAGCTACCACTCTGGTAGCTTTACATGAAACAAAACCCCCCAAAAAGTCTGGATCCATCGATTGGCGAAGCCTCCCCGCACAGCTCCGGTCTCTTTATGGGGAGGATCGGGTCTGTGCATGACATCATGCAAGATCCTGACCATAGAGAGACCGGAGCTGTCCGGGGAGGCTTCGCCAATCGCTGGATCCAGGCTGGGTAATGTATTAACTGGCTGGATCGGGGGATCGGCGACAATCAGGGGGTGCCGGCCACATAGACTAGCTAGCCTAGTGCTAGCTGAAGGTATTACAGCCATTGGATCAGAAATTATTCATGGGGGACTATAAAACTGTAAAACCTCCTGAGCGGCGTAACGCTCAGGAGGTTAACCTGTATTGTTGAATTACGTAACAATTTTAACAATAACAACTTTTCGTTATTATCTCCCATCTGTTTTTATAATGCTATTTATTGTTAACCAAGTTTGACAAAGATTTTGTTATCCACCGGCTCCATTTCGTTACCCAACCGGGCACTTGTTTCACGGCGCCCTTTGTTCATGCACACATGGGGTCGATGGGTTGCTTATTATAAGTTCAAACTGGGCGACTAACTACTAAGAATCAGAACTAATGACAATAGACAAGGGGGTGTTCTGGGGGGGGGGGGGGGATTTGGACAGATCAAGGGTGGGTTGGGATAGGGATTGTTTTGTTCAGTAAGAACTGGAATCATTTTGTGATAGCAACATTGTAAGGGCATTGCATGTGTATGCATATTTCTCCTATTCTGCCCTTGCGAGATGTTACGATATTCAAATGTAAGTAGGTGGCCTGTTACCGCACAATGACTGTTGTGTTTGATAAAATTGTCAAAATCAATAAAACTATTATTTTAAAAAAACCATGCATGGACATCATGTAAGCAATATAGGTATATCATCCATGTCTCATATGTACCGGTATGTACACGTCTATAATATTTATTCAGGTATGTGATGTGTGTACATGTATGTATGCCTTGTACATCCTGCATGTCTATGGGGGGGGGCTAGAAATAAGTACCTGTATAGCTACACTGGTGGGTGGAGCTCTACAAGTGGCATGATGGAAGTAAAGGAAACAACGAACATGTGGCACCTGCCACCCCGGCAATAGGATTGTTTACACTCTAATGTCTTCCAGGTGTCTCTGTAAGAACGTTAATAGTGATTGAGCTGTGCCTGAAATATCTGCTGGGCTCTTTGTAATGCTGAAGATTCCATCTATTCAGCTCGAGAGAGAAAAGACCTCTGATCCGGCTAATCTTCCTGGGATACAAACAGGTGAAAGTCCCATCTAAAGTCTTTGTGATGGAAAAGCGATCATGGTAAGAACAGAACCAGATGAACCATTAATTCCTTACAGATGAGACCAATTAGCTCCTCGGGAGGATAAACGTATTTAGCCAATGAGGAGCAGAGAGATGAACGCTAAGCGTCCGATTCACAACATAGGAGGACCAAAAATATCTACACGAACATCTGAACGTTCACTGTAGGCGACATATTCTCTGTCCATCTGTCTCCATCTACGTCACTCGAATGATCTTAAGAGGCATGATGTGAGGGAGCCAATACTGTAAATGGTATATATATGTCTCCTATACTGCTCCACCCTACCCACCGTGGCCAGGAACACAAACTGTTCCACTGGTAGTCATGTTGCCTGACTGCAGTAGCATAGAAATATCTACACCAGAAGCCATATGTCTTTCCATGGCAGCCTAGAACTATGGCATGGCAGCACGGTGACGTAGTAGTTAGCTCTCTCTCACCTTGCAGCACTGGGTCCCTGGTTCGAATCCCAGCCAGGTCAACATCTGCAAGGAGTTTGTATGTTCTCCCCGTGTCTGTGTGGGTTTCCTCCGGGCACTCTGGTTTCATCCCACATCCCAAAAACATACAGATAAGTTAATTGGCTTCCCCCTAAATTGGCCCTAGACTATGATGCATGCACTACACAATACAGTACATACCTGTACATAGACATATGATTATGGTAGGGGACTAGATTGTGAACTCCTCTAGGGGAAAGTTAGTGACAAGACAATATACTCTGTACAGCGCTGCATCATATGTCGGTGCTATATAAATGCTTAAAATAAATAATGTCACCTGGTAGCAATTTAAAGTGGGATCAAACTCCCTTAACTAAAATAAAAGTGCCTACTCTTACTCTGAATAGATGCTTTGCCATGGCAATGGCTGAGCCACTTTAGCAGATGAGAGAGGGGAGCAGACTGAAGAGACCAGGCAGAGAGCTCCTAGTCGGCAATGTTTACATGTGCCGATTAGCAGAGCTGTACAAACTTTTATTGCTCTCTGCATTGAAACTAAAAGTTTTTACAAACAGGGAATACTTTCAAATGTTCTTTTATGTACCTAAGAGTAGGTACTTCAGATTTAGTTTAGGAAGTTTATTTACACTTTAACCCTTTCCACTCGTATTGCTATTTTCGCGTTGCGCTCGTATGTCCTGCCCGATCTCTCTTGCCTAGTGTACCCCGGCATGTAGACTACATGCCCACACAGGAAGTACCCCCCTGGCTGAAACTGGAAGTGCACGATCAACGCTACCAGGAAGTGTCAGATTCCTTGCAGAGATGCAGAGAGGAGCAATGGCATCCTATGCATTGGACGTGGAGGAGCGTCTAAATGGTAGCCAGAATTTCATTGCTCTAATGCCCAATCAAAATACCAAAGATTGCACAGTGTCCAGTGACATGAAGACACCAGGTGGCAGGCATAAAACCACCTATTATTGCAAAACTTGCTCACGCAAGCCAGGATTACACTCATTAAATTGCATTAAAATGTACAATACCTTGGCCAACTTCTCTGCTACCAGCCAATAGAAGATACCAAACTGTCCAAATAAGGTATTAAATTAAAGCGGCATGAAACCTAGCATTTCTTCTTTGCTCTAATAGATTATTTACAGCATATTATATGCAACCAGCATTTTTTTTTTTTACTAGAACAGCATTCAAAGGGTTACACACAGGATTTGAAGGTTCAGTGCAGAGAAATCTGGACGTATCCGAAGTTGTAGATAATGTTATCTTGTGTTTAATTGTATCAAGTGAGGAATGTAAATAAACACTTCTCCTACACTGCCGGGTCCCCTGAACAAAGTCAGACAATTTAGAAAGCATTTCTGCTTGTTAGAACATGAATAAAGCAGTTATAAATAAAATGCGAAGTCAGCTTTCAGAGCAAAATTTGGGAACGTAAAATTTCTAAATGAATACTAATACTTATGCACAAAAGCAAATATGATAACCGTATAGCATATACCAAGTAGGAAAACATGTTTTTATTGAATATTATGTCAGGGTTTTATACCGCTTTAAACTTTATGTACCTAAGAGTAGGTAAAATAAGACATACCATGTTACTATGTTACGTTCCATGTTACACTGCGAAAGAGAGTAAGAGGGAGAGTGCATTTCTGTAAAAAAAACTCAGAGCAGAAACTACTGCCTTTAGGAAAAGACTCAGGGTCAGATTTATCAAGAGTGTCTGAGACAAAATGCTGGTAGGTTTGTAGAACTCCGTGCAGAACTGTCTTAGGCACCTTAAGAAGCCACTAGATGGTGCTGTTTCCTTCCTAACCTGTTCTAAGTGAGGAGGAGCTAGAACAGTGTCTCAGACAAACTAATACAACAGTGTGTGACTTGTTTGTTTATCCATCTGGGACACGAGCAGCCCAGGCTGTAATTATTCTCCTAAACTTCCATTCTCAAATAATCCCGATGTCTGTTCTGTCTTTTACAAACATTTTTAACATGCTCTAAACAGTCAATTCTCCACACACTGGTCCGCAATTCCCCTCCTTTTCTTAAGCAAATAAACAACACCAGGGTAAACGGGAGTACACATCAGTAACAAATGAGGGTGGGTAGATGGCAGTAAATAAAAAAGGAAGCTATGAGGTGTCAGCGTAAACCTGCTCTGCGAGGTTAAGAAGTGGTATTAGCCACTTCTTATTCAGGGACAGTCCTGTGCTGTTCTTAATCTAAAGAAAACACTCAGAACTAGCTCAGTTTCCCTTCACTAAAGTAAGCTTGGGGAGCTTCTTACAAATGTGCAGAACACTCCCCCCTGCTGGTAAGGACAGTTTAAAAAGAAAAAACTGTCGGTAATGCTTTGATAAATCTGGCTCTCAGAGTGGAAAGGGTTAAATTGGAACTAATCTCAGAACTGTAAGGCTTGGTGGTGTATTCTCCACAGTCAGCATGCAACGCATGAGCTGGCGTGGAGGAGGTACACACACTAGCACAAGGAAACAGGCTATCCCTAGTATAGTGGAGGGGAGGACTGACTCCAATAGGAGATTGTGGCGCACAGAGCCGGTGCAGATCTGACAGCCACAAACAATGCTTTCGTTATAACGTCTCAGCGCAAAGTAGCGCTGAGCGCATAAACCAGAACTGAGGAGATCAGGACAGGTAGACAGAATGAACGCTTGCTAGCTAGCGGCTACTTAGCGACAGCAAGCGTCCAAAACCAGACAGACTGGAATGAGGCAGCCAATGCGATGCGGCGATGGCGTGCCTCACAAAGACAGGCCAGGATAGTCAGAAAATAGCAGGATTAAGATAGATGAACGTAACACAGATAAATATACAATAAGTATGTTTTCCTAGCGTATTACAATTACAGCTATCAATGAAACTATTTGTAACGTCTGACTAACATATGTATATATCGGCAATGAACCGATATATGACATAAGCAGGAACGCTGACTAGGAATGGAGTAACACAGGGAACAGGACTCAGAAGGATTCGCTATCTCTTCGCAGAGATGAACGCAATCCACAAACGGTAACAGAACAGGATTCAGAAGGATTCGTTATCTCTTCGCAGAGATGAACGCAATCCACAAACAGTAACAGAACAGGATTCAGAAGGATTCGTTATCTCTTCGCAGAGATGAACGCAATCCACAAACAGTACCAGGAGCAGGGTAACTACCTCAGCACGGGTGGTCACGGTACGCGCAACCTACCAAAACGTGCTGGAAAGCTGACTAACTGCACACAGGATATAAACAGTTCGTGTACGTATACATCAGCGACACTGATGTATCAACGTAACACAAATACAAGGAAAATAATAAACGTGCTGGTATGCATATATATTGGCAATGAACCAATATATGATGCAAAGACCAGCAAAGTATCTTTATAACAAGAAACACGATCGGGGGCTAAAGCGACAGCAAGGCAGGCTTAAGCTGAAGCTATGAAAACCCAAGGAAACCCTGCAGGAAGCAGATCTTTATACTGAGGTCATCCAATGGGAGCAGACATGCAGATTCCCACACAGGTGAATGATAATCAGTCACAAGCTGACAGCAGGGAAAGACAGACAAAGCTATGCAGCTTGCATGGAAATAGATCAGAACTGCCTGAGCTGCAGCACTACTACTTCCAGCAATAGCTGCTGCAGCAGCGATCATTACAGTACCCCCGCCTTTAAAAGCGGATTCCAGACGCTTTTCAAAACTGAAATTCCCAACAAAACAGTCTGACTGATAATTCATGATGACCGGGACAGCCCGGCAAGACCGAATTCCAGAATCAGTCCCCACAAGACTGGACCCATCAGAACCAGAACCTACAGAACCATGCCCATCAGTACTACAAGCCCCAGTGTGACACCCATCAGAACCATGATTTCCAGAAGAAAGCCCTCCGAAATTCCCTGAGCGATACCCACCGCCTTCCAGGAACCGTTCAGAAACGCCAAAGCCTTTGCAATGCCCACCGGTACTGTCTTTACCAACACAAAACCCACTGTTGAACCAGTCCAAGGCACCAGGACAAGTTTTCTCAGAGACCTCCCAGAACACCTTGAAGCTCCAAAGAGATCCCCATAGGTCAGAATGCCCCTTAGGCTCACATGGAGAACTATCAAGAACCCCTATGGAACCTAGGGCAATTCCCGAGTCAGGGCCACAAGGACAAACATCAATATCAGGGCTTTCAGGGACCAGAACCATCTCTGGGCATGCAGGCAGACTGGCAACATCAGAACGTGTTCCCACTAAGGAAGCATCAGAGCACGCTAACACCTTAGACACACTTGGGCATTCTGGCACACAAAGAACATCTGGGCACACCGGCACAAGAGAAACCTCTGGGCATGTCAAGGAACTGTGAGCCTCAGGGTCAGCCAGGACAGGACCAAAACCAGGACTGGCCAAAAAAAAATCATCATGACTAAACTTCGCAACTACTGGACTTTTACACGAGAATGCTGGATCAGACTTAGATGTCGCTGACTCCAGCAAACTCAGTAACAAATCAGATTCAGGGGCACTAACAAGACAGGACAAATCTTCTGATGTATGCACTGAACCAGATAGGGACTCCACAACTACCTCTGGACTGGACAGAGACTCATTTAATACACTGGATTGGAGCTCATGAGGCGCTGCAGAACAAGTCAGTATTGCAGCAGCCCCCACTGGACTAGGCAAAACTGAGGAATTCCCTGGACAGGAAGGGGACTCTGGAACCTCTGCCATAGCGGCCAGAGAACCAGAATCTTTCAGGATACAGGGCTGGGTTTCAGGAACACTCATCAGACCGGACTGAAATTCTGAGATTTCTATTATTTTGACCAGAGAATCAGAATTATCCATGTTACAGGGCAAGACTTCTGCAACATTCAGAGGACAGGGCTGGAGTTCCTCGGCTGTTACAATACTGGAGAGGGACTCAACAACATTGGTTAAATCAGACTGTGTACAAGGCAAGGTATCTAACACACTTGCTGACGAGGACAATATTTCAATGGCTTCTGCTTTGCTGGGCAGAAATTCATCAAGTTTTATTAGAGCAGACTGTAATTCCAAAACAGCTGCTAGACAAGTGAATATTACTGCAACACCAACTGAGGTAAGCAGTGCCTCAGACTGCTCTGCTAGAGGGTTTGAAATATCCAAAGTACTGGGTGAAGCATAAGACTCTGCGACCACAGCTTCACTGGACAGGATCACTGAACAGTCCATATTGCAGGGCAAAACCATGGAAGCACCTGCTGGACAGCATAATGATTCTGTGACCTGAGTTTCATTGGAGAGATCTACTGCACAATTCATGGTACAGGGCAAATTTACTGGAATATTTTCTGAACAAGGTAATAATTCTGCGATTTCAGGTTCACATAGCAGATGCTCTGAGCTATTCACGAAACTAGAGCGAGGTGTAGAAACAGGAAGATCAAGACACAATGTTTGCGCATCTGAATCACCATTCATTTGTAAAATTGGAAAATTCAGATGCTGGGGTTCTGAGGTTTCTAGACAGGATTGCTGGGACTCGGAAACTGATGTAGTGCATCTATTGGCATCTGCTGGATCAGACAGGAGTTGAACTTTATTAACACATGTAATTTCTGCAGAAGTGTTTGCAGAGACAGGCAAGATTTTTCTGGTGTCTGTTTCACTGAACAAAGAGTCATGAGTACTGGCTAGGCTGGACTCGGAAGTCAGCAGGACCTCTGGATTCTCTGCTGAGAAATTTGCGCAGGGCAAGGTTAAGAATGTATCAGTGGCTTCTGTTTTACTGGGAAGTAACACTGAGTTATCCATGGTACAGGGTGGAATTGCAGGAACTTCAATTTCACACAAAAAGAGCTCCGAATCACCTGCTGAATCAGCCAAAGGTGCTGAAGCAGGCGGGTCAGAACGCCAAATTTGCGAATTCGGAGTCACATAAAAATCATCCAAAATCAGTTCCCACACATCAATCAATGGAGCCACAAAGTCATACCCACACACACCAGTTTTTATTAGGTTATAGGCAGACTTAATGCATGCATTCAATACTAATTCACTTTTTGCACTGTAAAATTGACAAAATGAACTTGAATCATTCTTCCATTCATTGACCAGAGCTTCCATCTCTCCTTTCTCAAATGGAGGATTCCAAGCATACTTAACAGGCAGATCATGGTTTGCAGATATGATTGTAGCAGGGACATATATTGGGTTAATTAGCAGGTGATTGGCAGATTCCTTATTCTTAAGAATCTCCAATACCTGTAGCAAGTGTTGAACTGTAGTGTATGCAAACTTCCCTTAGTTCACAAATAAGTTGATTTGTTCAATACTCTGTAATATCTCATCATAATCATACTCAGATAATTCTTTTAAACAAAAATCTTTATTTTCCCTAGCCAGGGAGGAAAGTTCATTAGTAGTTTCATAAGTCCATTTAACTCCCCTGAAAGACAATTGCATTTCATTATCTGTTAATGGCAGAATCTCATTATAGGTCTCAGTCGCTAAGGATAACGATTCTGCAGATTGGACACGTTTCTTAGAACGTTTGCGTTTTGCCTTTGACCTTGCTGTTTTTGGTGATTTATTCAAAGCTGCAGGAAAATTATCAGTAACACTTTCTGCTTGCTGCTCATTCTTGCAAGCAATTGAAGGAGCAGCTGATTGGCCTGCTGCCAGGAGTTCATTAAGAGGAAAAGGCAATGGATCTATGCGCAACCAGTTATGGATCACAAACGCTAGAAATTCCAGCGGTCTCTCTTTCAAATCGGAATGATTGAGAACATCAAATGCCCACTGGAATAATTCCCCTTTAAACAAAATATAACTTAGTTGGAGTGCCCAGGTTGAAACAGGAGTCGCTTGGAGAACAGGATTGGTCAGGAACCTGGCACATTCAGAGAAAAACTCATTTTCTGTTTCAGAGCTAAGTTCTTCAAATTTCTTAAAGGAACAGGAACCATAATTAACAGTGTCATACTTTCTGGGAATCCCCCCCACAATGGGGATTGGTAATGGGGTTTTCATAATGTAAGGCTTGGTGGTGTATTCTCCACAGTCAGCATGCAACGCATGAGCTGGCGTGGAGGAGGTACACACACTAGCACAAGGAAACAGGCTATCCCTAGTATAGTGGAGGGGAGGACTGACTCCAATAGGAGATTGTGGCGCACAGAGCCGGTGCAGATCTGACAGCCACAAACAATGCTTTCGTTATAACGTCTCAGCGCAAAGTAGCGCTGAGCGCATAAACCAGAACTGAGGAGATCAGGACAGGTAGACAGAATGAACGCTTGCTAGCTAGCGGCTACTTATCGACAGCAAGCGTCCAAAACCAGACAGACTGGAATGAGGCAGCCAATGCGATGCGGCGATGGCGTGCCTCACAAAGACAGGCCAGGATAGTCCGAAAATAGCAGGATTAAGATAGATGAACGTAACACAGATAAATATACAATAAGTATGTTTTCCTAGCGTATTACAATTACAGCTATCAATGAAACTATTTGTAACGTCTGACTAACATATGTATATATCGGCAATAAACCGATATATGACATAAGCAGGAACGCTGACTAGGAATGGAGTAACACAGGGAACAGGACTCAGAAGGATTCGCTATCTCTTTGCAGAGATGAACGCAATCCACAAACGGTAACAGAACAGGATTCAGAAGGATTCGTTATCTCTTTGCAGAGATGAACGCAATCCACAAACAGTAACAGAACAGGATTCAGAAGGATTCGTTATCTCTTCGCAGAGATGAACGCAATCCACAAACAGTACCAGGAGCAGGGTAACTACCTCAGCACGGGTGGTCACGGTACGCGCAACCTACCAAAACGTGCTGGAAAGCTGACTAACTGCACACAGGATATAAACAGTTCGTGTACGTATACATCAGCGACACTGATGTATCAACGTAACACAAATACAAGGAAAATAATAAACGTGCTGGTATGCATATATATTGGCAATGAACCAATATATGATGCAAAGACCAGCAAAGTATCTTTATAACAAGAAACACGATCGGGGGCTAAAGTGACAGCAAGGCAGGCTTAAGCTGAAGCTATGAAAACCCAAGGAAACCCTGCAGGAAGCAGATCTTTATACTGAGGTCATCCAATGGGAGCAGACATGCAGATTCCCACACAGGTGAATGATAATCAGTCACAAGCTGACAGCAGGGAAAGACAGACAAAGCTATGCAGCTTGCATGGAAATAGATCAGAACTGCCTGAGCTGCAGCACTACTACTTCCAGCAATAGCTGCTGCAGCAGCGATCATTACAAGAACTTCCTCTCTGCTCCAAAATATTAGCCACAGCATGACAACCTTTATGGAATTTTTTTTACTTGGTTTCATTTTTGCAGAAGCAACATCAAAAGGGAAAACAGATATTTTTTTCAAGCATAAATACATCATTAAGATGCCTTAATACAAACAGACCATCTAAATGGGGTAAGATAAGGATCCTTGTTTACTTTATTGCTCACAGACCTGGTATTAGGATTGACCCAGAGGTATCGTAAATTCTTAGTTCACAAGTTCAGCTAGAGTGGCTGAGACAGTTCATATATCATCAATCTCATACCAATATAGAAAGTTGTTGTCCTTATTCAAACCCTTCTGCACAGCTTTGAAACAATTTATAAATTTTGTTTCTGCTATTAATCGGTCATTTGACGTTTTGAAGTCGCCCTTCAGGGCAGTGACACGAAGATCATCCATGCTGTGTCCATTGGACCGAAAGTGTGTAGCAACTGGGAGTCCAGATTTGGTATCATTAATAGTGTGCCTGTGTCCATTCATACGTTTGCGCAGAGTTTGTCCAGTTTCTCCCACGTACATAACATTGGGGCATTTAGCACACATGATCAGATATACCAGATTGGTGGACCCACAAGAAAATTTACCTTGTACTCTGTACTCCTGTTGTGAACCTGGTATCGTTACCCTGTCAGTGGAGTAAATGTGTCTGCAGGTCCCACATATTTTTTGTCGGCAGGGTGATGTTCCGTTTTGTTGAGGCCTATTCAAAGAGCTCCTGACAATCATCTGTTTTAGATTGTGTGGTTGCCGATATGACAAGGGTGGAGGTTTAGGGAATATCGTTCTCAGTCTGTGATCCTTGTGTAAAATGGGATGAAGTTCCTTAGCAATCCTCCTTAAGATTTCCAGGTTTGGGTTGTAGGTGACAACCAAAGGGACACGTTCCTCTTTCTGGTTTTGCTTATATTTCAGGAGTTCAGTCCTGGGGATGTTGCTGGCTTTCCTGATTTGGGCCTCAGCCATGGGAGGACTGTAACCTTGTTTAATGAAAGTGTTCTTAAAGAGAACCCGAGGTGTGTTTAAAGAATGTTATCTGCATACAGAGGCTGGATCTGCCTATACAGCCCAGCCTCTGTTGCTATCCCAAACCCCACTAAGGTCCCCCTGCACTCTGCAATCCCTCATAAATCACAGCCATGCTGTGAGGCTGTGTTTACATCTGTAGTGTCAGTCTCAGCTGCTCCCCCGCCTCCTGCATAGCTCCGGTCCCTGCCCCTGTCCCTTCCCTCCAATCAGCAGGGAGGGAAGGGATGCAGGCGGGGACTAGAGTTCTGCAGGAGGCGGGGAGAGCAGCAGACTGACACTATAGAGATAAACACAGCCAGCTCTGACAAGCTGTTTGTCAGCAGCGTGGCTGTGATTTATGAGGGATTGCAGAGTGCAGGGGGACCTTAGGGGGGTTTGGGATAACAACAGAGGCTGGACTGTATAGGCAGATCCAGCCTCTGTATGCAGATAATATTCTTCAAACCCACCTCGGGTTCTCTTTAAGGTGATCCAGGTGCTTGTCTCTGTCCATCCTGTCAGAACAAATCCGGTTGTACCTTATAGCTTGCTTCAAAACGTCAAATGACCGATTAATAGCAGAATCAAAATTTATAAATTGTTTCAAAGCTGTGCAGAAGGGTTTGAATAAGGACAACAACTTTCTATATTGGTATGAGATTGATGATATATGAACTGTCTCAGCCACCCTAGCTGAACTTGTGAACTAAGAATTTACGATACCTCTGGGTCAATCCTAATACCAGGTCTGTGAGCAATAAAGTAAACAAGGATCCTTATCTTACCCCATTTAGATGGTCTGTTTGTATTAAGGCATCTTAATGATGTATTTATGCTTGAAAAAAATATCTGTTTTCCCTTTTGATGTTGCATGTATATAAGCTGTCTGTACCACCAGCTTGCAAACTAACAGGATGTAAACCTGACGAAGGCTGCAAGGCCGAAAGCTTGTTTATTCTTATTCATTTGTAGTTAGCCAATAAATGGTATCATCCTGATTTAAAACTTCTTGCTTTTACTGATGGCTAACACGGTACAATACTCTACTGCTACTATTTTTGCAGAAGGCACTGAAAAAGTTAAGCCTCTGTGTTTACTATCTGGAGAGCTGCCTAGGCAGAGCTCTCCTGCAGTCTATTCACAATTGTTGATAAGTACGAATTAGACAGTTGTTCTGCCTAAACAAACATAGAAAACAGAGAAGTGAATTTCTTCAGCAACTTTATGTGGAATAAATACTTTTAATTGTGTGCTGTGCAAGAGTTCAGGTCCGCTTTGACCATAAATGGGTTTAGGGCTGCTCACACCATTTCCAGCTCACAGTATTGCGCTATCGGAGGAACTAATTAGAACATTTTTTTAGCAGCCAATGCAAATTCTAAACAGCTCATTAACAACGTACCTACCAGTAAATCTGTTTTATTACAGAGAAGTTATGAAGATGTTGGAGACACTGTCACGTATGACACTTATTTTCCTAATTCAGATAACAGAGCCCCCTTTATGTGTGTTTTCGGAGCACGTCCTGAAATCCCACTTCAGCTGTATGAAGTGATATAGAGGGCTGGAGGACAGCAGCTCTCTCCAGTTTAGCGTTGAGCACTGGAAAAGTCAGATGAAGCTGAAGGGGTTTCCACTCCACTGCTCCGATTCCTGAGCAGATAAAATGCTGCAAAGACTTCTGAGCATTTATAATGGGAGATTCAGTCACAGCAGATTAGAAATTCCAAGCTTGCCTTTTACACACTTACTGCCTTCGAGACATTCACTCTGCATCCACCATCTTCCCCATTACATTAGTCTTTTCCCCTTACTGTGTCCACTTTGTGCAAAAGCTACTGCCTGGCATGGGGGGAGCACAGGCCCGGATTTACCTCTTAGGAGCCTATAGGCACAGATGTCCTGGCACCTTAGACTTCACCCTCCATGAACCTACAAAGCCCCACCAAACTGCATCAAGTGTGTGCTCGCTGTCCCTTCTCCCTTACTTCCCAATGCCTGTCATAGGTAGCTACAGGTGCCCCTTAGTATTTGGTAGCCAGAAGTACCCTCAATATTATGTAACTAGAGGTGCCCCCAAGTATCAGGTAGCTAGAGGAACCTCATTATTGAGTAGCTAGAGGTGCTCCTGAGCTGACTGAAGGGAGATCTCGTCGGTGGAATGCTGAGATCAGGGTGAGTATCCTTTCATTAACACTCTCATCAGTACTCTGCATTGGGAAAGAGGGAGAGAAAAACTCTGGGAGGGGATTGAGCCTCCTTTCCATCATCAGACGCCTGTAGGCACGTGCCTACAGTGCCTTATGGTAAATCCAGCCCTGAGGGTCCATACATACACAGAATGCAGGAGAGCCCACCAGTCTGACTGCACAATGCAGCAGTGGAATCACTAGGGAATTTTTGGTGGGTGTGGACCACCTTCGATGACACATTAGAGGATGGTGATACCATGACGATGTATATTCTGTAAAGCAAAATTTAGACATTAAGGGAGGTTCTGCTAATTCAGAACTGCACCTCCTTCCCTTCATCCTTCTCCTGCACCTCCTTCCCTTAATCCTTCTCCTGTACCTTCTTCCCTTTCCCTTCATCCTTCTCCTGCACCTTCTTCCCTTCATCCGTCTCCCTCACCTCCTTCCCTTCATTCGTCTCCTGCACCTCCTTCCCTTCATCCTTCTCCTGCACCTTCTTCCCTTCATCCGTCTCCCTCACCTCCTTCCCTTCATTCGTCTCCTGCACCTTCTTCCCTTCATCCTTCTCCTGCACCTTCTTCCCTTCATCCTTCTCCTGCACCTTCTTCCCTTCATCCGTCTCCCGCACCTCCTTTCCTTCATTCGTCTCCTGCACCTCCTTCCCTTCATCCGTCTCCTGCACCTCCTTCCCTTTTCATTCTCCTTCACCTCCTTCCCTTCATCCTTCTCCTGCAACTCCTTCCCTTCATCCGTCTCCTGCAACTCCTTCCCTTCATCCGTCTCCTGCAACTCCTTCCCTTCATCCGTCTCCTGCACCTCCTTCCCTTCATCCGTCTCCTGCACCTCCTTTCCTTCATCTGTCTTCTTCACCTCCTTCCCTTCATCAGTCTCCTGCACCTCCTCCCCTTTATCTGTCTCCTGCACCTTCTTCCCTTCATCCGTCTCCTGCACCTTCTTCCCTTCATCCATCTCCTGCATCTTCTTCCCTTCATTCTTCTCCTGCATCTCCTTCACTCTCCTGCACCTCCTTCCCTTCATCCCTCTCCTGTCCCTTTTTACCTTCATACCTCTGAATAGGGAAGGGAGGGGGGCACTAGACACCAGGGAAATGTATAGGGGAGGGAGGTGGCCGGCCTCTAGAAGACCTAGGACTAGGTCCCAGTGTCCAATTTTGGCCCACTTTGTATTTGAGTTTGACATCCCTGTTTTAAAGTGTGTTTGACTACTTATAACAGCTTATACAATATTGTAACATTTAACAACAAGAAAATGTAATAAATAATAGTATTGTATAACCTTTACATGAAGACAACTTTGTTTGTAATCTCTGAAACGCTGTAACTCTTAATTTAGTATAGTTTAATATAGTCTCTTAATTTTACGAGGCCATCTTGTGAACAATGGTTGACATGAATAGTTTTATCTACTAGAAGCCAGCCTAATGACACACAGAGAGACAGTTTATACGTGTGAGAGTTAAACAGAAGACTGTGAGGTCGAGGTTGCAGAACTCTTCGTACAGTTTGTCGATAAAGCTATCTAGCACAAAAGCTAATGAAGACCCGACAGGGAGTGGGTGTGAGGAGAGCAGAGCTAGTCTGACAGAAAGTCAGGCACCTGAGGGACAGCAAATTATAAATGACAAAGTCCTTAGTCTCCTATTTATTTTGCAGTATAGTTCCCAACTTCAGTCGTTAAAAAGCTAGTTAAGAAGCAGAGGGGTTTATTAAAGAGGAACTGTAGTGAAAATAATGTCATGAATAAAATTGCTTATTTTTTCACAATCTTCATTTCATTTATAAATTATTTAGTCGGTGTTTGCCCATTGTAAAATCTTTCCTCTAACTGATTTACTATCTGAAATTCATTACAGGTGGTGACATCTTTAGTACTGGAAGGTGATCTCTGTGGAATGTTCATATACCAGGGGCGTTGCGTGCCCCAAAAATCAGTGGCACGTGCCTCGGATCTATTCTGGGGTGCCCTGGATGTCTCCCAGGCAGGGTAGAGGCACTGCAGCACTCAGCATGGCACCACACAGTACCCAGCATGCCCCACAAAGGCACCCCAGCACCCAGCATAGCACTACAGAGCACCCAGCATGGCACTACACAGCACCCAATATGGCACTACTGCACCCAGCATGGTTTTAAAGCACCCAGCATGCCCCTTAGAGGCACAATAGCACCCAGCATACAGCAATAGGGAGTATAATGGGTGCTATGGTGCATCTATGTGGACATATTGGGTGCTGTGATGCCTTTATGGGGGCATGGAGGAATCTGTGGTTCTTCTATGGGAGCATGCTGGGAGTTGTGGTGGGTGGGAGGGGTCCACTAGAAAGTCAGGGAATGCTTTGGGGGGACTGCCAGACAACCTGGCATATGGCCAGCAGCAAGACAGCACAGACAGCACAGAAGTCAGGTAACTCTGCCTAGTTATGTTTAACCACCCTGGCGTTCTGATTAAATCGCCAGGGTGGCTGCGGGAGGGTTTTTTTTAAATAAAAAAAAAACTATTTCATGCAGCCAACTGAAAGTTGGCTGCATGAAAGCCCACTAGAGGGCGCTCCGGAGGCGATCTTCCGATCGCCTCCAGCGCCCAGAATAAACAAGGAAGGCCGCAATGAGCGGCCTTCCTTGTTTTGCTTATATCGTCGCCATAGCGACGAGCGGAGTGACGTCATCGACGTCAGCCGACGTCCTGACGTCAGCCGCCTCCGATCCAGCCCTTAGCGCTGGCCGGAACTTTTTGTTCCGGCTGCGCAGGGCTCAGGCGGCTAGGGGGGCCCTCTTTCGCCGCTGCTCGCGGCGAATCGCCGCAGAGCGGCGGCGATCAGGCAGCACACGCGGCTGGCAAAGTGCCGGCTGCGTGTGCTGCACTTTATTTGATAAAAATCGGCCCAGCAGGGCCTGAGCGGCAGCCTCCGGCGGTGATGGACGAGCTGAGCTCGTCCAGACCGCTCAGGAGGTTAAGTGACACTGTGATATGTTGCATTTTTTTTTAAATTCCTGTGCATGACCACATCCATTTTTAAGGCTGGAATGCCCAAAAGTGCCCCAAATCTCTTAGGATCCAAGCAACACGCCTGTCGTTTACTGAGAGTTCTAATGCCAGTAGAGAGGTTCTCTTTTCTCCCAGAATGCTCTGGGGGTGGGTTTCAACATAATAAACAGCCTAGGCTAAGCCTCAGTGGGAGGGCGGAGCTACATACTAATATACAGCAATATATAGCTATAGGAAATGTTTCTGATGCTGAAGTCAGGATATTTAATGTAAAAGTGGGTATCCTGAAAAATTTACTGCATTCTACTATATGTCATTACGGTTCATTACAGTGAGATAAACTTTTTAGGCGTTTCAAGTTTTGTCTCTGAAAGAGTACATAGCTTTGCTTTTAAAGCAGTCAGTCTAAAATTCCATAGGACATTATCATTAGTAATTAGTAAGCCTTTAGTAAGGAGAGAAGAGTTTCCAGATTCCTAGACAGGACTCAGAATATTCCCAGAAAGACTTTTTGGTACTCATACAGTTATCATATTTGCTTTTGTGTATGCATAATATTGTCAGTTTCTAAAGTGTAGTTTTTCTTACCCGGAAAGCTGGCATTGCATTTTATTCTTTTTCTATTATAACTGCTTTCTATTATATATGAAAATCTTCTAATGAGCTATTCTGAACACTGCGTGTGCCTGAAGCAGAGACAGTTTCTCAGAGAGTGTTTGTTTACATTCCATTGTTGATACATTTGTGTTTAACAAGTAAAAAAGATACTGTTATCCCCAGTTTGGATGCAGATTTGAAGCTGACTAGCAGGAGAAAGTGTTTTGTTTAACCATTGCAGTGATGTTCTGCTAGAATTTTTGGCGCTTGCCAGGGAAAGTAACTAACCCGCTCGCCCATAAATCCAAATCATTGTTCACCGATGGCCCCATCCTCTCCCACTTTGCCATGTAATTTAAATGTTAGGTAGGTACATTTGGGTTCACTGCTAGGGGCACCGATGCTGGATCTAGTCTGGCTCGGCGTTAGTCTATGTGGATCAAAGTGTCGGGCAAAGGACTATCGTTATTACGCTGGCACACGTGCAAGAGGAATGGAGCTATAGTGCGTGAATTGATGCAAATGTTATGTTAATTTCAGCTCTGGCACTTTGAATTCGCCAGGAGAAAAGCACTATATAAATGTTCTGTGTCTTGTCTTATCAATACCATTTTACATCCAGGATCCTCACACTAAGAGCTCTTCCACACGGGCAGCTGACAAGTGGTGAAGTCTCCTCCTGCCATCTGCTCTCCTGCACCGGCTTGGCGCTTGTTAGCTCTTGGTGCCGGCACTGTACAGGTAGCCTCCCGCATGGAGTGAGAGCTGAGTGCGGACTTGACATGTCACTGTCCTCTGCCGCCCAGTAACATTACCGCCTGCCAATGCTTGACACTCATGGTGTTACAACCACTGTAATTTGGCTGCATTTAAATTGCACCCGAATTGCACTGATGGGCAGCAGACAGGAGACTGCACTCAGCAAGCACGCAGTTCACCCCCCCCCCCACCCCCGTCTGAATGAGGACTTACCCTCCTGCATTCTCAACAATACTCCACTGCCCACCCCCTGGCCTGGTCCATTTATAATGCCAAGTGAGGCAACTTCTTCAGGCGGCAAAGTCTGGGGGCTGCACCAGGCAGAAACAGGAAGTGAAGAGAGTGACTGGCCAACCTATATACTGGGGCAACTATACCTGGCTAACCTATACTGGGGGCAGCTGTACCTGGCTACCTACCTATACTGTGGGTGATATTTGGGGGGCTCACTGCAGCTATAAAATGCAGTGCAAATTGTCGGGTGCTGTGTGCTCATTCCAATTCGGGGGGGGGGGGGGGGGGAGGCTGGGGTGTCACATCCTCACAAGTTTGCCTCAGGCAGCAAAAAGTCTAGGACCAGCCCTGCCCACCCCCTAAAAGTCATACTTACCTATCAGCAATGAAAGAATGGATGTCTGTGCAGGGGGCTGTGGTGACATCATCCAGTACCCGGATGTAATGCTTCATACAGTATAGACCAGTGCAAGCTGTAAACTATTTACTGCACTTGCAATCTTTAATATTCACAGTGAAGACGAGTGTGATGTTGTCTGTGAAACAGAAATGGCCAATTATAGCAGAAGATTGTAGAAGCGTCCGAAGAGCCATCTGGCTGGCTGGATCGGCTGATAATTGCTGTTCCGCATTGTATGTCATGTTCAGGCGGGTGAAGGGAGCCTCTATTACTCCTCTCCATGATTCATCATTAAACCCCATATTTGCATCTCATTTCCACAGTTTTCTCCGCTAATAGTTTTTTAAATATATTTTATAAAACCCATTCATTAAAAAGAGGCGTAAAAACAGCACAAGGTTCGGAGCAAAGCTGACACCTTATGGGGAGAGCCGGAAATACGCCTGCATGCTGGTTCCTTCTTCCAGGCCCGGGTCTAGACTTTTGCCCACCTGAAGTAATACATTATGAGGACGCCCCCCCCCCCCCACACACACACACACACTATCTCTGCACCTCCCCAATGTGTGTGCAAAGCCAGATCGGAGAGGAGAGACACATCTGGCTGCGCATTGCTGGCACTACGCTGACCTCCCTCTGCTTCTTTCAAGACAGAATCTCCTCGTTGTTGGCCCACTGCATGTGATCCCCAGGATGCCGGGAGTGTGCTGCACCAGCGCCGCATCACCCACCCACTCTCAGCAGATTACCGAGGGGATCACAAGCCACACATGAAGTCTTGCTTCCTCTCTGACTACAGCAGCGCCTCATGTAACCCGGCAGCATGTAACAGGTCACATGAGGCACCGCTGTAGCCATGGATATAGGATACTGGACAGGCAGATGTAGATTCCATCACTGGAACGCTGAGAGCAGGTGATTGAAGTGGAGCTGTGCATCTAGGGAGGGGGGGACAGGGATTGCGCGGGAGGGGACATTTGGGGAGGGGAGCAGCGTCTTGCTGCACTCTAATTGTTGCTGGTCTGAAGCATGTGATTCACGTTGCTTCATGGAAAAACCAACCCTGCCTGCTATATACAGAGGCACATAACTGCACTGCAACCTATAACCTTGCACATAACCACACTGCATCCTATAACATTACACATAACTGCACTGCAACCTATAACCTTACACATAACCACACTGCATCCTATAACATTACACATAACTGCACTGCAACCTATAACCTTACACATAACCGCACTGCAACCTATAACATTACACATAACTGCATTGCAACCTATAACCTTGCACATAACCACACTGCATCCTATAACATTACACATAACTGCATTGCAACCTATAACCTTACACATAACCACACTGCATCCTATAACATTACACATAACTGCACTGCAACCTATAACCTTACACATAACCGCACTGCAACCTATAACATTACACATAACTGCATTGCAACCTATAACCTTACGCATAACCACACTGCATCCTATAACATTACACATAACTGCACTGCAACCTATAACATTACACATAACCACACTGCATCCTATAACATTACACATAACTGCACTGCAAACTATAACCTTACACATAACCACACTGCATCCTATAACATTACACATAACTGCATTGCAACCTATAACCTTACACATAACCGCACTGCAACCTATAACCTTACACATAACCACAATGCATGCTATAACATTACACATAACTGCACTGCAACCTATAATCTTACACATAACCACACTGCTTCATATAACATTACACATAACCGCACTGCAACCTATAACCTTACACATAACCACAATGCATCCTATAACATTACACATAACTGCACTGCAACCTATAATCTTACACATAACCACACTGCTTCATATAACATTACACATAACCACACTGCATCTTATAACCTTACACATAACCACAATGCATCCTATAACATTACACATAACTGCACTGCAACCTATAACCGTACACATAACCGCACTGCAACCTATACCTTACACATAACCACACTGCAACCTATAACCTTACACATAATCACACTGCATAATATAACATTACACATAACTGAACTGCAACCTATAACAGCTTTGCAACCTATAGCCTTACACATGACCGCGCGGGGTGCACGCAGCTAGGCCGCGCATGCACAGTACCCCCAAATGGCTGGGGAGAATGGGGCTGCTACCAGAGCATCTAGGAGGATTTGGATGCCGGCGTGGGAGCGATCTGCATGTGGGTCTGGAGGAAGCCCCAGGTGTGTATAAAACTTTAAGTCTCCCTTGTCTCAAGGTCTCTTTAAACATACAGGACCAGTTTACTAACTGGTACAAAGGTTGGTTACGTGGCAGAACCAGGAGACTGGTAGGGCTGGCATACTGATGCACTGATACTGTACAGGGACTGGTGTACTGACAGAGCAGGGGAGCCGGAAGGTCTGGTGTACTGACAGGGGTTGGTATATTGACTAAGCTGGTGGACTGGCAGGGCTTCCTGTAGGTCCCTGCAGTCTCCCAGCGTCTGTGCATGGCTCTCACATGATCTGATGCAGGTCAGGTGACACACCAGAAGCTGTGCACAGAGGATGCTGGAAAGCCACCAGGAGCTGCACAAAGGTTAGAAAATGTCGCTGGAGGCTCAGTAAGTATTTATTGCTGCTGCTGGGGGGGGGGGGGGGGGGGGGGTGTTGTGTTTCTCAGGCTGGCAAGCACATGCATCTGGCATCAGGCAATCCTTGCCAGTGTCGGATATTGGGGACTTTGGGCAGCTGATTCTGCAGACAGAGTGACAAATCCCTCTCATGGCCACAGCCCTCATCACATGAAAGGTCAGAATTTACTAGCTACTATGTTCCCTAATTCAGACACCACCTCCTTCCCTTACCCAGTTCTGCCCTCCGAAAAGTTCTCATATACACACCGATTTTCTTATTTGATTCTCAACAGATTCAATCACTCAGACAAGACAGAAAATCTAGGTTGATCTGGGCAGGCCATGAACGGTAGTCAATCGATGGCACATAGAATTGCACTTCAAATTTCAGTTAATTCCTTGTTGGAATCTATTGCAAATCTATTTGCTGTGTATGATAGAAGTCTATTCCTCTCTGAATCAGTTTAAGATCAGATAGGAATAAATCGTTTTGTCACATTGGCCTCATTTTACTAAGCATTGCCGCTTTTGGTAATGCAGAAAAGAGAAAACAGCTGATTTTATTAATCACTTTCCCAAATGACAATTCACTAAACCTTTAACCATACTGAAAAGTAAACTTACCAACAGTAAATACCTTAAAGTGTAACTGTCGGGCATAAAATCAATTATTTATTTTTATCTGGTAAAAAAGTAATAAGGATGCTAACCAGGCAATGCAAAAGTTAAAATCACTATTTTTTTCTTTTCCATAAAACATCAGTTTTCTAACGCTCTTATTTGGTACATCTGCCACACAAAGGAAGTTGCAGGGCATGCTGGGTGTTCTAATTTTCTTTGTTAGTTTTCTCTCCGACTTAACTAATGCAGCCTGTTTGGCTGAAGCCTCTTTCTCTCCTGTTTCCCCTCCCACAACTCTGTTTCTCTCTGATTGGCCAATATTTTTCTTGCTGAGACAATGCACTTTCTACTGCAGACCTGGGTGGGAGTGTCTGAAGACTAGGAGGGGGGCGGTCAATGATACACAGACAGAGTAAAAGAGGAAATGATGTCAGGATTGGCTTCAAGATAGACACAGACAAAATGGAAAACCCTAAGAAGGATTTTCTCTTAATTTACTATAGAACAATCACTAAAATCAAAATGTGGACAGTACAATACATGTGTTATGTAAGTAGAGCAAGTATTTATCTACTTATATATGTGGGTTTTTTTCTAAGATAGTATAGCTGACAGCTCAACTTTAACTGTCAAGAAATTGCAATTCACAAAGATTAAAACATTTGGTAAATCAAGCAAAGTGTTCAGTATTTACCTCCAGCTCTGACTAGCCAGTAACTTACTATCTCCATGCGATCACATTGACAATTGTAGCAGACAGCCAATAGAGAGAACCAAACAACCCTGCTTCTCACCCCATTTGGTCCGATACTCTGGAGGGCGGGACTTCAGAAGGCCGAGCAGGAGAAGGAGACATTTTAAAAGGCTTTTTTGTATCACTTTATTGGTATATAGAATAGCTCCCTCTGGTGGCTGCAGCACATTTAACCACTTGCCGACCGCCTACTTCATATTGGCGGCGGCAAAGTGGCAGCCCCAGGACCACGTAACGCAGAATGGCGTCAGGTCCTGGGGCACTCTTTGGCCGGGGATCGCGCGCTGGGATGCGCGCGCATCCGCCGGCAATAGGCTCCGCCCACCCGCGACGTCAACCCGCCGGCCAATCGGAAGCGTCGGCGGGTTGTTAACCCGACGATCCCCGGATAGGAAGCGTATAATATGCTTTGTAATGTTTACAAAGTGTATTATACAGGCTGCCTCCTGCCCTGGTGGTCCCAGTGTCCGAGGGACCACCAGGGCAGGCTGCAGCCACCCTAGTCTGCACCCAAACACACTGATCTGTCCCCCCCTGCCCCCTGATCGCCCACAGTACCCCTCAGACCCCCCCCTGCCCACCCCCCAGACCACCATTTGCACACAATCACCCCCCTAATCACCCATCAATCACTCCCTGTCACTATCTGTCAACGCTATTTTTTTTTAGTCCCTAAACTGCCCCCCGCTCCCTTCTGATCACCCCCCCCCACCCCTCAGATTCTCCCCAGACCCCCCCCCCCAGACCCTCCCCCCCCTGTGTACTGTATGCATCTATCCCCCCTGATCACCTGTCAATCACCTGTCAATCACCCGTCAATCACCCCCTGTCACTGCCACCCATCAATCAGCCCCTAACCTGCCCCTTGCGGGCAATCTGATCACCCACCCACACCAATAGATCGCCCGCAGATCCGACATCAGATCACCTCCCAAGCGCAGTGTTTACATCTATTCTTTCCTCTAAACACCCACTAATTACCCATCAATCACCACCTGTCACTGTTACCCATCAGATTAGACCCTAATCTGCCCCTTGCGGGCACCCAATCACCCGCCCACACGCTCAGATTGCCCTCAGACCCCCCCTTATCAATTCGCCAGTGCAATATTTACATCTGTTATTCCCTGTAATAACCCACTGATCACCTGTCAATCACCCATCAATCACCCCCTGTCACTGCCACCCATCAATCACCCCCTGTCACTGCCACCCATCAATCAGCCCCTAACCTGCCCCTTGCGGGCAATCTGATCACCCACCCACACCAATAGATCGCCCGCCGATCCGACATCAGATCACCTCCCAAGTGCAGTGTTTACATCTCTTCTCTCCTCTAAACACCCACTAATTACCCATCAATCACCCCCTATCACCACCTGTCACTGTTACCCATCAGATTAGACCCTAATCTGCCCCTTGCGGGCACCCAATCACCCGCCCACACCTCAGAACGCCCTCAGACCTCAGCCCTGATCACCTCGCTAGTGCATTGCTTTCATCTATTGCCCCCCTCTAATCACACCTTGAGACACCCATAAATCACCTCCTGTCACCCCCTAGCACACCTACCCATCAGATCAGGCCCTAATTTGCCCCGTGTGGGCTCCTGATCACTCGGCCAAACCCTCAGATCCCCCTCAGACCCCCTTCCGATCACCTCCCCAGTGCATTGATTGCATCTATTTTCCCCTCTAACTGCCCCCTGAGACACCCATCAATCACCTCCTGTCACCCCCCTAGCACTCCTATCCATCAGATCAGGCCCAATACATCCTGTCATCTAAGAGGCTACCCTGCTTATGACCGTTTCCACAAAATTTGCCCCCTCATAGACCACCTGTCATCAAAATTTGCAGATGCTTATACCCCTGAACAGTCATTTTGAGAAATTTGGTTTCCAGACTACTCACAGTTTTGGGCCCGTAAAATGCCAGGGCAGTATAGGAACCCCACAAGTGACCCCATTTTAGAAAGAAGACACCCCAAGGTATTCTGTTAGGTGTATGATGAGTTCATACAAGATTTTATTTTTTGTCAAAAGTTAGCGGAAATTGGATTTTTTTTGTCATTTTTCACTAACTTGTGACAAAAAATAAAATCTTCTATGAACTCACCATACCCCTAACGGAATACCTTGGGGTGTCGTCTTTCTAAAATGGGGTCACTTGTGGGGTTCCTATACTGCCCTGGCATTTTAGGGGCCCTAAACCGTGGGGAGTAGTCTAGAAAACAAATGCCTCAAAATGACCTGTGAATAGGACGTTGGGCCCCTTAGCGCACCTAGGCTGCAAAAAAGTGTCACACATGTAGTATCACCATACTCAGGAGAAGTAGTATAATGTGTTTTGTGGTGTATTTTTACACATACCCATGCTGGGTGGGAGAAATCTCTCTGTAAATGGACAATTGTGTGTAAAAAAAATAAAAAAATGTGTCATTTACAGAGATATTTCTCCCACCCAGCATGGTTATATGTAAAAATACACTACAAAACACATTATACTACTTCTTCTGAGTACGGCGATACCACATGTGTGACACTTTTTTGCAGCCTAACTGTGCTAAGGGGCCCAAAGTCCAATGAGTACCTTTACGATTTCACAGGTCATTTTGAGACATTTGGGTTCAAGACTACTCCTCACGGTTTAGGGCCCCTAAAATGCCAGGGCAGTATTGGAACCCCACAAATGACCCCATTCTAGAAAGAAGACACCCCAAGGTATTCCGTTAGGAGTATGGTGAGTTCATAGAAGATTTTATTTTTTGTCACAAGTTAGCGGAAATTGATATGTATTGTTTTTTTTTTTCACAAAGTGTCATTTTCCGCTAACTTGTGACAAAAAAAAAATCTTCTATGAACTCACCATACCCCTAACGGAATACCTTGGGGTGTCTTCTTTCTAAAATGGGGTCACTTGTGGGGTTCCTATACTGCCCTGGCATTTTAGGGGCCCTAAACCGTGGGGAGTAGTCTAGAATCCAAATGCCTCAAAATGACCTGTGAATAGCACGTTAGGCACCTTAGCGCACCTAGGTTGCAAAAAAGTGTCACACATGTGGTATCGCCGTACTCAGAAGAAGTAGTATAATGTGTTTTGGGGTGTATTTTTATACATACCCATGCTGGGTGGGAGAAATCTCTCTGTAAATGGACAATTGTGTGTAAAAAAAATCAAATAATTGTCATTTACAGAGATATTTCTCCCACCTAGCATCTGTATGTGTAAAAATACACCCCAAAACACATTTAACTACTTCTCCTGAGTACGGCGGTACCACATGTGTGGCACTTTTTTGCACCCTAAGTGCGCTAAGGGGCCCAAAGTCCAATGAGTACCTTTAGGATTTCACAGGTCATTTTGCGACATTTGGTTTCAAGACTACTCCTCACGGTTTAGGGCCCCTAAAATGCCAGGGCAGTATAGGAACCCCACAAATGACCCCATTTTAGAAAGAAGACACCCCAAGGTATTCCGTTAGGAGTATGGTGAGTTCATAGAAGATTTTATTTTTGTCACAAGTTAGCGGAAAATGACACTTTGTGAAAAAAAAACAATTAAAATCAATTTCCGCTAACTTGTGACAAAAAAAAAAATCTTCTATGAACTCACCATACTCCTAATGGAATACCTTGGGGTGTCTTCTTTCTAAAATGGGGTAATTTGTGGGATTCCTATACTGTCCTGGCATTTTAGGGGCCCTAAACCGTGAGGAGCAGTCTTGAAACGAAATTTCTCAAAAGGACCTGTGAAATCCTAAAGGTACTCATTGGACTTTGGGCCCCTTAGCGCAGTTAGGGTGCAAAAAAGTGCCACACATGTGGTATCGCCGTACTCAGGAGAAGTAGTATAATGTGTTTTGGGGTGTATTTTTCCACATACCCATGCTGAGTGGGAGAAATATCTCTATAAATTGACAATTGTGTGTAAAAAAAATAAAAAAATTGTCATTTACGGAGATATTTCTCCCACCCAGCATGGGTATGTGTAAAAATACACCCCAAAACACATTATAATACTTCTCCTGAGTACGGCAATACCACATGTGTGGCACTTTTTTGCAGCCTAACTGCGCTAAGGGGCCCAAAGTCCAATGAGCATCTTTAGGCTTTACAGGGGTGCTTACAATTAGGCACCCCCCAAAATGCCAGGACAGTGAACACACCCCACAAATGACCCCATTTTGGAAAGTAGACACTTCAAGGTATTCAGAGAGGAGCATAGTGAGTCCGTGGCAGATTTCATTTTTTTTTTGTTCCAAGTTAGAAGAAATGGAAACTTTTTTTTTTTTTTGTTACAAAGTGTCATTTTCCGCTAACTTGTGACAAAAAATAAAATCTTCTATGAACTCACCATGCCTCTCACTGAATACTTTGGGATGTCTTCTTTCCAAAATGGGGTCATTTGGGGGGTATTTGTACTATCCTGGAATTTTAGCCCCTCATGAAACCTGACAGGTGCGCAGAAAAGTCAGAGATGCTCGAAAATGGGAAAATTCACTTTTGGCACCATAGTTTGTAAACGCTATAACTTTTACCCAATCCAATAAATATACACTGAATAGGTTTTTTTTTATCAAAGACATGTAGCAGAATAACTTTCGCGCTCAAATGTATAGGAAATTTTACTTTATTTGAAAAATGTCAGCACAGAAGGTTAAAAAAGTCATTTTTTTGACAAAATTCATGTCTTTTTTGATGAATATAATAAAAAGTAAAACTCGCAGCAGCAATCAAATAGCACCGAAAGAAAGCTGTAAAGCTGTATTAGTGACAAGAAAAGGAGGTAAAATTCATTTAGGTGGTAGGTTGTATGACTGAGCAATAAACCGTGAAAGCTGCAGTGGTCCGAATGGAAAAAAAGGCTCTGGTCCTTAAGGGGTTTTATGACTGCAGTCCTTAAGTGGTTAAAGGGATGCCAGGGATGCACTGAACACATAAACCCCCACTCATGCACACCACTAGTGGGAAGACTCGCAGCTTCCTGCCTGACCTGCTTCACAGCTTGTGAGACTTACCGAGCAGGGCTTAGTGAATAGAAGTATGTTGTTTTTTTTCAGTAAATTACTGAATGTCTACCACATGCAGGAAATCTTAGTGAATTTGGGGAAAAATAAGTATTTTACCGACCTAAATTATTTTACCAAACCGCCCTTAGTGAATTGAGGCCATTGAGTGGCAATTTATGGCCAGAGGAGTATCGCACAGAGTACCAAAGAATCATGTGACGCTAAGCTGTAGTCCCGCCCAAGTAACAGGATTAAAAACCTGCAGAATCTCTATTCAAGATTTCCTTTAACAGCTGGAATGTTTTATGTGAGCAGGACAAGATTACTCAGTCTACCGCTTCTTTGGATTTCACATCACAGGTTTATAATATATATTTACTGTCAAAGCAGCAGGCGGTAAATGGCTCACACATTGCATGTCCTGCTGCTTATGTGCTATTCCAAGAACCCGATCAGTGACACATCGTGTGACACAGACTACCACGGTCTCCTGCACACCAAGGCCATCTTATTACACATGGGGATGAATAGCCAATGTGCCAGGATCCGCGCTTTTCTCCTCTTCATTTAAATGAGGAACAGGAGAAACATGCAGATCCTGGCAAATCTGCTATTCATGGGCACATTGCTTGCAGCATTTATCAAGAGAATGGGTGGAACTGTATAGAGGAAGGAAGAGGCATGAGACACCAGGGAATATGTTGGAGATTTATAAATCAATAATACTAATGGGGCCACTAAACATCAGGGAACTTTATAAGGGAGGGTAACCACTAGACTTTGAGGCTGGACTTGGTCTCAGTGTTCAGATTCAGCCCACTTTGTATTTTAGTTTGACACCTCTGCTCTATAGGCTGTCCATGGTGCCAATATGCTGAACAATACAGGCTGCAGAAATATCGCCTGACACCCCTGCTCTATAGGCTTGTCCATGGTGCCAATATGCTGAACAATACAGGCTGCCGAAATATCGCCAACAATTGTAAAATGTAAAATACATGTAAACTCATACAAATCAGAATCAGACTTTATTTCGCGGAATACTCTATTTAAGTACCCAGAATTGTTTGTGGTTCACATGGCTTTGGCAAGAGTACAAAGGACAACAGCAACATCAATAAGAACAGGCATTTGCAATTCTACAGAAGTTTTTACAGACACACATTCATTTACAAGCTTGAAGGTGTGCAGTTTAGCAGGCATATGACAGCACTGAGAAATTGAAGCACATGTAGTGCGAAGGGCACGGGGTGGGGGGGGGGGGGGGTGTTAAGGGGGGGCTTTGGTTTGGGGAGGTGGTTCAGCAGTCTAAGGTATGAGGGTGCAGCAGAATGGCAGTATTTTCCAGAGTTAGTGGAGCTATACATTTCCTTTTTCCTATGTCACTGTCACTCAAGGCCGGGCCGAGGCAGAGGCAAGAGAGGCTCCAGCCTCATGGCGCAGTGTAGCAGGGGGCGCACTCAGCTCAGCTATCATTCCCCTATTGTGTTTGAAGCAGAGAGAAATAAGAAAATGGGACATGTGGCAGTGACTACAAGCCAGATAACTAGAGATTCAGGTGTTGGGGGCTCTGGGGTGCCTCTTAGTCTAATAGCAATCAGTGTGTGGTGGCTAAGATGGGAGGGATGGAGGGGGGCACTTTGGTGTCTCAGCCTTGGGTGCTGGAGGACCTTGTCCCGGCTCTGCTGTCACTTACAGTAGTTAGTAGAATTCTGATGGAACTGGCAGGTTTTGGACCAGTCCATCTCTTCATGGGGAATTCTTAGTATTTTATTTATTCTCTACAAAAGTACTCCCTGTAAAGAATCTATACAAAGATGACAGTGGACTGAGCAACCGCCATTCACTAAGTGCTTTAGAAAATGAAGAAAACTCTGAGAATCCCTCATGAGGATGTGGATTAGTCCAAATCCTGTCAGTTCTGTCAGATTTCTACTACCTACTGGAAATGACAGCAACATAGGAAAAAAGTAACCTATAGTAAATTTTACTCAGGCAGAAATAGCAGTAGGAGAACAGAGGCGCCAGCAGGATAAAAGTGGATAAAAACTTTAAAATTTGCTGGGAGGAAGTGGTGGACTTACCTCCATAAAGCAGACACGAAAGACTGTCTGAATAGTAGTCACATTTATTAATTAGTACCCCAAAACAGTGCAACGCGTTTCGCAGGCCCAGCCCGCTTCATCAGGCAATAAAAATGGGGACAAGACAGAATTTCAGCAATAGCAGGTGTAGCGCCTCAGCCCATTTTTATTGCCTGATGAAGCGGGCTGGGCCTGCGAAACGCGTTGCACTGTTTTGGGGTACTAATTAATAAATGTGACTACTATTCAGACAGTCTTTCGTGTCTGCTTTATGGAGGTAAGTCCACCACTTCCTCCCAGCAAATTTTAAAGTTTTTATCCACTTTTATCCTGCTGGCGCCTCTGTTCTCCTACTGCTATACCGTGTCCACCCCTGGTGGAGGGGTGATCTACCCCCTTTCGCATCTACAGAGAGCGACTTCTTATCCCTGAGTGAGGACAGGTCTAATCTCCTCACCTGCCTATACAGTGGTTGCCTGTGTGGCAACCCATGTTTGTGAGTATAATTTTCTCACGATAACCTTTACTTCATTTATGCTTAACATACTACACTATATTGGGCTCTCGGTTTCTCTACTCTTTATCAGGCAGAAATGTACTTTTCATTGATGTGTTTTCATGTATTTTAAATTTTGCACCCTTTGCAATTTTTCTCAACGTAAAAACAGAAACAATTGTTAAAAAAAAAATAAAAAATAAAAAGAGACAGTTTAAAAAAGAAAAAAAAAGTTACCTTAGGGTCTGAGCTTTTTTAATATGTATAAAGTCTGCAGTGAGTTGCCACATGATCTGTCCCTACTGCACAGATTATGCAGCAATGGGCGACACAGTAAGTGTAAATGACGGGAGCGCAGTGCGGCGTGCATGCGCAGAACAACGGGAATACCAATGAGTAGAAAGTATGCCACTGAGCGGGAGGTGGTGCTATGCATATGACCCTGTCACCACAAGGTGGCGCAGGGTCCTATCAAGGCTGGTTTCTGCTGTGCTTGCACAAATTAGTGTAAGGCCTGGAATCCACTACAAAGTGCAATCGCTAATCGGAATCACCAGCGTTTTTAATGAGTGTTTTGTAAGCGATTTCATGAGCGTTTACTGGCGATTTTGGTAGCGATTTTAAAAAGTGTAAGGTTTTTTGCCAGCGATTGTGTAGCGATTTGCAATTCGCGTTTTTAATTCTGATTGGTCCTTTCAATTACTTTTAATTTTTTTCACAGTGTACAGTAATTTGAAACACGCTAACAAATCGCTCTGTATAACAATTCCTGAGCGATTACGCTAGCGTTTACATACTTTACATTTTAGAAACGCTAACGAAAAATGCTAACGCTCAAAAATGCTGCATGTCCTGCGTTTGCAATTTTGGTAATCGCAATCGCTCCAGTGGAATTTGGCCCATCCATTAACATTAGCTGAGTGTTTAGGAAAATCACTAGCATTTTGAAAACCTCCCTAAAGGCTCAAAAAATTGCTGTAGTGGGTTCCACCCCTAAAGCTGGCCTAAAACTGATGAATTAAAGGTTATATACCAATATTATGTATGCGTTGAAAAAACCTTTTCCCGAAGTGAATCCCCACCCCACCCCTGCCTCACACATGCTGAAAGCCCCATAAATATACACGGTAAAGCAAGCAGAAGACCCGCTCCATTACACCCATTGTTATACGGGCAGATTGGTGACCTGCGGGAGGACTCAGTCCCGGAGCATATAGATTACACATCTGGCTTGTGGATGGGGAATGACACTTGTCCTATTGTTTCCTACACAAGATGAAATAATGCAGAGCGCAGGCAGCCGCAGTATGTTCTCCCCAATCTGCCGAGTACTGGAGAGAGTTTCGCCCTCCAGGCATCTGCTCCATTGATCTTACATTAGAGCCAAACTCACTTTTAATCCGTCCATTGAATGCAGCACTATCATTGCTCTGAACAGTGCAATTGGTTTAAGCGAAACACTTAACATGAATGAGAAGCCACTGACTTTCCTTCTTCTGTGATTACAGGGAATCACTTCTGTAGACATACATTCTAAAAAAAGACGCCACACAATTCCCTAAATACATATAATGATGACTTTGCTGCAGATAAAAGTGTGGAAAAGAATAAATACAATATATTTATTCTTAACCACTTCGTCCACAGGTCAGTAGATATACGTCCTCTGGGACTTCATCTAAGCCACGAGTCAGTAGATAGAAGTCTTGTAGCAGAAGCAGTGCTGTGCAGGATTGGGCATTGCTCCTGTGCACATTTCTGGCACTATCTGATGCAGCACTAATTTGTGAATGGGAATATAAGTTTCCTGAGCTAATGAGATTGATTTTTACTATAAAAAATACTTTTATTTTCTCATTCATAGTGAAAAACACACTCTGTAGCATTATTTCCGGAACATAATCCAAGTTTTGTGATAAACAGTAATAATAGCCAACAAAATTTGTGTTTTTTATCTACAGTAGCACTTTTTATTTTTAAACTGGAATTTTTTCTATTTTTTTCTTTGTTTTCCCATTAAAATTCATAGAAAACAAAAAATGGCATACAATGAAAGCCTAGTTTGTCTTGAAAAAAACAATATATATTTCATTTCTGTGTCATAAGTAGGGAGAAAGTTATTTCTGATTAAATAAGGACATAGCTAAACTATCAAAACTGCTCTGGTCAATATGTTGAAAACAATGTCTGGATGCAAAGTGGTTAAAGGGGAACTGAAGAGAGAGGTATATGGAGGCTGCCATGTTTATTTCCTTTTAAGCAATACCAGTTGCCTGGCAGCCCTGCTGATCCTCTGCCTCTAATACTATTAGTCATAGCCCCTGAACAAGCATGCGGCCGATCAGGTGTTTCAGACTTTAAAGTCAGATCTGACAAGACTAGTTGCATGCTTGTTTCTGGTGTTATTCAGATACTACTGTAGAGAAATAGACCAGCAGGGCTGCCAGTCAACTGGTATTGATTAAAAGGAAATAAATATGGCAGCCTCCGTATACCTCTTACTTCAGTTCCCTTTTAGAAACGCGAACAAAGTGATTTTGTGTGCATTTTGCGTTTTTCCTATACCTTCCATTGAGGCGGAAACGCCTCAAAAATGGCCCATGCAGCTCTTCTCTGAACGGATTGGAAACAAACCGCTCAGATGTGAACTCTGTCATAGAGAATCATTGCACAAGCATTCTTATCTTAGGGCAAAAACTCCCATAGTTTGAACAAGCCCTGAACAAGCATGCAGCAGATCAGGTGTTTCTGACATTATTGTCAGATCTGGCAAGATTAGCTGCGTGCTTGTTTCTGGTGTGATTCAGACACTACTACAGCCAAATAGACCAGCGGGGCATGCTGGGTACTGTGTGGTGCCATTCTGGGTGCTGTGGTGGCCTTTCTCCGCCTGGGGGACATCCGGGGCACCACAGAATAGATTGGGGGCACGTGCCACTGATGTTTGGGGCTAGCGACGCCCCTGGCGCCATTGCCCCCCTATAGCAATAGGACACATTGCTACTGCCTGTACAGCACTCAGCCCTGATCTGCGGACAACATTCTTCATGAAAGTGTATGCACTCTGCAGCCAAGACTCTTGCTATTTCAACAGAATATGCTACAGATTTTTCATGGCTAAGCAGTGACCTGAGCTTCTCCTGGACTCCTGTATTCTGAGCACAATCTTGTAGCGGTGAGCAGTGATTAATCTGCTTGCTGTAGTCTATCAGAGAGCGCCACTGTGCATCTTCATCTCTTAAGAAATGAACCAGTCAGGAGCGCAGAGCGCTGGTGGGCGGCCATTTATCAGCAACAGATGTGACACGCCATAGATTTCCATGAAGTATAAAACAATTTGTCCAGGTAAATTCCTGACCAAGTAACACTCTGGGAGTTCCACGTCCGAGGTCAGCAGACAACTTGCTGTGATGAATCACCCGTTTCTCAGGACAGAATGTATGAAGGCCAACAACCAATCCAACCTCGCTTCCTGAAATTGGGCTTTTATCGCAAATATTTATTTTTTAAAAATGAATTTAAAGTGTACCTGAGAAAAAAGGATAAAAGGCTTTTTACTTACCTGGGACTTCCTCCAGCGCTCTGCAGTCTGTCTGCTTACCCACCGTCCTCCTGGTCCAATCAGTTGTGCCGCTGTCAGCACAGCAAAGTCCGCTATTCATCTGAATCATGGACTACTGCGCATGCGTGGTCCCAGCTGCGGTCGTGCTCCCATAGCCGGGAGTCTTCTGCGCATCCACAGTTCATTAAGACTGCAACTGTGCTTGCACAGAGCACTCCCAGCCACAGGAGCAGGATGGAGGAGGTGCAGGGCCCAGAAAAGTGCATGTGCAGTGGCCCGCAACCCAGTTGGATTGTGGACTTCACAACAGCGTAACAGGGGGGACCTGACGAACACCGAAGGAGCAGGTGGACGACAGGGGGCTGAGGGAACCCTCAGGCAAGTAAAAATCCTTTCGGTACTTACGTATTATCCAGCCTGGAAAGTTTTGCAGCTTTTTGTGAAAGTTCTGTTTTTGATCCCCTAGCCAGATCTAACCATTTTTGGAAAGCTGAAAGTCACGGCTTTTCTCTGCACTGGGTCCCGAGTCAATGCGATGTCCCATTCCCAAGTTAGGGGGGTTTGGGGGACGGGTGTCCCCTGCACTTTGCTGCAGAGAGAGCACAGTGGAATGGAGTCTCCTGCCCATGCCAGTAAGACAGAGAGGAGACGAGGGTGCATAGCTGCGCTGCTCCTTCATCTATAATGAGAGACCCAGGGCACTTGACATAAGTTTTGAAGACACAGATTTATGCTGCGAAGGAAGAAGAAGACCTACCAGGTGTGCTGCTTATCATTAAGTTGGGTTCTTCCTGTACTTCTGTAATTGCACTTTCTGCAGCCAAGTTCAGGGGACGCCCTCCTTCAAAACCCCATAACTTGGGAACTGAGCATCATACCGACTTAAGACCCAGTGCAACAGAAAGCCATGAATTTCAGCTTTCCAAAAATGGGCAGATCTCCCTGGGGGAGCAAAGTAGCAAACAGAACTTTAACAAAAAAGCTGCCAAACTTTCCAGATGGGATAATCCGTAAGTACCATCCTTTCCTCCAATTGGTCTCAGGTCTGCTTTAAAGGACACCGGAGGGAAACTTGTTCTGAAAATAAAATAAAGGCTGCCATTGTTGAGACACTTCTAAAATGGCACTGGCCTGCCCGGCAATGCCTCTTGGTAAAAGCAAACCCAAAACTGGTGTGTTTTTTATGGGGCTGGGCAGCTGTAACCAACACCTTCAATCTCACCTCATTGAACTCCACCTGGCTAAAACACCTCACTCCAATTAGCTCTTGGAGATGTCATTAGTCTAGGGCAGTGGTACTCAAACTATGTCCGGGGGCCAAATGCGGCCCCCCGAGGATTTTTTCACTGGCCCCCTAACACAAACCGTATAACTTATGGATGTGGCCCACTGCACCTTTAAATATTGGCTGCCTGCATATAGAATAGCAGTGCTGGCACCACCCATCCACATACTGTAGAAGCTAGCGAGCAGTCATTCCCTGGCTTCCAATTTTGCATCAGGTGACACTGCTGTCCAACTGGATGGCAGGTTGTCACCTGAGCATGCTTCACTGTCTGGTGCACAAAGACATTCTTCTGGTGCTGCATGACTGAATAGCTGCTGCTGGGAGTTCTCCAGGCATGATTGGGGGGAACCAATAACTAGACTCAATGTAATGTTTTTCAACATCAGTTTATGTATGTTCCGGCCCCCCAGCAGTCTGAGGTATGTTTGGCCTAGCCCTTGACAGAAAAAGTATGTGAACCCCTAGACTCTAGGGGTTCACATACTTTTTCCACCTCCACTGTCAATGTTTACATGGTGTGTTCAATAAAAACATGTAAACATTTAATTATTTGTGTGGTGTAAGTTTAAGCAGACTGTGATTGTCTATTGTTGTGACTTAAATTGAACCTCCGGACTAAAAATCTACTCTGCAGAACTGAAAAGGCTTGGTGTTTCTTTAACAGTTTCACAGCATCATAACTTTTTTTTCTTACCAAAGCATCATTTTTAGCTGCATTTTTAGCTAAGCTCCACCCATCAAAGAAAACGGCCTGGGCTTTTTTTCCTTGATACTGTGCAAAGCATGATGGGATTTCCTATGTTGTTATTTACGTTGCCTAGCAATTGGGAGGGGTGATCAGCACACAGGACAGTTGGAACTGTCACCTCCTTTCAACCAAAAAGATGGCTGCCCTCATGAAATAAAACAATGATGGGTAAGAGATTATATTACCAATCTATTTTAATTAACATAACTAATTTTAACTTAATGACAGTATGTTTGTTTAGGCTGAAGTTCTTCTTTAAGATCAGATCACATTTTATGACCAATTTGTGCAGAAATCCATATAATTCCAAAGGGTTCACATACTTTTTACTGCTATTGTATGCGCTGACAGGGTCATATACATAGCACCGCCCAAACCACCTTCCCCGCCCCGCGTGATGTACTTCCAGCTGGAGAGGAAGTATGCCTCTGGGATTCCCAGGTTTCCCCATCGTATTCCCATCATCCAGCACATGCGCACCGCACGACCACCATTTTTAAAATGCATGCGTCGCCAATTGACTTACATTACTTCTCCCGCCGCTGTGTTGCCACGGAAATCAGCCAGTAACACGCTGTTGACTTTGCAGCGGCTTGGGCACTTCCGGAACAACGCAATGTGGTAAGTGCGCTAGGCCCTATTGTCTTGCATTTTCAACACCAGAACAACGAGCAAGCATCACTAGGTAATTAATGTTACTCTAAATGCCATAATAGGCTAAGCAGGGGAAATAGGTCACCGACCCAAGACAATATACTACAACAACAACAAGAAAGCTAGAAATCCGCCTTTTATATATTAATGAAAAAGATATAATAAGCGAAACTGCAATGAAACAGGATGTAAGGAATATACAAAAATCTTTATTAGTAAGCCAACCAAAAATTAATACCAATTAAAAACAAAGCAGCCAGACCTGGGCCATAAGCTCCTATTAATACAATAATATGTGCAAGCCCTGCGTTATAATATTGATATTATTGTATGTGGCCTGTCTATTGTCTTGCATTGACGTTCTGTTACCCTGCAGTAAAACAGCGTAAGGCCTCGTTCACGTAATACGCGCATTTGGAAGCCCGTATGATGTGCTGAAACGCAAGAACAGCAGAAGGGCATAGACAGCCCTTCTACCGTTCACATCTACTGCGCTGCGCAGCAGTACGATGTGATATGAAGCGCTTGCGTACTGCTGCTTGCATTTTGCCCGCAAGCGCAGAGCTGATCCCATCACTGTCAATGGATGGGATCAGCAGCGCAGTGGCACAGATGGCGCGCAATCGTACGCTTTGCGTTTCAATTGCACGGCCATCTGCGCTAAAGAGATGTGAACGAGGCCTCACACAACGCAGGTTTCCAATGCAAGTGTAAAAGGGGCCTCAAGGTTAATGCATTCTGGCTGCCTGCTGTGTTAAGAGAGGATCAGAGAGGACCTCTAAGCTGACAGCCACGATATCTCTGTTATTTATTTCCAGCAATGCAAAGTGCTCTCCAGAAGAAACACAGCTGATCTGTATGTAGAAGGACATCGAGGCTGAGAACATGTTTTAGCTCTCAGGATGATGTCACCTGACAAGGACAATAGCCAAGGCTCTGATGTCCCAATCTGTGTCCCCGCAACTCCTTCAGCTGAGCGAGGCAACAGATCCATTTTTAGGGTAGATTTCTCAGCAGCAATGATGGTCAGGCTCAGGGGTGCTGCTAAGGTTTTTGAGACCCCAAGCAGCAAGTGATTTGTGTCCCCCTCCATGTGTTCCTCATGCTCCCAATCTAGTGACGAGTCTCAATACTCTCCTGCCAGCCGCTTAGCTCCAGTCACCATGGTTACTTCTGGCCAGCACCTCTGATGTCATGAGAAGAGGCAAAGCCGGCGGGAGGAGAGCAGTGAGATTTAGCGCTGGATCGGGGCAAGCAAGTTACAGCAGAAAGGGCCGGGGGTCATGGAGCACAAGACAGCCGCCAGGGACAGGGAGGCTCCCTCTAAAGCGAGGCCCCAAGCAGGGGCTTGCCAAGCAGGGGCTTGCCTTGCCTGTACCCTAGTGGCACCCATTGCCAGGCTGCAGTCTCCGGAGGCTTTCCTCCTCCAAGCTGAGTTCCCATTTGGGGCACTTTTTGTCCTCCAGGTTTCCTTTAGGCCCTAATTACACTTAATGCGTTTACGTTGCGGTGAGTTGCTTTGTGTCGCCTCACCTTTTGGCAATGGGATGCAACAAGATGCCACTCAATGCATCTAAGTATAAATCCAGCTTTAAAGGGAAGGTTCAGGGATGCTGTGAAAAAAATAAAAATCCAAATCCACTTACCTGGGGCTTCCTCCAGCCCGTGGCAGGCAGGAGGTGCCCTCGTCGCGGCTCCGCAGGCTCCCGGTCTCCTCCGGTGGCGCGCCCGACCTGGCCAGGCCGGCTGCCAGGTCGAGCTCTTCTGCGCTCCAATGTGCGGCTCACTGGTGCGCGCTGACGTCATCGGACGTCCTCCGGGCTGTACTGCGCAGGCTCAGAACTACTGAGCCTGCGCAGAACAGCCCGGAGGACGTCCGATGACGTCAGCGCGCACCAGTGAGCCGCACATTGGAGCGCAGAAGAGCCCGACCTGGCAGCCGGCCTGGCCAGGTCGGGCGCGCCACCGGAGGAGACCGGGAGCCTGCGGAGCCGCGACGAGGGCACCTCCTGCCTGCCACGGGCTGGAGGAAGCCCCAGGTAAGTGGATTTGGATTTTTATTTTTTTCACAGCATCCCTGAACCTTCCCTTTAAAGAGCTTCTGTTATGTGTTAGTTACCAAGTTTTTTATCCCATAGTTTAAGGGCCTGTTTCCACTACACGCAGATTTGATGCAGATTAGATGCAGAAAAACTGACTCCAATAAATGCCTATGGGCCTGTTTCCACTAAACGCGATTTTTCTGATGCAGATTTTCCCATAGGCATTCATTGGAGTCCGTTTTTCTGCATCCAATCTCCATCAAATCTGCATGTAGTGGAAACAGGCCCTTAGAAATAACAACCATGGCATTTCTTCTATATTCTTATGTTATATACATTTTACTTTGATATTGTAGCAGTCCTTTGTTAGTTTGTGACATGGCACTATTGTACTTTCCAACTGTTTGCTTGTTTTTGTTTTTTTAGGTATCAATAACTGTGTCTTATATTTTTTGTAAAATGTGTTATTTATAAATGTTGGGTGCTGCATAAAGGAGTTGTATCTTTGTATTTGCCTAACAAAATGACTTGAAAAGCATTTATATGGAAGATTTGTCTTTACATAGAGTAACAGCCTCCATTTATTTCAAGAGTCAAATGTGAATCAATTATAAAGTGATTAGACTGTCTTCTGTCATGTCAGCATTTTTTTATGTTTAATAGCTGTACTTTGCCAAATTAGACACAGATTAGGAGGCTGGAGTCTATTAAAATACTTAAAAAAATGAGAAATTTATTTCATTATTTTCTCTATGGTGTGGGTGTATTGTATATATATATTTTATGTATTTCTAATCTAACCATTCAGGGGGAATGTGAAAGGAGTACAAAAATGATCACTTTTAGTTTTACCCTTTTGTGGGAGTGACTATTTGTTCATCTCTACGGCCTATTTCACATCTATCAACGTGTGCAGGAGCCGTTTCCTGCACGCGTTATATGCACTGCGGCGTGTTGTCGGGAATCTGCGGTGCGACGCAATCAGCGGCGGTAACTATTAATTGAACCCGACGGAAAACGGATCGAAGCTACCGTGTGCGTCGAACCGCAATGCACCGAAACGCAGCGTCGGGGGTGAAAGGCAAAATAAATGTCTATGATAAGGTAAAATGAAAGTCTATGGAAAGGTAAAATTAAAGTCTATGGACTTTCATTTTACCTTGGTTAACGCAAATAATTGCCTTTGCGTTGAAACGCACGAAAAGGGCTCTGGTGTGAAAGAGCCCTAAAGGTTTGAACAGATAGTACCATTAGCTTCCCCATTCAATGATTCCAATCTCCTTTTGCGGGATCGGAGGTGGGAAAAAGACCTCTGTCCTACAGCACTGAGACAAGGATGCTTCATAAGGAAGCTTGTTCCCCCAAAAAACAGTTAAGCGGCAGGATTTTCCCCAAAATACAACTACCCAGTTATGCCCCCCCCCCCCCCAAACAAAAATTGGACAGACATGTCCCCTTAATTACAACCTGTTTTCTTGCTTAAAGGGAACCTAAACTGAGAGGGATATGGATGTTTCCTTTTAAATAATACCAGTTGCCTGGCAATGCTGCTGATCTCTTTGGCTGCAGAGGCTGGATCACACACCTGAAACAAGCATGCAGTCTGACTTCAGTCAGAGCACCTGATCTGCATGCTTGTTCAGGGGCTGTGGCTAAACGTATTAGAGACACAGGGTCAGCAGGAGAGTCAGGCAACTGGTATTATTTTACAAGGAAAAATCCATATCCTTCTCAGTTTAGGTTCCCTTTAAAGGACCACTATAGCGAAAAAAAAGGAGATGAGATGGCTCAAAATCTGTCCTTTCTGTCAGATTTTAACTGCCTACTTTTTTTTGCGATAGTGGTCCATTAATTACGACTAGGGACCATATTCCTTAAGTAAACAAACAGGCTGTTTTCTTTGTTTTCAAAAGCATTTCCTATATGGGAGTTGCTAAGTCTTAGGCTCCCTGCACACTGCAAATCCGTTTTGCGATTCCGAATCCATTTCCGATTTTCAATTCCGATTTTCCCTGAATGCAATCAACAGAAAAACGGAGGAAAAAACACAGCATGCAGTAACGATTTAAAATCTGAATCGGATGTAAAAAGCAATTGAAAATCGGAATTGGAAACGCATGCAGTGTGCAGTGGTCTTATGTCCGATTCTCCGCTCGATTCTGTTCTGCTCGATTTCTCACAGAAGTGAATGAAAACAAGATAGGAAAAACGAGTGGAGGATAAGAGAATCGAGCAGAGAATTGAATGGCTAATAGATCGCGCGGAGAATCGTACAGGATAAAACGTAATGTGTATTCCCAGCATTACTGCTAAAATAGTGTGCAAGTATGTTGGGAGGCTGGCTAGTATCTTACTATTTTTGCAGTTTAGGAAACGCTTTTGAAATCAAAAAAATCCCTGAGAATCCCCTATGAGGAGTTGGAAAAGTCAAAAACCTGTTGGTTTTGTTAGATTTCAACTGCCTACTTATTTTGCTGTAGTGGTCCTTAAACCTCCCCTAGTGACCAGGCTAATTTTTACAATTAAGGCCACTGCAGCTTTAAGGGCTCGCTGCAGGGCCATACAGCTCAGCACACAAGTGATTCCCCCCCTTTTCTGCCCACCAACAGAGCTTTCTCTTGGTGGGCTGTGATTGCTCCCAGGATGTTTATTTATTTTTTATAAATATTTTTTTTAGATAAATATGCCTCTTTTTTCCCACCCGCCCCTCCCTCCTTCCCCCCGCCCCTCCATCCTTCCCCCGCCAGCCAATCACAGCGATCGGCTTATGCCTTCAGAGGGGACAGCCGTATCAGCCTATGACAGCCGATCACCTTTGTGCCTTCAGAGGGGACAGCCATGTTACATGGCTGTCCCCAGTACAGCGCTGCCTTAGATCGCAGCGCTGTACTGTGTCTCTCTGCTGGGAGACTGGGGAGCTCCGTCATTCAGGCGGAGATGTCCACGCATCAGCGCGCGCGATCTCCTGCAAATTCTCGCCCCAGGACTTGAAGCCAATTGCCGTTAGGCAGTAATGGGGCTGCTACCGCGTTCACGCCAATCGACGTGACGCGGTCGTTAAGCAGTTAAAGGGAACCTGAACCGAGTAAAATTATTTAAACTAAACACCTGATGTACCTGCAGATGAATATTACACACTTACCTCGCTGTCAGTTCCTCACAGAAGCTCACCATTTTCTTCTAACAACAATCCCTTCCAATTCTGTTTTGTCAGAACTGAAATATATCAGTTGCTGTCAGTTACAGATGAAAGGACAACTGATGTGCAATATCCATGTTTCCTTATGGCTCAAGTGGGCGATATTACAGTTTAAGGCTACTTTCACACCAAGACGTTGCGTTTTAAAGGAGACGTTATGGTCGCATAACGTGCCCTTAACGCAACGCCTGGAGGTGTTGGATGTGGACATCAGAGCAAGCCGCGTTGTGCAGCTCACTCTGGCGTCCGTGATGCCGTGATGCGTACTATTGGACGTATGCGGCATCACGTGGTCCCGCCAGCCAATCGCCGCACAGAGCTGCCGCTCCAGGAAGTAAACACTGCACACGTCACGAAGTGCAGTGAATATTAATTAGCCATGTGCCTGGCCACTCTCCCCAACATTACTGAGCATGTGCAAGCAGTCTAACGCGGCTTAGCCGTGTATAACGTACTGCATGCAGTATTTTCTCTTGACGTCTTGCGTTACAATGTAACGCAACGTGGGCACTGTGAACAGCCCATTGATTTTTCATCACTGTGCGGTGGGGCTGCGTAACAGGCTGCTCTAACGTGCACCTGTAACGTCCCACTGTGAAAGCAGCCTAACAGTGTGCTGGTAAGGAAGCTTTTACAGGGTCATGGCCATTTATTTAAAATGGAGTATGAAGAATTCCATTGATCACAGTAGACAAACAGGATGTGGGAGAGGAGAAAGACATAGATGAGTAGACTATACAGGAGGTAAGTATGGACTGTGTATGTTTATTTTGACTTTTAATTTTCAGTTCAGGTTTGCTTTAACCACTTCGCGTCCAGACCTTGTTTCCCTCTTATGGACCAGAGAAGTTTGACATTTTAGCTATGTCCTTATTTAATCAGCAATAACGTTATCCCTACTTATGACACCTAAATGAAATATATATCATCATATAACTAAGCTTTCAATTGCATGGCATTTTTTTCCCTCAAACAATTTTGTTTTCTATTCATTTTAAGAGGAAAAAATAGAAAAACGCATTATTTCTCAGTTTCACCAATTCCAGTTTAAAAATAAAAAAGTGCTATTGTAAATAAAAAACACACATTTTGTTTGGTTATTTCTACTGTTTATCCTTAAAGAGACACTGAAGTGAAAAAAAATATGATATAGTGAATTGGTTATGTACTATGAATAATTACTAGAAGATTAGCAGCAAAGAAAATATTCTCATACTTTTATTTTCAGGTATATAGTGTTTTTTCTAACATTGCATGATTCTATAATATGTGCAGATTACACAACACTCAGCATTTAAAATGAGTCTTTCAGAGCAGTCTGTGAAGTAATGACCTCTCCTCTAGCAGAGAAAAAGTAAACAGTTCACTTACAGTTGAGATAATAAAAGTCAGATAACAGCCCTCTCCATGACTAAGACTTAAGGCCCATACACACGTCGGATTTTTGCGAACGACCCCTCGTTTGAACGTTCCATTGTTCCGTCGTTCGCACGTCAAATCCGGCGTGTGTACAGACTATCGTTCGGGTGATAAGACTGGTTTTCAGCGATCCCAGTCTTATCACCCGAACAATAGTCTGTACACACGCCGGATTTGACGTGCGAACGACGGAACGATGGAACGTTCAAACGACGGGTCGTTCGCAAAAATCCGACGTGTGTATGGTCCTTTAGTCGTAGAGTTAATGGCTTGTTTGCATAGAGATAACAACTGGAGTTTCTTAACTCTTCCTGTACTGGAAACAATTAGACTGATGTATCTGATCTTAATGTTTTATTTCTTAGCTGTACTACACATACAAATCATAATATCATAATTTTTTTTCCGCTTCAGTGTCTCTTTAAGTTCCTGTCACAATTTATGGTGAAGATAATTGATTCTGAAATAATGCCACAGTGTGTATTTTTCACAATGAACTGAGAAAATAAAAATGTTTTTAATAGTAAAAATCAATCTTATTGGCTCAGGGAACATATATTCCCTTTCACTAATTAGTGCTGCGGTAGATAGTGCCGGGAGGTGTGCACATAAGCAAGCCCAATTGTGCACAGCTGTGTTTCAGCTACACGACTTATATCTACGTCCTCGTGGCTTAGATGAAGTCACAGAGGACGTAGATATACTGTAGTTGTGGAAAAAGTGGTGCAGGCACAGAGATGCCTGGCAAATGCTGCAGGCACAGAGATGCCTGGCAATGAATGGAGAAGCATGCTCCCGTGTACTCTAGGCCCAGTTCATTTCAATGTAGTGACTGCAGCTTCTCATACAGGAGTCTGCCCCTCTCTAGGCATTGCTGGGTGGGCAGAAGGCAGTTGGGTCCACATCCCTCATTCAATAGAAGGATTGCAACTTGCAGCTTTTTCTACTGAACAAATCAGCCTCAGTGACTGTTTACAGAAAGTGGCTGATCAGCAGGAAAGTTCAGCGCTTGGCATCGCTCAGCCTCGCTAGCCTGCCCTTTGCCGCAGCACAAATTAATTTAGACTAATTAAGGCAGAAACAGGCATAAGCGGAAAGCTTCAAAGATCAAATCTAACTCATTAGTGACTAATCTGGATTATCTATTACTTCCTGTTATTTTATTATGAACACATCGGGCCTAATTTACTAACCCATCTCCGAGTATCCCTGGTGGGGGGATCAGAACTGATCCGCAAAGCTGGGCTGGATTTTTCGTTTTTCATTTGTCTGCTGTTTCATAGCAAAAGGTCATCAGCGAGGAGTGATCTGCAGACATTTCTGAGCACTCGTGTAATGTCACCTGACAATAGCAATGGTGAAGGCTCTAACAGACACCTGGGTCATATCAGAATTGAGCTGAATGGTTAATAAATTAGCAGTTGCATGATTGCCCCCATGTGAGGCAACTGCAGTCAGAACCTAAAGGGCCACTATTGCGAAAATTGTACAATTTAACCACTTCACCACTGAGGGGTTTTACCCCTTGAACACCAGAGCAATTTTCACCTTTCAGCGCTCCTTCCATTAATTCGTCTATAACTTTATTATTACTTATCGCAATGAAATGAACTATATCTTGTTTTTTCCGCCACCAATTAGGCTTTCTTTAGGTGGGACATTATGCCAAGAATTATTTTATTCTAAATGTGTTTTAATGGGAAAATAGGAAAAAATGTGGGAAAAAATTATTACTTTTCAGTTTTCGGCCATTATCGTTTTTAAATAAAGCATGCTACTGTAATTAAAACCCATGAAATGTATTTAACCATTTGTCCCGGTTATAAAACCATTTAAATTATGTCCCTATCACAATGTTTGGCGACAATATTTTATTTGGAAATAAAGGTGCATTTTTTTCAGTTTTGCGTCCATCCCTAATTACAAACCCATAGTTTATAAAGTAACAGTGTTATACCCTCTTGACATAAATATTTAAAAAGTTCAGTCCCTAAGGTAACTATTTATGTTTTTTTTTTTATTGTATTTTTTTTTTTTAATTACAAAAAAAAAATAAAAAAATTGGGGAGTGTGGGAGGTAATGAGTTAATTTATTGTGTAAATGTAATGTTTGTTTATGTAAAATGCTTTTAGGGTGTAGTTTACTAATTGGCCACAAGATGGCCACAGTGTGTTTGTTTACATGCGACCTGTAAGCGTCCTTCCGGATGCTTACAGGAAGCAGTAGGAGGCTGGAGAATCACAATGATCGCGCTGTTTCTAATAGAAGCAGCGCGATCATTGCGGGGGCTTAGATCAACGAACGGGAATGGATTTTCCCGTTCATTGATCTCCGTGCGAGCAGGCGGCGGCGTGCACGAGCGGCGGTGCGCGAGCACGAGCGGCGGGAGCGCGGACAGCGGCGGTAGCGCGGAAGGTACGGATTTCTCCGTCCCTGGTTTTTTAGGGGGGAAAAAAGGGACGGAGAAATTCGTACCGCGGGGGGTAAAGTGGTTAAAGTACATGTAAACAAATATAAAGAAGAAGTACGGTACATTTTTCCATGAGGAAACTGAGGACTGGTGCACACAAAGAGCGCTTCTGAGCGTTTTTTAAAACGCTTTCGGGGGGAAAACCGATTGGCTAATGTTAATCAATGGGCTGGTGCACACCAGAGTAGTTTGCTTTTCCCTCAAACGCAAACTCGGGTCCTGCTGCATTTTTGAGATTTCTGAAGAGTTTGTTTCTGCCTCAATGTAAAAGTATAGGAAAGTGGAAAACTGTAATCAGTTTTATAAGCCATACATAACTTTTTTTCTTCATAGGTTTTATGTTTTTTACTTATTAATATCACTTTCCAATAAAGTAAGCAGGGAGTTTAGGCTTCACAGTCAGATAATCCAGATGGTTGTTTCTGTCATGTCAGAACAGATCCGGGTGTAATTTATAGCTTAGCTGGGGATTACTGAATCTGTCTCATATGGAAACTGTAAATGCAGATGCATATGGGTCAGGCTGGAGGTGTGTGTGGTAAGCACAGATTTTAGGTTATCTCCTCTGATGTATATGGTGATAGCCAGAAAATAATCTTAGCGTGAGAGAGGCTTAAAGTGTACCTGAGATGAATGATATAAAAGTTGTATACATCCCCGCAGGGGCGTAACAAGGTCCCACCGGGATCCCCTGCAGATTCACTAAGCGCACCCCCCCCGGGGCCCGCTTGGCTGGAGGGGTCGCAGCATGAGGGGAAGGCCATGGCCTCTCTCCAGCGTGGATGTTCCTCTCTCTAGCGTATTGACGCGACTTCAGGTCAGACACTACAGGGAGAAACGTCTACACTGGAGCGCACGGAAGGTATGTATCTGCCGCTGCCCGCCGCCTGCATACACAAACTATTCAACGCTGGAGGGGAGCACAGAGGGGAGATCCCAAAGTGAGGGAGGGGGGACCGTCCCCCCTCCATGCTGAGTGTGGCCATAGCTGTCCCCTCATGCTGTGACCCCTCCAGCCCCCCAAACCAGCCCCAAGTGGGCCCCCGTGGGGGCAGGGCTGCAGGGCTGCAGGCCCTATTGTTATGCCAGTGATCCCTGGGGCTTCCTTCAGCCCTTTCTGCACCGATCGCTCCCATGCCATCTTCCTCCGCCTCCTCCTTCTCCCGGTAGAAGCCCTGTAAGTTTAGCCAGTTGTACTGCGCAAAGCTCTCTCTGCTACAGGAGCGTGGCAGGGCGTGTGCATGTGGGTGGGCCGTGCATGCACAGTATGCCTCGACTGGACAGGCTAACTGGGCTTCTACTGGAAGAATGAGGAGGTGGAAGACGGTGGCGTAGGAGTGATCGGTGTGTGTGTGTGTGTGGGGGGGGGGGGCTGAAGGAAGCCCCAGGGATGTATAAAACTTTTATATCATTCGTCTCAGGTTTCCTTTAATTAAAATTTCATTGTTGAGTGTAAATCTTAAAGTACACCTGAAGTGGGAGGAATATGGAGGCTGACATAGTGAATTCCTTTTTTAACAATACCAGTTGCCTGTCAGTCCTGCTGATATCTTTGGCTGCAATAGTGTTTGAATCACACACCTGAAATGAGCATGTTGCTGATCCAGTCAGAGCACTTGATCTGCTACATGCTTGTTTAGGGGCTATGGCTAAATGTATTCAAAGCAGAGAAATAAAAAAAGACAGCCAGTGCATTGTTCAAAAGGAAATACTGTAAATGTCAGCCTTCATACTCTTCTCACGTCAGGTTTCCTTTAACCAGTTCACCCCTAATGGGTTTTGCCCCGTATGGACCAGAGCAATTTTCACATTTCAGTGCTCCTCCCTTTCATTCACCAATAACTGTATCACTACTTATAACAACAAAATGATCTAGATCTTGGCCTCAATTCACTAAGATCATGCTGGAGATAAGGCAAGAGGAAACGTACCTCCACACAGTGAGAGAGTTATCTTATCTCTCCATTCCTTAAGTTGCCTCTTTTGTAGTTCAGTTACCTCCTCTGTAGTTAAGTTACCTACTCTGTAGTTAAGTTACCTCTTCTGTAGTTATTTTCAGAATTCTGGAGTTATTTTAAGGATTGAAGAGTTAACTTTAGAGATCTCACTTTAACTTAAAGACAGAAGAGTTAACTTTAGGTTTGCCTAAGGTAAAATATTTCCTGAATACTACGCGCCTTATCACCATGGTGATAACTCTAGAAACGTTATTAAAGACAGGAGATATGCTTAGTGAATTGAAGCCAAGCTTTTTTTGCCAAGTACGTTTTGCAAATAATTATTTTATTCTAAATGCATTTCAATGGGAATAATAATTAAAAAAATGGAAAAAAAGATTATTTCTCAGCTTACGGCCATTACAGTTTTAAACTAAAACATGCTACTGTGGATAAAACCCACACATTTTATTTGCCCATGTGTGCCGGTTATTACAACGTTTAAAGTATGTCCCTAGTACAATGTACGGAGACAATATTTTATTTGGAAATAAAAGTGTATTTTTGCCGTTTTGCATCCGTCACTAATTACAAGTCCATATTTGCAAAAATAACAGTAATATACCCTCTTTACATACATATTAAAGCGAAATATAACCCAGCATTTCATCTTTGCTCTAAAACCTTATTTACAGCATATTAAATGCAACCAGCATTTTTTTTTTTACTAGACCAGCATTCGAAGGGTTACACACAGAGCTTGAAAGTTTAGTGTAGTGAAATGTGGACGCATCCGAACTTTAGATAATGTTATCTTGTTTACTTAAATGTATCAAGTGAGGAATGTGACACATTCTCTGACTGTGGAGAAGCAGCTCAACACAGACAGAGAGTCAAAGCATGTGTTGGCTTCACTACATAATGAATAAAACCAGTTATTAATAAAATGCAAAGTCAGTTCACAAAGCAAAAAACTGTACTTTTGGGAACCTATAATATCTAAATGAATAATAATACTTATGTACAAATGCAAATATGATAACCGTATGGCATATAAAAAATAGGAAAACATGTCTTTATTGAATATTATGTCAGGGTTTTAAACCGCTTTAAAAAAGTTGAGTCCCTAAGATAACTATTTATGTAATTTTTTTTAAATGTCACTTTTTATTTTTTATAAGTGTTTTATTTTATTAACTATGGGAGGGGAGGTAAGGGTTTAATTATTGGGGTTTCTATGTATTTTTTTTTATTGCAATGTGTGTAGGTGTAATTTTACTATTTGGCCACTAGATGTACCCCCACTTTTATTCCTCGTGTGTACCAAACAGTAGACAGAGGAAGTAATGTGTGTACGCATAACTTTCTTTTTTGTCAGTGACCACCGGCATCTCATTGATGTTGGTGATCATTGATCACAGGCACTTAGATTGATGAATGGGAACTGTGTTCCCATTCACTGATCTGTGTACTAACGGGTGGCAAAATGAACCCGCGCGGCAGTGATTGCAGCGAGATGCTTATATCTACGCCCCTGGAGCTAAGATGAAGTCTCCGGGGGGTGTAGATATACTGTCGCTACAACATTAACCGGTTAAACCCTTAATTTAGGCTTGTGGGTTTTTTACGCATATTGTGCATAATCATAATTTACAATGCAGACAGTTTTGTACATAAACTTTTTCTGCATTATTACCTTACCTGGGTAGCTTGCAATGCTGACTTCTATATAGATGTGTATCTACATCTTGGCTTTTGACACTATTCCCTGCAATAGCCTCAATAGCCTGGTGCTGAAGCTGAGGATACAGGGACTAGGAGAAAATGTGTGTATGTGGGTAAATAACTGGTTAAGGCATAGAATGTAAAGGATGGTGGTAAACTGAACATACTCAGAATGGAAAACGGTTAGCAGTGGGGTACCGCATGGGTTAGTACTTAGTCAGTACTTGGTCCGATTATTTTCAACTTATTAATTAATGATTCAGGAGACATAATACAGAGTAATGTAGCCATCTTTGCATATGATACAAAATTGTAACGATTGTGGAGCTTTCTCCGTGATCAGCGCACAACGCGTGCGCTGACACGGCGGAAATCCTCCACAAGCGTATATTTGCAGGCACCCAGCAAAAGGTGCTACGCACCTGTAGAGGGAAATTCCTGTCGGCAGATGGCGCTGGGGAGTGCAGAGGAACCAATCCTCTGTACCTCCACAAGTGCCAGACAGGAATTGTACGAAGCACAGAACGCAATCGCAAGAGAGGCGATTGCGAATGAGAACGAGCAAAGGGACAGGTTGTATGTGTGTGCGCCAATCCAGTCGCCACCCCGCGACCGCGCACACACAACAGCAGATATGAAATAGGAACGCGATCGCGAGAGGTGCGATCGCCAGACGTGACACAAGGCAGATCAGGACAGAATACGAGGTTAGCAAAGGCACAGCAAATAATACAATGAGGAGATACGGAAAATAACAAACGCTAGCTAACCGTGAACACCGCACTCATTCGCAACAGTGTACGCGGTTATGCGCGGTCTCCACGTGTTAAGCACAATAGAGACAAGCACGCCTAACTAACCATTAACAGACAAACATGAAACAGAGGACGCGAGCGCTTGCTTAACGGTTACCTCACCGAGCCTCCAGCAAGCGTAGCAGACAAGACAGACACACGAAAACAGGGACAAGCGAGAGATAGGATCCACAGCACTAGCGAAAAGTGGCTAGCGCGATCCAGGTACAGAGTAGCAGAACAGAAGGATGACAGCGCTAGCGAAAAGTAGCTAGCGCGATCCCAGAAGACAGAACAGAAGGATCCCCAGCGCTAGCGAAAAGTAGCTAGCGCGATCCCAGAAGACAGAACAGAAGGATCCCCAGCGCTAGCGAAAAGTAGCTAGCGCGATCCCAGGAGACAGAACAGAAGAGATAGCTGGTAGCAACCGCTGCACCAGCTATACTCCAAGAACAGAGATCAGAACCATTTCCTGTCGACCACCTTTGGGACAGGACAATGGCAGCAGGCAAGACAAGACAGAACAGGTAATACAGATAATACAATCCAAACTGCACTAGGGAAATCTGCCTAGCGCAGATTCAGGAATTACTCTAAGTTGATGTTCAAACAGAGAGCAAGGCTGACACCCCACCAGGAGTGTTACATAGGACGAAATCCTTATGAACAGCGAAGCATTGTGGAAAAGACATAGTACTTATAGTACACGCCTCCAATGAATGTGGCCAGGCAATTTGCATGACAACGTATGCAAATTCCTCTGCAAGCACAAGCTGCAAAACTGACAGAAGCTCTTCTTTCCAGAGTCCTGCAGCATGCAAACCTACACAATGGTCAAAAGGCTGGCTGCCTGCACAGGCAGCTGAGCAAATCATCACAGTACCCCCCCTCCTCCAGGGTCAAATTCCAGACGACCCTCAAAACTGCTATTAGCAACAGACTCAAACTGAAGACTCATGAAGGTCGGGGTAGCCCGACAAGGTCCAATTCCAGAGTCAGTCCACCCGAAACCGACCTCATCGGAAACAGAAGCCACCGAAACATGCCCATCAGTACTACCAGTCTCAGTATAACACCCATCAGGACTGTGACTGCCAGAGAAGAAGCCATCGACACCCTCCAGACAATACCCACTACCTTCCAAGGAGCGTCCGAAAATACCAAACCTGCCACAATACCTGTTCGAAGTGTCCCTTACAACACAAAAGCCACCGTTGATCTTATCCAGGGGACCAAGCAAAATTTCTCCCGGAATCTCCCAGAACCTTTTGAAGTTCCACAGAGATCCCAAGAGGGCAGAACAATCACCAGGCTCACATGGAGAATTACCAAGAACCCCCATGGAACCAATGACAATTCCGGATTCAGAATTACGAGGACACCCATCAAGATCAAGACTTTCAGGGACCACTTCTGGGCATGCAAGCAGGCAGGCTAAATCAGAGCATGTCTCCACCGAGGAAGCATCTGAGTACGCTGGTAACCGAGGCACACTTGGGCTTTCTGGGTCACAGAGCACACTGGGGTACACCAGCACAGGAGAAACCTCAGGACATGTCGGGGAACTGCCAACCTCAGAGTCCGGCACGAGGAAACCAAAACCAGGACTGGGCAGAGAATCATCACGAGCAATGGTCTCAAGCACTGGACTTTCAAAAGAAGACTCGGATTCAAATTCGGAAATTTCTGTGACTGCAATATCATCATTGACTACACATGACTGACGCTCCACCAGAGCTGAAAAGGTAGCCAGCAAGGCAGCAATGCCTACGGAAGAGGGCAACACCTCAGAAGGACTTGGGAGACAGGAGACATCTCCTACAAGTTCTGCACCCTTTGGGAGGAACTCGGAGACCTCCAGAACATCAATTTTCAAGTTTTCTAGGAAGGATTCTGAACTATCCATGTTACAGGGCAAAACTGGAACTTTATTTTGTGGACAGGGCAGATGTCCCAGGAATGGTTCCACCATAACCTGAGACTGGATCTCATCATCATGAGGGGAATGTACAGGTATATTTACTGGAACACACACTGACTCCCTAACTTCATTCTCACTGTACCCAGAATTCTGTGTGGCAGTCAAACTAGCTTGTAACTCCAAAACTGCAGAAAAACAAGTAAAAATAGCAGCAATACCTAGACGAGCCTCTAGGGGCAGGGCAGGAGATATTGTACAAGGCAATGTTGACTCATCCAGAGTACAGGGTGGAGAGTCAAAACTTCCTTCAGAGCAAGAAAGGGACTCACAAATGTCAGTGTGATTGGACATCATATTGTTATTCATGGTACAGGGCAGGTTCAGAGAAAGCGTCTCTGAATAAGGCAAAGAGGGTTCAGCATCAGATTCGCAAAACCGAAGCGCTGTCTCACTCTTAGATTCGGCTACCAATGTCGAATCCGAGGAATCAGAACGCAAAACCTGCGAATCAAAATTCACTTTAGGTTGTGAAACTGACGCTTCTATAGCGCAAACCTCCGCGATCTGCGGAGCAGACTGCAAGGCATCTAGGACCGAAACGCTGGAGCAACTGTCCCCAGGCAACGGGCCCTTACAGGTGTGAACAGGGTGAGACAGAGACTCATCTGCAGAAGAAATAGTGACATCAACAGGACAAACTTTATTAGGCATATTAAATTTACTTTTGACGCTGCATAGTCGAGAACTTTTCCCCATAGCAGGGTCACAGACGGAAGATCTCAAAGATCTGTTTCTAAATGACAAAGGATCCCACACTCCTTGAGGAAACCGGCAGACTCATGCCGATCACAATCTGCAGGAACATCCGAGAAACAGGCATCAGATCGCACAGATTCAAACTGCACACTGTCAGGAGCGAATCCTTCAGGATTCGCACAGGAATCAACCACAGCGGCACACTCATTCATTTCAGATTGCACAAAGTCAAGACTCACATGCTTTACCCCAGAAAGGCAGGAACAATCATCCGACAACGATGTCTCTTTATTGGAATCAATTGGTTGGTGTGTGTGCAACTCATCCAAAATCGTTTGCCATACATAGATCACCAGATCCACATCATCCTTGTCACATTCATCGGAGTCAATAAGAAGGTACATAGAGTCAAGACAAGCATTCAAGACATCTTCGTTTTTTGCGATGTAAAAATCGCAAAAGGCTTTCCAATCAAAATCGAATTCCTCCAGCAAGGCCCCAACATCCCAGGAAGCAAATGGGGGTTCAAACAGGCCAGTATCCACATAATCTCCATAGGGTTGGAGTTCAGGAACAAGAACAGATTTTCTAACTGCTTTAATATAGTGTGCGATCCTACCTATAGCAGGATCCACATAAGCTTTGGATTGGGGCAAAAAAGCCGGAGACGGAACAACATCATTACAAACATCAATAGGAAGTGTTTTATTCCGATGCTTGCGTTTTTTAGTTTTTCTCTTTTTCGCCACTTTGCATGTCTGCTGTTTAAAACCTGAAGTGGCAACAGACACATTGAACTGATTGTCATACTGAAAAGTTTTGCATGGAAGGGTAAGATCAGCTGACTTATCAGCAGCTACACACTCAATCAGAGCAGGTGGTAAGCCAGGCAGTTTAAACCAGTGAGAGAATATCTCTGCAAGCAACTGATACAGATTACCATTCCAAGAATTGATTTTTAACAGATTATATGCCCAGGTGAACAAATCGTCTCATAGGCAAACAGAAGAGCCGACGTGGATCAGAAATCTGAAAGGTGGGATTCAGGCAAAACCTCACACATTCAGAAAGAAATTCCGCCTTGGTCTCTGAATTAAGCCTTTTAAAGCTCTTAAAGACACAGGACCCAAACTCGACAAAATCGTACAAATCGGAATTTCCGTCTACACTTGGATTTTGGGTTGGGCTGTTCATACTGTAACGATTGTGGAGCTTTCTCCGTGATCAGCGCACAACGCGTGCGCTGACACGGCGGAAATCCTCCACAAGCGTATATTTGCAGGCACCCAGCAAAAGGTGCTACGCACCTGTAGAGGGAAATTCCTGTCGGCAGATGGCGCTGGGGAGTGCAGAGGAACCAATCCTCTGTACCTCCACAAATGCCAGACAGGAATTGTACGAAGCACAGAACGCAATCGCAAGAGAGGCGATTGCGAATGAGAACGAGCAAAGGGACAGGTTGTATGTGTGTGCGCCAATCCAGTCGCCACCCCGCGACCGCGCACACACACAACAGCAGATATGAAATAGGAACGCAATCGCGAGAGGTGCGATCGCCAGACGTGACACAAGGCAGATCAGGACAGAATACGAGGTTAGCAAAGGCACAGCAAATAATACAATGAGGAGATACGGAAAATAACAAACGCTAGCTAACCGTGAACACCGCACTCATTCGCAACAGTGCACGCGGTTATGCGCGGTCTCCACGTGTTAAGCACAATAGAGACAAGCACGCCTAACTAACCATTAACAGACAAACATGAAACAGAGGACGCGAGCGCTTGCTTAACGGTTACCTCACCGAGCCTCCAGCAAGCGTAGCAGACAAGACAGACACACGAAAACAGGGACAAGCGAGAGATAGGATCCACAGCACTAGCGAAAAGTGGCTAGCGCGATCCAGGTACAGAGTAGCAGAACAGAAGGATGACAGCGCTAGCGAAAAGTAGCTAGCGCGATCCCAGAAGACAGAACAGAAGGATCCCCAGCGCTAGCGAAAAGTAGCTAGCGCGATCCCAGAAGACAGAACAGAAGGATCCCCAGCTCTAGCGAAAAGTAGCTAGCGCGATCCCAGAAGACAGAACAGAAGGATCCCCAGCGCTAGCGAAAAGTAGCTAGCGCGATCCCAGGAGACAGAACAGAAGAGATAGCTGGTAGCAACCGCTGCACCAGCTATACTCCAAGAACAGAGATCAGAACCATTTCCTGTCGACCACCTTTGGGACAGGACAATGGCAGCAGGCAAGACAAGACAGAACAGGCAATACAGATAATACAATCCAAACTGCACTAGGGAAATCTGCCTAGCGCAGATTCAGGAATTACTCTAAGTTGATGTTCAAACAGAGAGCAAGGCTGACACCCCACCAGGAGTGTTACATAGGACGAAATCCTTATGAACAGCGAAGCATTGTGGGAAAGACATAGTACTTATAGTACACGCCTCCAATGAATGTGGCCAGGCAATTTGCATGACAACGTATGCAAATTCCTCTGCAAGCACAAGCTGCAAAACTGACAGAAGCTCTTCTTTCCAGAGTCCTGCAGCATGCAAACCTACACAATGGTCAAAAGGCTGGCTGCCTGCACAGGCAGCTGAGCAAATCATCACAAAAATTATGCAGAATTTTCAACACTAAAGGTGGCCACACACGATTCAATAAAATGATCCGATTTTACAGCAATTCGATAAATATGATTGGATCTCCCGAAAAAAATCTAAAGCTTTTTTTTCATTCGACTGAAAAATCAATTTGGATTACCCGTTTTTTTTAGATTTTTATCAATCCGAAATGCTGGAAATGTTTCTTCAATTTTTCTAAAGATTGTATGGTGTGTGTGTCAATTTAGTAATACACAAACCCTAGCAATTTTCTCAGAATTTCCAATCATTTTTATCATAATTGGGAATAAATTAAACGTGTGTGGTACATTGGTCATATTTTTGAAATGTTACATTCAGTCAGAAAAATTTATTGCAATTCTTAAACACCTTAAAGAGACACTGAAGCGAAAAAAAAATGATGATATTATGATTTGTATGTGTAGCACAGCTAAGAAATAAAACATTAAGATCAGATACATCAGTCTAATTGTTTCCAGTACAGGAAGAGTTGAGAAACTCCAGTTGTTATCTCTATGCAAACAATCCATTAACTCTCTGACTAAGTTAGTTGTGGAGAGGGCTGTTATCTGACTTTTATTATCTCAACTGTAAGCGAACTGTTTACTCTTTCTCTGCTAGAGGAGAGTTCATTACTTCACAGACTGCTCTGAAAGAATCATTTTGAATGCTGAGTGTTGTGTAATCTGCACATATTATAGAATAATGCAATGTTAGAAAAAACACTATATACCTGAAAATAAAAGTATGAGAATATTTTCTTTGCTGCTAATCTTCTAGTAATTATTCATAGTACACAACCAATTCATTATATCATATATTTTTTTTCGCTTCAGTGTCTCTTTAAGACAGATAGTGACATATTACAACAGGATCTTGACAACATGGCCATTTGGGCAGGCAGATGGCAGGTGGAATTTAATGTTGATAAATGTAAAGTCATGCACCTTGGACGGACCAATGGTAGAGCACCATATAAAATAAGTGGCATACAGCTGGGAATATCAGACTTGGAGAAGGACTTGGGAATACTGGTTGATAACAAGTTAAGTAATCGTATACAATGCCAAGCAGCGTTTCTTGCTTTTGCGCTACTGCGCATGTGCAGCACATGGGCGCCCTTTGGGACAGGAGGAGGACAGGGCCAAGGGGGCGGGCGTGTGTGGTGCAAGCACGGTTGCAAGGGCCATGCGTGCGCATGCGCACTTACATGCAGCGGTGGTCACAGGGGAAGGGGGTTGTAAGTGAGGCCTAGAGCCGTTATGTTAACGGGCTTAGGTCTGCTAGTAATGAACATAAATTGAGTATCCTGAATAATATTGTACATTCTTCAATATAACGTTGTGTTGCCTCTTTAACAATGACAGATGTGGAAGGTTGAACAAGGGCTTTTAACTCTCACACTGAGGATGCCCTTTCTTATTTTAATCTATTAAATTAGCCAATAACTTGTCTCATCCTTCTTAAAAACGTTCTGCTTTACCTGACGGCCAGCCTGGCACGGTACTTCACGTCTGCTGTACTAAGAGGTAATCCAGTTAAAGAACCCAAGCTTAAAGCTAATGTTTAGCTGATGCACTTACATAACAGTGTAATGGGTAATATGGCTTTTAAAGCTGACCCAAGGTAATAACTATAAACTTTAGATCAAATAGCGATTTAGCCCAATTATTTGGCATCATTAGTAATTTAGCAGCATACCCAAACACATAAAAGACCTATTGATCCTGTGCAGAGTTCCTACCTAATTGCGCACATTTCAAAAACGATGGGCGCGGCATGAGCTGAAAAAAAAAATACGGTTGAATTGGCGCAGGAAATAGCTGTAGTAGAATAATGGTAAATTTACAAACATTCTACTACTTAATTTATATTTAAAAATATTGGTAATAATTGCCAAGATTTCTCTATGACCTATCCACTCCTTACTCTCACACTGAACCCCCCCCCCCCCGGGGGGTGCCTAACCTAAACACCTCCCCTCCCATAGGGGGGGGGGGGGCTAACCTAACCCCCCCCTCCCTTCCCAGTGGACAACTAACCTTAACCCCTCAAATCTTAAAGAGGAACTCCAGTGAAAATAATGTAATTAAAAAGTGCTTAATTTTTATAATAATTATGTATAAATTATTTAGTCAGTATTTGCCCGTTGTAAAAGCTTTCCTCTCCCTGATTTACATTCTGACATTTATCACATGGTGGCATTTTTACTGCTGGCAGGGGATGTCAGTGGAAGGAGATGCTACTTGCTTTTTGGCAAACAGCTGTTATTTCCCACAATGCAACAAGCCTCCCACAGTGTTATGTCTGAACCATGGTCCTGACCAGGGATGGGCTTTCAAGTAAGCAACTACTCGAATTCAAAATTAAAATGAGGCTTGATTGCCTCAGGCGTGAGTCCACTGGAGACGGAGTTAAATATAACTTTTATGTGACAAAAAGATCACACAGCATAAAATGAAACTATAATTTCAGGCTGACAGTCACTATCCGTATAGTACATTGCAGTAATACACCCCCACACACCAAAAAAAAGACAAGATAAAAAATATCAAGAGGTAATTAATTGTATGTGTAGTAGTAACAGTATATAGAGCTTTCCTGGTCTCTCATTCTTTTTTTCATTTAAGAGAAAATTGTAATGAAAATTATTTTCTACAATTTTTTTGTAGAAAATAAATTATTCCAAATGTAATTGCCAAGTTTCCAAAGGTTTGTTTTACAAAGGAGGCAGTATTTTGCGTATAAGCTCCCTCCCTAATATAGCCCCCTCCACAGTAGCCAGGTGTTCCACAGTACGAGTCAGCCCCACTCCCCATAGCCAGATGTGCCCCAGGATTATACAGCTGTGTCTCAAGAAGCCACTAGATGGGGTCATAGATATGAGACACTTCTATTGCCACACAGGAAGAGTCCCGGTCATTGCACCGCTGACACATTGCTTGCACGGCTCCACAAGCCAGGGGGCACAGGTAGTCCTGAGCAGCACACTCTGCACACCATGTTGCAGGGAATGGAGGGCACGGACACAGCAGGGTGCAAGCTGGTAGGAGCAGGATCACTTATGCTTCAAAGCCAGTAAAAAAAAACTGCTACACCATCCATTCTGCTCCACTTATGCTGAAAAATTAGGCTTATATGCAAGTATATCCAGTATTACACTGCTGTGCTACTGTGCTTTGTAGGGAGAGGGTCGTGGGGGGTGGGGGGGAGGTGTGTAGGCAAGTGTGTGTGTTTTCCTGAGCACACTGGGGTATTTGAATCCAAGGAGGAGGCACCATGCTAATTTTGCAGGGAGCGTGGGGTCTCCTGGGTTGTTACTGCACCCCGGCTCAAACTGACAATGTTTCACCCAGAAACTCTGTCATCATCAGGATGGGTAGGCAGTGTACCGGTTGTTATTTTACTGCTTACAGAGATGCACATATAAAGCTCTCGGGGGTTGACACCTGTGCTCAAGGCAGATCAATGCATCGGGGGTTAATAGACTATATCAGTCGGTTCAAAAATGGTCACATCCAGCCACACGTCTGTAAACTATTTTAGAAGAGTTACATGTACCATTAAACTCTATGTCTGTGATTTTTGAGGACTCTACTCCAACATCCTCATTAAAAAAGGATTAAGATTGTTAATCAGTGCGTATAAGACATTCATCTTTGATAAAGGGGGATAAGTAGGTTTGCTATGCAACTAAATTAACGTTAGCACATAATAGCTTTATTTTTCAGGGTACTCTGTACTTTACAATTCAGGGGGTGGCCATGGGCTCCAAATGCCCCCAGCCAGTACAAACCTGTACACTTGGGATGGGAACATCACTTTTTTGTGGGTTGAGCAGTTGGTGTTCCTGAGCCCGGTACTTTGCTAAAACAGATACATCGACGCTATCCTTATTATCTAGATGTTTAGACTGGTGCGATGTGTTCTCTGTCTGAGTTTATGTCTCTCCTATGATTATTATCTCTGGATTACTTATAATCAAAGTGAGTTTGATCTCACTTTTCCTATATTTTAAAATTCCTAGCTCCAGTGATGGAATTATATTGCTAACTCTCTGAAAAACAAAAAAAAAACATGGCTCAAACACAAATCTGCAACCCGTGCCCATCTCAGATCTACTTCAAAGGGTGCACCGTCTGGCCAGGCCAACAGATCTGCCAAAGGAGAGATAGTAGCACAGATGTGGGACATTTGAAATTGAGGCCAGTAATTTACATTTGTGACCCTTGGCAAGAGAGCGTAGTGAAAAAAAACAAAACTTTATGCTGGATTCACAGTGGTCAGTTGCATAAATGTGTGTGAACTGCCAGGGGAGTAACTGTAAATCGTAGGGCCCCCCAGCAAAACTCTGATGGGGTCCCCAATGTTTACACCCTTTTTCCTGCCTATGCTAGGTGGCCCTCACAACCTGGGGGCCCTTCATTCAAGGGTTATAAAACAAGTGTGACCATCAGAATATTCACACCCATAACAAGTGTAGCCACAAAAACACCTGATTGGAAGGATGGACCCCTTTATTGGAGGAAGGGAAGATTAGTACAGGCCCCCCAAAGCTGTGGGCCCCCCTGCAGTTGCAGGGACTACTGCCCTCTGTGTACTGCAATGGAGACTGGACATAGACATTTATACAAAGCCTGCTTGCAGCGAGTTAGAATAACGCGATCAGTTAAAACGCAGAACTGTGAACAGCCCCATAGAACTGTTTAGACAGTGAGTTGACAATCAGCATTATTCTGCAACGCAACTGATAACTGTGAACAGGGCCTTAAAGGGGCAGTATGGCGAAAATGATGCTATCCCATTATCTCTAGCATCAACTGTGTAAAAGGGAAAGCATACATTTCTCCATAAAGCTTGTGTGAAAAAAATAGCTCCTAACGCCATTGTTTAGATGGTAGACAGTTGATCTGCTGTCAGTAGCTCGGCAGTTACTGATGGGATAGTGACAGGCTGTTCCTCAGACTGATGTAGTCTACTGTTTACAGTTACATAGTTATTTTGGTTGAAAAAAGACATACGTCCATCGAGTTCAACCAGTACAAAGTACAACTCCAGCCTGCTCCCTCACATATCCCTGTTGATCCAGAGGAAGGCGAAACACCCTTACAAGGCATGGTCCACTTAGCCCCAAAAGGGAAAAAACACTCCTTCCCGACTCCAGATGGCAATCAGATAAAATCCCTGGATCAACATCATTCGGCATTGCCTAGTAATTGTAGCCATGGATGTCTATTGTAGCCATGGATGTCTTAGTAATATGTTTACGGATAAATACAGCTCATTCCATCATTTTAAACAATTATTTTTATGTACAAAAAAAGAATACAAGCCTTAAACCGACCTTCTAGTGCTGAACATGGCGGTCACTACGAGTTGTCACATCCACTGCGTCGTCTCTGCGCCCCAAACCCAGCAACCTGAAACAGGACAAGACGGTCAACTTTCAATTACACCCCAGTATGAACTTAATTTTATGACTAAATTTGATTTATATAGGCCCGCAACTTCCGTGGCGCAGCACAACAGAATACAAGGTATAACAATGCAATTAAAAATACAAGACAATGGTGGAATACAACTGATGCAGCGAACAAATGAACTACAGATCTTTACATAGGGGTGGAAGATATTACAAACAGTAAAAACACCGCTTCACTCACTTGCACCGTTTCTGGGTGCTGGATTCAAATAGCAGGCACAATAAGAAAGAAAGATATCAGCACTCTCTGACGGGTGGCATCCAATTGCTTTTATTAAGCAGACACAAGACAGAGGTAAAAGGCTGACATGTTTCCGACCAAGGACACCTTGGCCCGAAACATGTCAGCCTTTTACCTCTGTCTTGTGTCTGCTAAATAAAAGCGCTTGGATGCCATCCGCCAGAGAGTGCGGATATCTTTCTTTCCTATGGTGGAAGATATTACACAGCACTGAGAGACAAATGGGAAAAATAGCACTGGCCAATCGGGCTTACATTCTAAAGGGTTAAGAAACAGGACAGTAAGGGAGGGGAAGCAGTGTATGGGATGGTAAAATGGCGGTCAGTGGCCATAGTGTCCTAAGTGAGAGAGTATGCCTGCTTGTAGAGGTGAGTTTTTATGTTTCTTATGTTTTTTTATGTTTATGAAAAGGGTAAGTGGGGGTGAGTGGCAGATATGTCGAGAGAGGGAGTTCCAGAGGAGGGGAGAGGATCGAGAGAAATCTTGTAAGCGGGAATGAGGAAAGGTGACCAGAGAGGAAGACCGGAAAATATTGTTAGTAGTGGAGATTGCATGTAGGATGGTATCTAGAAATAAGTTTAAATAAATAAAATGTATTTAAAGTTATATAAAAAGGAGCTACGGTAGGCTGTAAAGTGCTTTGTAGGTGAGTGTCAGTCAATAACATGCATAAAATATACAGAGCACAGAACACACACAGATACACAGAATTCCTACATACAGATAGATATGTTACACTGAATTGTGCAATATGCAGAGCAGAGTTCCACCATACAGAGAGATATGTTACACTGTATTGTGCAATATGCAGAGCGGAGTTCTACCATACAGACAGATATGTTACACTGTATTGTGCAATATGCAGAGCGGAGTTCTACCATACAGACAGATATGTTACACCATATTGTGCAATATGCAGAGCAGAGTTCCACCATACAGACAGATATGTTACACTGTATTGTGCAATATGCAGAGCGGAGTTCCTCCATACAGATAGATATGTTACACCGTATTGTGCAATATGCAGAGCGGAGTTCCCCCATACAGATAGATATGTTACATCATATTGTGCAATATGCAGAGCAGAGTTCCCCCATACAGATAGATATGTTACATCATATTGTGCAATATGCAGAGCAGAGTTCCCCCATACAGATAGATATGTTACACTGTATTGTGCAATATGCAGAGCAGCGTTCCCCCATACAGATAGATATGTTTCATCATATTGTGCAATATGCAGAGTGGAGTTCGCCCATACAGACAGATATGTTACACCGTATTGTGCATTATGCAGAGTGGAGTTCCCCCATACAGATAGAAATGTTACACCGTATTGGGCAATATGCAGAGCAGAGTTCCCCCATACAGATAAATGTTACACCGTATTGTGCAATATGCAGAGCGGAGTTCTCCCATACAGATAAATGTTACACCGTATTGTGCATTATGCAGAGCGGAGTTCCCCCATACAGACAGATAGACAGATATGTTACACCGTATTGTGCAATATGCAGAGCAGAGTTCCTCCATGCAGATCTGTTACATCATATTGTGCAATATGCAGTGCAGAGTTCCCCCATACAGATAAATGTTACACCGTATTGTGCATTATGCAGAGCGGAGTTCCCCCATACAAACAGATATGTTACACCGTATTGTGCATTATGCAGAGCGGAGTTCCCCCATACAGATAAATGTTACACCGTATTGTGCAATATGCAGAGCAGAGTTCCCCCATACAGACAGATATGTTACACCGTATTGTGCAATATGCAGAGCAGAGTTCCCCCATACAGATAGATATGTTACACCGTATTGTGCAATATGCAGAGCAGAGTTCCCCCATACAGATGGATCTGTTACACCGTATTGTGCAATATGCAGAGCGAGTTCCCCAATACAGACAGATATGTTACACCGTATTGTGCAATATGCAGAGCAGAGTTCCCCCATACAGACAGATATGTTACACCGTATTGTGCAATATGCAGAGCAGAGTTCCCCATACAGATAGATATGTTACACCGTATTGTGCAATATGCAGAGCGGAGTTCCCCCTTATAGATAGATATGTTACCCCGTATTGTGCAATGTGCAGAGCGGAGTTCCCCCTTACAGATAGATATGTTACACTGTATTGTGCAATATGCAGAGCAGAGTTCCCCCTTACAGATAGATATGTTACACCGTATTGTGCAATATGCAGAGCAGAGTTCCCCCATACAGATAGATATGTTACATCATATTGTGCAATATGCAGAGCAGAGTTCCCCCATACAGATAGATCTGTTACACCGTATTGTGCAATATGCAGAGCAGAGTTCCCCCATACATATAGAAATGTTACACCGTATTGTGCAATATGCAGAGCGGAGTTCCCCCTTATAGATAGATATGTTACACCGTATTGTGCAATATGCAGAGCGGAGTTCCCCCTTACAGATAGATATGTTACACCGTATTGTGCAATATGCAGAGCGGAGTTCCCCCTTACAGATAGATATGTTACACCGCATTGTGCAATATGCAGAGCGGAGTTCTCCCATACAGATAGAAATGTTACACCGTATTGTGCAATATGCAGAGCGGAGTTCCCCCTTACAGATAGATATGTTACACCGTATCACCATATGTTACACGGGCAGCACAATGACGTAGTGGTTAGCTCTCTCGCCTTGCAGCGCTGGGTCCCTGGTTCGAATCCCAGCCAGGGCACTATATGCAAAGAGTTTGTATGTTCTCTCCGTGTCTGTGTGGGTTTCCTCCGGGCACTCTGGTTTCCTCCCACATTCCAAAAACATACGGATAAGTTAATTGGCTCCCCCTAAAATTGGCCCTAGACTACAGTACTTACACTACATAATATAGACATATGGCAATGGTAGGGATTAGATTGTGAGCTCCTTTGAGGGACAGTTAGTGACAAGATATATATATATACATTGTACAGCGCTGCGTAATATGTCGGCGCTATATAAATACTAAATAATAATAATAATTGTGCAGTTTGCAGAGCAGAGTTCCCCCATACATATAGATGTTGTATCGTATTGTGCAATATGCAGAGCGGAGTTCCCCCATACATATAGATGTTATATCGTATTGTGCAATATGCAGAGCAGAGTTCCCCCATACATATAGATGTTGTATCGTATTGTGCAATATGCAGAGCGGAGTTCCCCCATACATATAGATGTTATATCGTATTGTGCAATATGCAGAGCGGAGTTCCCCCATACATATAGATGTTATATCGTATTGTGTTCCCCCATACATATAGATGTTATATCGTATTGTGCAATATGCAGAGCAGAGTTCCCCCATACATATAGATGTTATATCTGTGTTTTGTACTTCTTGGACAGCACACCTATCTTGCTTCAACGGCTGTGCCAGGTCTAGCCTGTATGGCTGATTCAGACTTAATGCAAACAAAAAAGTGAAGATGACCAGCACTTGCCAATTCTTAAAAAGCAGGGTATTTATTCACAAAAAAAGTGAACAAAAAATAGCCATGACATCTGGACTCCCAGAATGTAACTATAGCTCTTGAGAGTAGATATAGCTCTTAGCTGTAAATAGTAGCATGAGGACTTCCTCCAGAATAGGTTACGCCTCCATTGCAGCCCAATTCCAATCACAAAGGACTGTCGCCGTTTCGAACGGATAAACCGCTCTTTGTCAAGTGAAAGCATGTCACTAATGCCTGCCTAAACTCTATTTATACCCCTCCCCCCTAAGCTATAGCCAATCGCTACAGAGGTGGACCTGATGGGGAACTGGAAGCAAACTCCAAAGCATCCAATCACATACCTGGATAGGCAAATTTGAAAAGCCGTTAACTGGGAGTGTAAAAAACGTCATGCCTACCAATCACGATTCAAAACGTCATCTTCATGCGTAAAAACGGTCGCATTGGACGCGTCAAAAAATGTTGCATAATAACCACGTAAGCCGCATTGGCATCATGCGTACAAATTTACGCATCACCTACATACATGTACGCATGGATAAAGTCAATGCCATCGAGGTAATAGGACCCATGTGTCTATTGGTATTTAATGAGAGCATAAGGCAAAGCAGAAGGGTGCATTCTTCTATGTGGCTACTCGATGGCATTGACTTTATCCATGCGTACATGTATGTAGGTGATGCGTAAATTTGTACGCATGATGCCAATGCGGCTTACGTGGTTATTATGCGACATTTTTTGACACGTCCAATGCGACCGTTTTTACGCATGAAGATGACGTTTTGAATCGTGATTGGTAGGCATGACGTTTTTTACACTCCCAGTTAACGGCTTTTCAAATTTGCCTATCCAGGTATGTGATTGGATGCTTTGGAGTTTGCTTCCAGTTCCCCATCAGGTCCACCTCTGTAGCGATTGGCTATAGCTTAGGGGGGAGGGGTATAAATAGAGTTTAGGCAGGCATTAGTGACATGCTTTCACTTGACAAAGAGCGGTTTATCCGTTCGAAACGGCGACAGTCCGTTGTGATTGGAATTGGGCTGCAATGGAGGCGTAACCTATTCTGGAGGAAGTCCTCATGCTACTATTTGCAGCTAAGAGCTATATCTACTCTCAAGAGCTATAGTTACATTCTGGGAGTCCAGATGTCATGGCTATTTTTTGTTCACTTTTTTTGTGAATAAATACCCTGCTTTTTAAGAATTGGCAAGTGCTGGTCATCTTCACTTTTTTATAGATGTTATATCGTATTGTGCAATATGCAGAGCAGAGTTCCTCCATACAGATAGATATGTTACACTGTATTGTGCAATATGCAGAGCAGAGTTCCCCCATACAGATAGATATGTTACACCGTATTGTGCAATATGCAGAGCGGAGTTCCCCCTTACAGATAGATATGTTACACAGTATTGTGCAACATGCAAAGCAGAGTTCCCCCATACAGATAGATATGTTACACCGTATTGTGCAATATGCAGAGCGGAGTTCCCCCATACAGATAAATATGTTACACCGCATTGTGCAATATGCAGAGCGGAGTTCTCCCATACAGACAGATATGTTGCACCGTATTGTGCCATATGCAGAGCGGAGTTCCCCCATACAGACAGATATGTTACACCGTATTGTGCAATATGCAGAGCAGAGTTCCCCCATACAGATAGATATGTTACACTGTATTGTGCACTATGCAGAGCGGAGTTCCCCCATACAGATGGATATGTTACTCTGTACTGTACAGTTTATACAGCAGAGTTTCCTCCATACACACAAGGCGGTATGATATACAGACAAAGCTGTCAGCTGCAGTGAAGATGGTTTTGCAGCGACATCCCAGAGGACAGTTTGGAGAGGATCTGAAAGTTTCTGATGAATGAGTGGGAGAAATAAATCATCTCAAGTATTCTGAAGAAGACGACATTCAGATATCTAATAAAATATTATGACTAATCATTAGCTGAAACTAAGTTTAATACAGCGGATCGCTCTATTCTGTAACTGACATTTCATACAGCTCACTGGAAACCTGTTATCAGGTTTGGGCAGCTGTATGAGTACTGATAGCCCACGCAAGAAACACACATGTACACATGGACCAATTTACATTACTGATCGATGAATGATACAATAAGAACATATAATGGGGAGGACTGGAGGGGGGCGAGACAGACCGACAGCCAGAGTGGTCCCCGTAATAGGCGACCAATTGACATGCAGAAAGAAAGAACAAACCCAACCCTGCCTGGACTACAACAGTTGCTCTCTATGAGAAGGGCAAGGGACGCAGCCTTCCACCAAGGGTGGATCAACAATCGAAACAAGCATAATACAGAGGCGACAAAGTATCTCAAATAATGAAATACGCTTAGAAAAGAGGTAACGGTGGACGTACCTTATAAATGTAAGTCACACAAATATGAATCATTCTTTTATACTTGCATTCAAAAAAAGAACAAGATATACTCAATAAAATAAAAAAATCCGACAAAAACACTTTAGGTAAGTAAATTTAATAGAATGTTTAGCCTAAAGTGTTTTTGTCGTCTATGAGGTAAGCCACCTCGAATCTTTTTATTTTATTGATTTTAAAGAGACTCTGTAACTTTAAAAAGATCCCCTGGGGGGTACTCACCTCGGGTGGGGGAAGCCTCCGGATCCTAATGAGCAGGGGCGTCTCACCCACCAGGCAAGTATAGGCGGTTGCCTGAGGCGCCATGAGGTGGTGAGGCGCCATGAGGTGGTGAGGCGCATTCCCCCGCCGCTGCTACTGTGACCATGTTTTGTTTTTTTTCTTAATATTATATTACCTCCTGACTCAGTCCCCGGTGCTCGGCACGCTACCATGTGCTCAGCAGTGCCTCCACCTCCATTTCTCCCCAGCCAATAGAGCAATCAATACTGCTCTTTTCTGCCAGGCTCCTTCTTTAAAGCCGTGCCCCTTCTTCTCAGTAGCCACACAGGTAAAGTGTTTACCTCGTGTGGCCCAGCCTTTAACTCCGCCCCACGCCAGTCAAACCAGGAGCCAGCGGCCAGGCAGCTTATGCCCCCGACAGTCTGACCCCCCACCTGTGTCACTGGCTGCACACAGACACTGGAGCGAGACAGCCAGGGGACAGATGCAGTCACAGAGAGAAGAATGTGATGTGTCCGTGTTGGAGCCCCGCCCCCGCACAAGACTGCAACACAGCCCGGGAGAAGGGACGTTTCTGCTCCAGAGTAGTGATGGGAATTCCGGCTCTTTTCAGAGAATCGGCTCTTCTGAATCGGCTCCCATTAAAGAGCCGGCTCTTACGGCTCTGAATCGGCTCTTCATTAAATATCACTAAACACCACTCAGAATCAGAGTAAAAGCCCCGCCCCGTCTCCATGACAATTCCAGACTGCTTCTCTGACTGTGGCAATCCCTCCTGCTACTGCTCTGCTCCGCCCCATACACTCCTACAAGCTGCAAGAGGAGGACTACATCTCCCAACATGCCTCAGCGCCCTTTATTGCAGAGCAAAGCAGAGCTCTGTGGGGCGGCTGAGGCATCGGTTCTTTCAAAACTGAGAACCGGCTCTTGTTGTTCGCAACAAAGCGACCCATCACTACTCCAGAGATGATAAGCTGCATGCACAGGCAGAAGAGAAGGTATGCAGGCAGGCTGCTAAGAACACTTCCTGTCCTGTGTGCAGACTCCCAGTACTGTTATAACTGCTAGAATGTGCCCTGCTCTTTTGATAATAGAGTTTTCTTTGAAAGCTGGTTAGGCTGTAGGCTGGTAAAGCTGTAAACCTGTGCTTTAGTGCTGTGCTGTCTCTCCCTCTCCCCTCTCTGTTCCTCTGCCCCCTCTTCCATCTTATGCTGTCTCTACCCCTCTCTGTTCCTCTGCACTCTCTTCCATCGTATGCTGTCTCTCCCTCTCCCCTCTGTTTCTCTGCACCCTCTTCCATCTTATGCTGTCTATCCCTCCCCCTCTATGTTCCTCTACCCCCCTCTTACATCTTATGCTGCCTCTCCCTCTCTACTCTTTCCCTCTGCTCGGATTACATGTATTTTCTGGTGAAACGCTTCCACATTACGATTATTTTCTGACAACGCTGCCCCATTACGATTATTTTCTGGTGAAACGCTGCTGCCCTATGATTAATTTCTGGTGAAATGCTGCTGCAATAAGTGTATTTTCTGGTGAAACGCTGCCACCTTACGAATATTTTCTGGGGAACTGCTGCTGCAATAAGTGTATTTTATGGTGAAACACTGCCACATTACGATTATTTTCTGGTGAATTACGATTCTGAATTACGATAATTACTATTATTTTCTGATGAAACACTGCCGCATTATGATTATTTTCTGGTGAAACGATGCTTCATTATGATTATTTTCCTGGGGGGAGGGGCTTGGGGGGGCGCCACAGGTTTTCTCGCCTGGAGTGACAAAATGACTAGAGGCACCCCTGCTAATGAGGCTTCCCACGCCGTCCTCTGTCCCACGGGGGTCTCGCTGCAGCCCTCTGAACAGCCGGCGACAGGCCCGACTGTAATTTCAATATTTACCTTTGCTGGCTCCAGCGGGGGCGCTGTGGCTGCATTCGGCTCGGAAATAGACGGAAATATCTCCGTCGGGTCCGCTCTACTGCACAGGCGCCGGAGACTTGCGCCTGCGCAGTAGAGCGGACCCGACGGCGATCGGGTATTTCTGCCTACTTCGGAGCCGACAACCATCAGAGCGCCTGCGCAGGAGCCAGGAAGGTAAATATTACGTCACGGCTGTACGGAGGGCTGCAGCGAGACCCCCGAGGGACGCAGGACGGCGTGGGAAGCCTCATTAGGATCCGGAGGCTTCCCCCACCCGAGGTGAGTACCCCCCAGGGGACATTTTGCCGTTACAGTTCCTATTTTACATATATATATTGGGCGCCTCTACACCTCAACTGTACCGCACTCCCCCCCCCCCCCCCCCGTCCTCCTTGGAGGGGGGCTTTGCGCACCTGCTCAAGGAGCGCAAGTTTTTTTTTCAAAGAGAGCGACCGAATCCAGGGTCCTGGGTAACCTGAGTGGAGTCAGGTTTGAAATACTCCACGTGCTTGAAGTGGTCGGTTGCCCTCCTTGCAACCCACTTTTGTGAGTACCTTTCTATAGAAACAATTTCATATAACCCAAAACTCGTGACATACTGCACCATTTGGGCTCCCTTTTTGTCTTTGTTTTTTCTTTCTAGTAAGGTATACTCAAAATTGCTATGCGTTTCTCAGCACAACTACAGCTTTTTCAGGCACATACGAGCGCCGAGCTCTGATACTCATTTGATCAGATACTCTCTCATATGTGCCTGAAGAAGTGGCAGTCGTGCTGAGAAACGCGTAGCAATTTTGAGTATCCCTTGTTCTTTTTTTTTTTATTTAAAGTGGACTAAAACCCAGAACTTCCTTTCTGCTCTGAAAGATAAGCAACAGCATAATAACCTTTAAAGAACAACATTTCTTTGTTACAGCTTACAGAACTCTTACAATAACTCTTCAGTGTCTACTTCCTGCTTTCATGGGAGCACAGAATGAGTTAACCTCCTTTGTTTACATATTAGCAACTGCACACCGGCAGCACAGAGCTGACATAGCTGACTGCTCAAATAACACTTGTGATTATTTGCTGAAAAGGGAGAATTAGACAGACTGTTCTCTATAAACACACACAGGGTGGACAGGGTGGATTTCTCTGTGTTTTCCTTTTCACCTGTGCAAGAGTTTAGGTCCATTTTAAGACATTTAAGCATAAAAAAAATCATTCATATTTGTGTGAAGGATTACATTAAAGGGATACTGTAGGGGGGTCGGGGGAAAATGAGCTGAACTTACCCAGGGCTTCTAATGGTCCCCCGCAGACATCATGTGTTGGCGCAGCCACTCACCGATGCTCCGGCCCCGCCTCCAGTTCACTTCTGGAATTTCTGACTTTAAAGTCAGAAAACCACTGCGCCTGCACGCCCGTGTCCTCACTCCCGCTAATGTGACCAGGAGTGCACTGCGCAGACACAGACCATACTGGGCCTGCGCCGTGCGCTTTTGATGACATCAGCGGGATCGAGGACACGGCAACGCAGGCGCAGTGGTTTTCAGACTTTAAAGTCTGAAATTCCAGAAGTGAACTGGAGGCGGGGCCGGAGCATCGGTGAGTGGCTGCGCCAACACAGGATGTCTGCGGGGGACCGTTAGAAGCCCCGGGTAAGTTCAACTCATTTTCCCCCGACCCCCCTACAGTATCCCTTTAAGGCCATGTTCACAGTGGCCAGTTGCATTGCAGAATAATTCAGCATTACAATTCACTGCCCATACACTTCTATGGGCCTGTTCACAGCACTGTGTTGTAACTGATTGTGTTATTCTAACTCGCTGCATGCAGGCTTTGTATTAAAGTCTATGTCCAGTCCCCACTGCAGTTCACACCCATTATAATGTGTGAATTATGCAACTGACCACTGTGAACTTAGCCTGAGGCTTGGAACCCACTACAAATCGCTAGCATTTTTAATTTGCGTTGTATAAGCAATTTCGTGAGCATTTTCCGGCAATTTTGGCAGTCATTTTAAAAAGGCAAAAAGTCTGGCTTTTTGCCAGCAATTGTAATAGCGATTTTAATTCTGATTGGTCCTTTCAATTTATTTTATGTTTTTTTACAGTTTGCAGTAATTCGGAATCACACACACACACAAGCGATTTGCCAGCGCTTCAATACTTTACATTGAAGCGCAAACGCTCCCAAAATGCTGCATGTTCTGCGATTGTGATTTTTCTAACAGCAATCGCTACTGTGGAATTTGTTACATTTATTTACATTGGCAGAGTGTTTAGGGAAATCGCCAGCGATTTAAAGCGCTCCTTAAACGCTCCAAAAAGCGCCCTAGTGAGTTCCAGGCCTGACTGTTGATCACAAGTGAATTCCTCAGCAGACAGATCAGGAATAACCAATAAACAATCATTTTATTGGTCATTCAGCGATCATGCCTGGTGGTAAATAACAATTGGTTCTGCTTGTATTGCATTGTGTACATGTGCAGCTGACAGATCCATGCACACGGGAAGCTGCGGGAATTTGCTCAGAAGAAAGGATTGGTCAGAAGAGGTATTGTATATGTGTATGTATGTTGTTTTGCTGCTTCCATGCAGTTGACCACTGATCTGTAAATTGATTGGAACAATGGAATGGATTGCCAAAAGGGTTGCCTGTGGATTGGCTCACATGTACAAGACATTACGCTCGGTACACACGCCAGATGACAACTTCCTCAGGCGGCAGAGGTTTGGGGACAACACCAGGCAGAGACAGGAAGTGAAGAGAGTGCCTGGCCAACCTATACTATGGGTAACTGTACCTGGCTAACCTATACTGGGGGCAACATTACTTAGCTACCGATACTCGGGGCACCTATACCTGGCTACCTACCTATACTGAGGGTGTTTTTGGGGCTCACTGCAGCTATAACGTGTGGTGCAAATTTTTGGGTGCTGTGCGATCATTCCAATCCGGGGAGGGGGGTGGTTGTGCAATCTCACAAGCTTAAATCAAGGAAGCAAAAAATCTAGAAACAGCCTTGTCAGGTGACAGTGCATGTCCAACCAGCTGTGCAGCTAGCAGCGTGTGGAGCTGGTAATGGACACAAACAGAAAAGACAGAGAGAGGCATACTGCTGTAAGCTGCTTTGCTGGGTTAATGAATGAAAGAAGACTTAAGAGTTCAACTCTGTCTAAGATGGATTTGATTAAAGCGTAATCACTCCACACTGCATGTTAGACACAACACTTTTCTCTACTGAAATGCAGAAAAGCAAAATTGGGCCCAATTTTAGATCAGCTATCTTCTTCACCCTTTAAGGGCTGGTTCACACTTGAGCACTTATCAGCACTTTGATGATCGCCGGTGATCAGCAAAGTGATGTTGCTAATGGATCCCTATGGGATCATTCTCACTGTAGCGTTTGTGATTTGCACAAATTGCAAACGTGCTACACGCAGTGCTTTGGGGGCGATTGCATTGTGATTCTCGTTCTATTGAACGGGAATCAAAACGCAAATTGCTGCAAAAAAACACAACACAAAATTGCGATCGCAGTTTGCGTTTTGAGTGTGAACCGGCCCTAACAGCTCTGGAGACTGACTCTTGTAGTGGGGGTGGGGTAAACTGATTCTGCTTATACTATACTAAGGAAGGGAGGAGAAAGCACAGCTTGTGTTGTACTATGGAGAGGGGGAGTGAAGAGGAGCAGCATGTACTGTGCTATGGAGAGGGAGGAGCAGCATGTACTGTGCTATGGAGAGGGAGGAGCAGCATGTACAGTGCTATGGAGAGGGAGGAGCAGCATGTACTGTGCTATGGAGAGGGAGGAGCAGCATGTACTGTGCTATGGAGAGGGAAGAGCAGCATGTACTGTGCTATGGAGAGGGAGGAGCAGCATGTACAGTGCTATGGAGAGGGAAGAGCAGCATGTACTATGCTATGCAGAGGGAGGAGTGGCATGTACAGTGCTATGGAGAGGGAGGAGCAGCATGTACTGTGCTATGGAGAGGGAGGAGCAGCATGTACTGTGCTATGCAGAGGGAGGAGCAGCATGTACTGTGCTATGGAGAGACAGGAGCAGCATGTACTGTGCTATGCAGAGGGAGGAGCAGCATGTACTGTGCTATGGAGAGGGAGGAGCAGCATGTACAGTGCTATGGAGAGGGAAGAGCAGCATGTACTATGCTATGGAGAGGGAGGAGCAGTATGTACTGTGCTATGGAGAGGGAGGAGCAGCATGTACTGTGCTATGCAGAGGGAGGAGTGGCATGTACTGTGCTATGGAGAGGGAGGAGCAGTATGTACTGTGCTATGGAGAGCGAGGAGCAGTATGTACTGTGCTATGGAGAGGGAGGAGCAGTATGTACTGTGCTATGGAGAGGGAGGAGCAGTATGTACTGTGCTATGGAGAGCGAGGAGCAGTATGTACTATGCTATGGAGAGGGAGGAGCAGCATGTACTGTGCTATGGAGAGGGAGGAGAAGCATGTACTGTGCTATGGAGAGGGAAGAGCAGCATGTACTGTGCTATGGAGAGGGAGAAGCAGTATGTACTGTGCTATGGAGAGGGAGGAGCAGCATGTACTATGCTATGGAGAGGGAGGAGCAGCATGTACTGTTCTATGGAGAGGGAGAAGCAGCATGTACTGTGCTATGGAGAGGGAGGAGCAGCATGTCCTGTGCTATGGAGAGGGAGGAGCAGCATGTACTGTGCTATGGAGAGGGAGGAGCAGCATGTACTGTGTCATTGAGAGGGAAGAGCAGTATGTACTGTGCTATGGAGAGGGAGGAGCAGCATGTACTGTGCCATGGAGAGTGAGGAGCAGCATGTACTGTGCTATGGAGAGGGAGGAGCAGTATGTACTGTGCTATGGAGAGGGAGGAGCAGCATGTACTGTGCTATGGAGAGGGAGGAGCAGCATGTACTATGCTATGGAGAGGGAGGAGCAGCATGTACTGTGCTATGGAGAGGGAGGAGCACTATGTACTGTGCTATGGAGAGGGAGGAGCAGCATGTACTGTGCTATGGAGAGGGAGGAGCAGCATGTCCTGTGCTATGGAGAGGGAAGAGCAGCATGTATTGTGCTATGGAGAGGGAGGAGCAGCATGTCCTGTGCTATGGAGAGGGAAGAGCAGCATGTACTGTGCTATGGAGAGGGAGGAGCAGCATGTACTGTGCTATGGAGAGGGAGGAGCAGCATGTCCTGTGCTATGGAGAGGGAAGAGCAGCATGCATTGTGCTATGGAGAGGGAGGAGCAGCATGTCCTGTGCTATATAGAGGGAAGAGCAGCATGTACTGTGCTATGCAGAGGGAGGAGCAGCTTGTACTGTGCTATGGAGAGGGAGGAGCAGTATGTACTGTGCTATAGAGAGGGAGGAGCAGTATGTACTGTGCTATGGAGAGGGAGGAGCAGCATGTACTGTGCTATGGAGAGGGAGGACCAGCATGTACTGTGCTATGGAGGGGGAGGAGCAGCATGTACAGTGCTATGGAGAGGGAAGAGCAGCATGTACTATGCTATGGAGAGGGAGGAGCAGCATGTACTTTACCATGGAGAGAGAGCAGGAGCAGCACAAAATAGGGTGTATGCAAGATGGGTAGAGCAGAATGCAATACATTACACTCTACGCATTGTGCATAAGATTTTACACAAGTAATTCTGCTTTATGCAGTTTAGTGCCTACACACCAATGTATCATGGAGAGCAGCAGAAGAGTGGGGTAGCATGTACAGTACTGTATTATGAAGAGCAGCAACAAGTACTGTATTATGGAAGAGGATGTTGGAGAGGAGCAGCAACTGTACTATGTATTGTAGAGGGAGGAGGAGCAGCAGCATGTATTGTAAATTGGAGAGGGGGTAGCTGAGAGTTGCAGCATTCATTGTACTATGGAAAGGAGCAGCATAAACTGTACAATAGAGAGGGAGGAGGAGGAGCAGCATGTCCTGTACAATGTAGAGGGTAGTGGAGAGGAGCAGCATGTTCTGTACTATGGAAAGGGAGAATGAATAGCATGTACTGTGCTATGAAAGACAGGGCTAGGGGGAGCAGCGAGAACTGCATTCTGAGTAGGAGAGAACGGGCACATACTGCATGTACTCAGGGCCGTAGCAATAGGGGGTGCAGCGGTAGCGACCGCATCGGGGCCCTTGGGCCAGAGAGGCCCCGAAGGGCCCTGCCTCAACTACAGTATTAGTTCTCTATTGGTCCTGTGCTCATAATAATCACTTCTATATATACATTGAATAGTAGTAAACATTAACAAGCTCTTCCCCATCCCCTTCTTGCACCTCTGACACTGTAGTTGCCATTGGCAGGTTTTGGTGCGCCGTATCAATTGTTATGTATAAAGTGCCTGGGGGGCCCCATTGTAAAACTCGCATCGGGGCCCACAGCTCCTTAGCTACGCCACTGCATGTACTGTAGTATGGAGAGGGGAGGAGGGCGGGGTAACCTATCCCCAGTGATTGACCTGCACCCCTATCTTTATATCGGTACAGGTGTTTCAGTGAAGTCATTGTGGAAAGGCACATTCAGCTATCCTGGAAGGTAGGACATAGGCAGAGAGAGTTTATGTATTGAGCAGATACCTTGTGGATAACAGGGATAGAAAGAGACGCAGCCCAGTTAGGAAGTGATTGATTTCTAGCCGTAGAGCATCTAATATTGAGCTCTTTATTGTGACTGAAACATTCCAATTTATAGAGCTTTCTGTGTCCACATTGGCTGCACATAACTAAAGTTTCAATGATCCGTTTATTATATTTCTCAAGCTGGGACGGTTACTATCAGCGCAGAAAAGTAATAACAGAGTAAAAGGGCTGCTGTATTCACTGAAGTAAATCAGGCTATAATGGGGAGCTGTTATTTTCATACGTGTGCTGGTAACAGAATACACTGTGCGCGGTATGCTATGCCTACATAAAGAGGTTCCACAGCTCATACTCGGGCTGAGCAGTTTCTTAGGGTCATTCTGTTTCGTTTTCTTTAGTTTTGTTTTAGTGTTCCTATTGCTGTCTTTGCTGTGAACACTGACGTCAAGTCTGAACTTGACAGGGGCATAACAATAGCCACCAGCACCCATGCCATCACAGGGGGGCACCAGGGTTAAGGGGGCTTGCTCCTGCCCTGGCTTGCAGATCAGCAGCAGAGCCTGAGTGTGTGTGTATGTGTGTGTGTGTGTGGGGGGTCCTTAAGGGTTAAAGGAACACTATCAAACTAAAATGACAATGTACAAATAATGTCTAAGTGGCTGTGTAAACATTTTTCTACTTTTCATTTTAAATATCAGAGGTAAAAGCTTTATTTCATTGTGTGTAGATTTCACCTGCCTTTGGAATGTTTCATTTGCAAAGGTATGAATCTCTGAAGTCTGACATGCTACGAACAGTGTAAAATTGAGCAGCGTGCTAATGCAAATACTTCTGTTGGCAGATTTCACATACTATTACAAATGTTTATGTTGCACATAAGATACATTTCCTCTGCTCTCTGCAGACAGCTCTCTGAGAGCTTTTTCTCACACAGGGTTAACAGATGTATTGTGAGGGAATCCCCCTCCCCTCATGGTTCAGTCAGAGTCCGTTTTGGCGAAAATAATTAGATAACAGTAAACAAAGAGATAAGCATTCAAATGTATACACCAGTACTTAGCAGCACTTTCCAAACTATTCCTATCTCAATTGAAAAAAACATGTTAATCGATAGTGTTCCTTTAAAGGACAACCGAGGTGACGTGTGACATGATGAGATAGACATGTGTATGCCAAGCACACAAAGAACTAGGCTGTGTTCCTTTTTTTACTTTCTCTGCCTAAAAGAGTTAAACAAGTGACAGTTTCTGTCTGGGTCAGGACCAAGTCGGATTGGGTAAGACTATAGTATAACTCTTGCTGAAAAGAAATTACAGCCATAAAACACTTTCTTGTAAGTAAATGGCTTCTAAGAGCAGGAAAGAGATAAGAAGGATCAATAATTCATAGATTTGAGCTTTAGCATACTTCAATGAAGGTGTCATTGAGCAGAGACAATGAAACAGTAAAAACCGAAAAACTAGATTTAAATATAAAATACAACTGTTGGATATCTAAAAAAAAAAAAGGTCATTTTTAGGAGGAGGAGGATAATTGTTTTTCTCATCATCTTATTTTCACCTCGGATGTCCTTTAAGGTTTTGCACCAGGAGGGGAGGATAAGGCTAGGCACAGGGGGGAGGTTAAGGCTAGGCACAGGGGGGAGGTTTAGGTTAGGCAACAGGAGGGGGTTTAAAGGGAACCTAAAGTGAGTAAAATTATTTAAAATAAAGGCATGATGTAGCTGCAAATGATTATTACATACTAACCTCACCATCAGTTCCTCTCAGAAGCTCACCATTTTCTTCTTACAGTGATCCTTTCCAGTTCTGACAATATTTTGTCAGAACTGAAATATACCAGTTGCTTTCAGTTATATATCAGCAGCTGTCAGTTACAACTGCATGTGCACGGTAATGTCCATGTTTCCCTATGGCTCAAGTGGGTGATATTACAGTTTAACAGTGTGTGACAAGGAAGCAGTTATGGGGTAATTGCCATTTTTTAAACGGAGGACGGAGAATTCCATTGATTACAGTGGGCAAATGGAACGCAGGAGAGGAGAAAGAGATTGAGGAGTAGACTACACAGGAGGTAAGTATGACCTGTGTATGGTTATTTTGACTTTTTGTTTTCAGTTCAGGTTCTCTTTAGGGTTAGGCACCACCAGGGGCGTCCTAGGGTTAGGCATTGGTCGTAGGAGGGTTATGTGTAAGAATAGAGTTAGGTTAGGTCATAGTAAAATATTACCAACATTTTACTACCATAATTAAGTGGTAGAACACTGGTAATTTTATAGATATTCTACTAGCGACTATCCTCTGTGCCCTTTTCACAGGGGGGCCTTTATTACATATGCACGTTTCAACATCCTATCTCTCCAGTAGTACATTCAGTGGTCATTCATTGTCCTTTGTGCACAAATATCCTCTTCCTATCCTCCTAATTCCCATTTTCAGGAAGCATAGGCCAGGCAGGCAGACAAGCGGCTACACGGATGTCAGTATTGCAGCCTGCAGATACACAACAGGCTTCTGCTGATATAACCTCCTCCACCTGCCTGGGAAAATGAGCCCCAGGCTATAGATAAATAACCCAGGTTAACAGAGGAATTTGCAGCTCAGCGTTATAGAATAATATCAGAGGAGTCTGGGGGAAGGGAAGCACGTCACGTTTTCCTGCAATTTTCAGGCCTTTTATTGCTTTTCGCTGTAAGGGGCTCCCAGTGCTTTATTCTGCTCATTCTTATTACTTTTGTCTGTTGAAAGGAGCATCTAATCTTACCTAGATGCCTAGTTACCTACCATACCTTAGTCTATGGAAATATGATACTGCAGCCTACTTAGCAACCACCTGGGGGAGGTGTTTAATAGTTGGCAATACTTTCCTCACCCACATTTCTGGAGATACTAAAAAGCCTCTAAAAAAAGACCTATTAGGCTATTATACATACCTGTACCTCAGTATGGGGCCACTAGGTGGTGCTGTTTCAAGGTTGTGAACAACTTGCCTTGTTCTGAGTAGAGTTGGGCCGAACCTCCGATTTTAGGTTCGCGAACCGGGTTCGCGAACTTTCGCGGAAGGTTCGGTTCGCGTTAAAGTTCGCGAACCGCAATAGACTTCAATGGGGATGCGAACTTTGAAAAAAAAAAAAATTATGCTGGCCACAAAAGTGATGGAAAAGATGTTTCAAGGGGTCTAACACCTGGAGGGGGGCATGGCGGAGTGGGATACACGCCAAAAGTCACCGGGAAAAATCTGGATTTGACGCAAAGCAGCGTTTTAAGGGCAGAAATCACATTGAATGCTAAATGACAGGCCTAAAGTGCTTTAAAACATCTTGCATGTGTATACATCAATCAGGGAGTGTAATTAAGGTACTGCTTCACACTGACACACCAAACTCCACTGAACAGAACAGGTATGCAGTGGCGGGTTCACTGAACAGAACAGGTATGCAGTGGCGGGTCCACTGAACAGGTATACAGTGGCGGGTCCACTGAACAGAACAGGTATGCAGTGGCGGGTTCACTAAACAGGTATACAGTGGCGGGTCCACTGAACAGAACAGGTATGCAGTGGTGGGTTCACAGAACAGGTATGCAGTGGCAGGATCAATGAACAGGTATGCAGTGGCAGGATCACTGAACAGGTATGCAGTGGCAGGATCAATGAACAGGTATGCAGTGGCAGGATCAATGAACAGGTATGCAGTGGCAGGATCAATGAACAGGTATGCAGTGGCAGGATCAATGAACAGGTATGCAGTGGCAGGATCAATGAACAGGTATGCAGTGGCAGGATCAATGAACAGGTATGCAGTGGCAGGATCACTGAACAGGTATGCAGTGGCAGGATCAATGAACAGGTATGCAGTGGCAGGATCAATGAACAGGTATGCAGTGGCAGGATCAATGAACAGGTATGCAGTGGCAGGATCAATGAACAGGTATGCAGCCAGGGACAAGCTAAGGCTAACTAATCTTTCCCTATGAGAGACTGCAGTAGCTCGCCCTACTCTAACTAATGCAGGCACACGAGTGGCCACGGCCGCCGCTGCCTGCCTATATAAGGGGGGGTGGGGCTCCAGGGGCTAGTGTAGCCTAATTGGCTACACTGGGCCTGCTGACTGTGATGTAGAGGGTCAAAGTTGACCCTCAGTGCATTATGGGGCGAACCGCAATGGGGCGAACTTTTCCGCAATAAAGTTCGCGTGCGGTACCCGCACGCGAACCACCTAGGTTCGCGCGAACCAGGTTCGCCGGCGAACCGTTCGGCCCAACTCTAGTTCTGAGCTGGTTGGCTGACATACATATACTGTACTGTAGTAGGCAAAATCACATTTGTTGAAAGGGTGATACACACATGCAATTTTCCCATCAGATGGAAGAGTTGATTGATAATTTCCGGCATGTCTGATCTGCTACCGATCGAGAAAGGGATTGATTTTCAGGTCAGTACTGCACAAAATTGATCCCTTTCTTGGACGGGACATGCCGGTCTGACAGGAAAACTGAATTGAAGTGATGAGCACAATCGTAATTTTGCATTGTAATGCAAAATTTGGGACTAAAAAAATCGAATTTAATTTCATATGTAAACGTAATCGGCTAACGTAATATCGCAATTTCACATTATTATTTCTATAGCGCCGACATCTTATGCAGCACTGTACAGAGTATATAGTCTTGTCATCTAACTGTCCCTCAGAGGAACTCACAATCTAATCCCTACCACACAGTAGTTATATGTCTATGTTATGTATCATGCTCAAGGGCCAATTTAGGGGGAAGCCAATTAACTTATCTGTTTGTTTTGGGGATGTGGGAGGAAACCTGAGTACCTGGTGGAAACCCACGCAGACACAGGGAGAACATACAAACTCCTTGCAGATGTTGACCTGGCTGGGATTTGAACCAAGGACCCAGCGCTGCAAGGCAAAAGCGCTAACCACTACACCACCATGCTAATTTTATGGCGTCTTTAGGGTTAATAGAGGTTAATATTGCTACGTATGGTTGGGTGCTCCTACCTGTGTGTGTTTTTCCGCCACCATATGGACTCGGAACTGCTATACTTGTCTGCTATATTTATCCCTACTTTGCTATTTGTTATTTTATTTTCATTGTTAAAGAGACACTGAAGTAAAAAAAAATAATGATATTATGATTTGTATGTGTAGTACAGCTAAGAAATAAACCATTAAGATCAGGCTCATCAGTCTAATTGTTTCCAGTACAGGAAGAGTTAAGAAACTCCATTTGTTATCTCTATGTAAAAAAGCCATTAAGCTCTGCGACTTTTAAAGTCCTGGAGAGGGCTGTTTTCTGACTTTGATTGTCTCAACTGTTATTGAACTATTTACTTTTTCTCTGCCAGAGGAGAGGTCATTAGTTCACAGACTGCTCTGAAAGAATCATTTTGAATGCTGAGTGTTGTGTAATCTGCACATATTATAGAATGATGCAATGTTAGAAATAACACTATATTCCTTAAAAAAAATATGGGAATATTTTCTTTGCTGCTAATCTTCTAGTAATTATTCATAGTACACAACCAAATCATTATATCATATATTTTTTTTCGCTTCAGTGTCTCTTTAATTCTTGATATTATTAAGCATTGATTATTGTTGTAGTGCTATTTTGTATACTATTGTTCAACGCTGTAATGTTGCTTTGTGACATTTAAAGAGAAACCGTAACCAAGAATTAAACTTCATCTCAATTAGTAGCTGATACCCCCTTTCCCATGAGAAATCTTTTCCGAAACGGATCATCAGGGGGGGGGGGGGGGGTGTCTGTATGGCTATTAATATTGTGGTGAAACCCCTCCCATAGTGTGATGTCAGGACCTAGATCCTTACAGTTTCCTGTCTGTGAACCTCATTGCATTGTGGGAAATAGCTGTTTCCAACTGCCAAAAAAGCAAGCAGCATCTCCTTCCACTGACATCACCTGCCAGCAGTAAATATGTCTCCATGTGATAAATGTCAGAATGTAAATCAGGGAGAGGAAAGATTTTACAATGGGCAATCACTGAGTAAATCATTTATACATAATTATTGTCAAAAATGAAGCACTTTTTTATTACAGTATTTTCACTGGAGTTCCTCTTTAATGTCTACCCTATTTAGTGTACAGCACTGCATAAAATATGTTAGCACTTAAAGCATAAATTGAATAATACCCCTGTTGTTTCCCAGTCTATACAGAAGCTTTGAAGCCCTCCAACCCTCTTAGCTTTCTGTGAGAGGGTCTTATCAATGCGTGGTTCCTATAATATGATACTGCTTCCTCTACTGCTTCTTTCAACAAATAAGACTTCTGCTATATGCCATGTTATCACTACTATGTCATTTGTGATATCACATGCAGAGACCGCCAGGCCCAGTATGAGGGATGCTCCTTTCATCCTCAGAGAAGCAGGATTGTGTGGAGCGCTATTGTAGAAGCTGGGGTAATGAGACGACTGGCCATCCTTCACAATGCATCCTGGGGAAATGTCATCATTGTCATTTCATGGCATTGAAATCCCAAGAAGGTTGGGGGAGGCAGACTGGTGAGCTTCTATCCAGCTTTTCTCGCAGACTCAACTTATGTAGGAATATGGACGGATTAAGTTAATAACATACTCACTAAAGATTGGTATGCCCAGGACACACAGTCATTTTACCGTTAGATTGACTATGTACAGCACATTGCACAATTGGAGACACATTACGTCCTATTGTAGCAACGCTTGTATTACCTAGGTTATGTGGGCTGCTATATTTGCGCAACACCAACACGCACTATGTAGCCATTGCAAGAAACAGTAAAATTGAGGCGTGCTCCTTGCCCTTTAGTGAACATGGCCCCATGTCTTGTTATGCAGACTATACTAAACTGTCTCATTTGTCTAATAACATTAAAGGGGAACTTCAGCCTAAACAAACATACTGTCATTAAGTTACATTAGTTATGTTAATTAGAATAGATCGGTAATATAATTTTTACCCACCCTGTTTTAAAAGAACAGGCAAATGTTTGTGATTCATGGAGGCTGCCATCTTTGTCATGGGGGCAGCCATCTTTTTGGTTGAAAGGAGGTGACAAGGAGCAGGAGACACAGTTCCAACTGTCCTGTGTCCTGATAACCCCTCCCAGCTGCACGCGCTAGGCTTCAAATGTCAAATTCAAAATGCAAAAAAAAAAAATTTGCACCAAAACAGCAGAACGAGAGCAACAACATTAGAAATCCCATCATGCTTTGCAAAGCATCAGGGGAAAAAAGCCCGGGCAGTTTTCTTCTGTGCAGCTAAAAATGAGGCTTGGATAAGAGAAACAAATTTCTGATGCTGTGAAACTGTTAAAGAAACACCAGGCCTTTTCAGTACTGCTGAGTCGATTTTTAGTCACTTTAAGGGAGTGAGGTTGTGTGCTTTTTCTTTGTTGCAATTTTAAAAAATACATGAGGTGAGCAAAGACAACTACTATTACATACTTGGGGCTTTTTCCAGCCCCTACAAGTCACATGTGTCCCTCGTTGTAGCTCTTCTCCCGTCTCCCCCTGGCAGCCTCAGAAGATCACTAACCCCTGGATGGGTCGGCGTCTTTTGTGCATGCAGGCGCAGTACTCTGCTGGTGATGTGGGCGCAAGAGCGCACATGTGCAGAAGACGCCAACCCATTCAGGGGTTGGGGATCTTCAGAGGCTGCCAGTGGGAGATGGGAGAAGACTATGGGGAGGGACACATGTGACTTGTAGGGGCTGGAAGAAGCCCCAGATAATTATAAGTTGTTTTTGCTCACCTCATGTATCCTTTACCTAATTTACAGTAGATGAAGGATCAAAATAGAGAGGAACTGTAGTAAAAATAACATAATGAATAAAATTGCTTATTTTTTACAATATTCATTTATAGAATATTGAGTCAGTGTTTTCCCATTGTAAAATCAATCTGAAATGTATCACTGGTGGGGACACTTTAGTTCTGCCAGGTAGTCGGTAAGGAATGTTCATTACTGAGAGTTCTGTGTAGAGAGGGAGATACGGATTGCTTGGCAGTTGGAAAAAGCTGTTATTTCCCAGAATGCAAACTATCAGGACCATGGTCATGACATCACACAGTGGGAGGGGTTTCGCCACAATATCCACCATACAGACCCTACTGATGAACTATTTCAGAAAAGGAATAGATTTCTCATGGGAAAGGGGGTATCAGCTACTGATTGGGGTGAAGTTCAATCCTTGGTTAAAGCTCCTCTTTAAGTTACCTGAGCATCCAAGGTACATACAGAACAATTCATTTATCCTAAAGGACATAGCATGCTGGGGAGCGTCTCCGTCTGTGCACAGATTGCAGTGTGAGAGGGACACTTACAGCCACCAGTATGTCACTGTATCCAGCCTTCTCACTATGAGGTTCATGCACAAAACTTCTCATGAAAGATCTCAACTTATTTATTTTTCACCTCATCATCTGCAATGACATCAGACCTGAGGGCTATAATATGGCGGTCCCTGTCACCTCATGTTATGGCAACTTGCTAGCAGTAAATGAGCCGACTATTGAACTGCATGTTCCCTTCGCTGAGCTGTTAGGAGTTAGGGCCTGTACACACTGCTGCTCTTGCGCTGTGTTTCTGAAATCGCACGCGATTTTTACATCGCAAAGCTTTCATGAAAATGGAAAAATTGCATGGCACCAGTGTGTACAGGTCTTCACGATTTTCATAATTTTTCAAAAGACCTTGCGATTAAAAAAAGCAATTTTAAAAGCGCAGCGCAAGCACAGTAGTGTGTACGGGCCCTTATGCTGAATCTTAAAGGGAACCTGAGGTGAGAGGGATATGGAGGCTGCCATATTTATTTCCTTGTAAACACTACCAGTTGCCTGGCAGCCCTGTTGATCTTCTGGAATAAGTAGTGTCTGAGTCAAAGCCCTGGAACAAGCATATGGCTAGTCCAGTAAAACCTGAGTCAGCTGAGTCAGAGTACCTGATCTGCTGCATGCTTGTTCACGGTCTGTGGCTAATGTGGCTAAAAGTATTAAAGACACAGACAGGATCAGTAGGACTGCCAGGCAACTGGTATTACTTAAAAAGGAAATAAGTATGGCAGCCTTCATATCCCTCTCACCTCGGGTTCCATTTAACTGTCTCACTGAATCTCACACTTGCTATATTAACCACTTCACCACTGAGGGGTTTTACCCCTTCAGCATACGAGCAATTTTCTCCTTTCTGCGCTCCTTCCATTCATTCGTCTATAACTTTATCATTACTTATCACAATGAAATGAACTACAGTGGTGTGAAAAACTATTTGCCCCCTTCCTGATTTCTTGTTCTTTTGCATGTTTGTCACACTTAAATGTTTCTGCTCATCAAAAACCGTTAACTATTAGTCAAAGATAACATAGTTGAACACAAAATGCAGTTTTAAATGATGGTTTTTATTATTTAGTAAAAAAAAAAACTCAAAATCTACATGGCCCTGTGTGAAAAAGTGATTGCCCCCCTTGTTAAAAAATAACGTAATGGTGGTTTATCACACCTGAGTTCAATTTCTGTAGTCACCCCCAGGCCCAGGGGTGCCTCTAGTCATTTTGTCACTCCAGGTGAGGGAAAGAGTAGAGAGGGAGAGGCAGCATAAGATGTAAGAGGGGGGTAGAGGAACAGAGAGGGGGAGGGATAAACAGCATAAGATGGAAGAGGGTGCAGAGAAACAGAGGGGAAAATAATCATAATGCAGCATCGTTTCACCAGAAAATAATCATAATGCGGCAGTGTTTCATCAGAAAATAAAAGTAATTATTGTAATTCAGAATCGTAATTCACCAGAAAATAATCATAATGTGGCAGTGTTTCACCAGAAAATACACTTACTGCAGCAGCAGTTCACCGGAAAATATTCGTAAGGTGGCAGCCTTTCACCAGAAAATACACCTATTGCAGCAGCATTTCACCAGAAATTAATCATAGGGCAGCAGCGTTTCACCAGAAAATAATCGTAATGGGGCAGCGTTGTCAGAAAATAATCATAATGCGGAAGCGTTTCACCAGAAAATACACGTAATCCGAGCAGAGGGAAAGAGTAGAGAGGGAGAGGCAGCATAAGATGTAAGAGGGAGGTAGAGGAACAGAGAGGGGGAGGGATAGACAGCATAAGATGGAAGAGAGTGCAGAGAAACAGAGGGGAGAGGGAGAGACAGCATAAGATGGAAGAGAGTGCAGAGGAACAGAGAGGGGTAGAGACAGCATAAGATGGAAGAGGGGGCAGAGGAACAGAGGGGAGAGGGAGAGACAGCACAGCACTAAAGCACGGTAACAGTAAAAAAGGGCGCAGGAGGCTAGTGGACAAATCGGGCGGTGCCATTCACTCCTATAATAATTATCGTTTACTGGGCGCCGAACAGGAAAAAAGGGCGCCCGAGAATAATAACGTTTTCCAACGGTGCCCGAAGATTTTTCATGTTTTATAACTGCTTGTGATGATTTACGTTTCTTATTTCAATAAAACATTATTTTAAATGTTATCCCTTACTGTTTGTAAAACATTATTATTCACGAAACAAAGCGATCAGTACGTAATGTAAATTGTAATATATTTTATACCTTACTGTTTTTAAAACATTATTCTACACACAATACAGTGAGCACTAAGGAGGGTCTTAGGTTTAGGCACCAACAGGGGTGTCTTAGGTTTAGGCACCAACAGGGGTGTCTTAGGTTTAGGCATCAACAGGGGGGTCTAGGGGTTAGGGGTAGGTACAGGGAGGGTTACTGTTAGGCTTGGGGCTGTAATCTCCACAGTCAGCATACAACACATAAGCTGACGTGAAGGAGGTACACACACCAGCACAAGGGATCAGGATATCCCCAGTTTAGTGGAGGAGAGGACTGACTCCAATAGGAGATTGTGGTGCACAGAGCCGGTGCAGATCTGAACAGCCACAAACACTTTCGTAATAACGTCTCAGCGCAAAGTAGCGCTGAGCGCATAAACCAGGACTGAGGAGATCAGGACAGGTAGACAGAATGAACGCTTGCTAGCTAGCGATTACTTAGCGACAGCAAGCGTCCAAAACCAGACAGACTGGAATGAGGCAGCCAATGCGTTGCGGCGATGGCGTGCCTCACAAAGACAGGACAGGAGAGACAGGAAACAGCAGGATCGAGATAGATGAACGCAACACAGACAAATATACAATAAGTATGTTTTCCTAGCGTATTACAATTACAGCTATCAATGAAACTATTCGTAACGTCTGACTAACATATGTATATATTGGCAATGAACCGATATATGACATAAGCAGGAACTCTGACTAAGACTGAAGTAATACAGGGAACAGGACTCAGAAGGATTCGCTATCTCTTCGCAGAGATGAACGCAATCCACAAACAGGACCAGGAACAGGATTCAGAAGGATTCGTTATCTCTTCGCAGAGATGAACGCAATCCACAAACAGGACCAGGAACAGGATAACTAGCTCAGCACGGGTGTTCACGATACGCGCAAACTACCAAAACGTGCTGGAAAACTGACTAACTGAACACAGGAAATAAACAGTTCGTGTACGTATATATCAGCGACACTGATATATTAACGTAACACGAATACAAGGAAAATAACAAAATGCGCAAGTATGCGTATATATTGGCGATGAACCAATATATGACACAAGACAAGCAAGTAGCAACTTCTAGAACAAGAGCAGAACTAGGAGAACTCGCTGACCCCTTCGCAGGAGTCAGCGCAGTCCACACGGACCAGGAACGAGGTGGGGCACGAGCAGAGTAACAGATAGAGTCTGAAACTATGGTAGCCCATGAGGCATTGCAGGAAGCAGTTCTTTATACTGAGGTCATCCAATGGGAGCAGACCTGCAGACTCCCACACAAGTGAATGGTAATTAATCACAGGCTGATAGCAGGAAAAGGCAGACAATGATATGCAGCCTGCAGGAAAGGGACTGCCCCTCCACTGCAGCAGACAATGTTTGTTTACACAAAAGCATATTAAACTGTCATTAACTTCAGAGCGACTGCAGATGGAATCAGCAACTAGTTTAAGTGCAAACCAAACTATGCAAGCAAATGCATGTAATGACATTAGAACTGTTTGGTTTGCAATACCACTGCAGTCAACAGTAAACGCTGCAGAAGCGATCATAACAGTTACTTAGTAATTTTTTTTTTAAACGTTATTATACGTTTCACTATTTAAACGAAAGATTAACGTTTTTACAATTGCCGATTTAATGCACATTATTTAATGATTTATAACTTTATAAAACATTAATTTTAAAACGAAATACAGTACAATACATTTTTAAACGTTATCCATGCTTATCGTTTAAAACCCCACGCCCTTTTTTCCCAGCGCCCCTTTTTAACGTACGCCAGGTTTACAGCTTTACCAGCCTACAGCCTAACCAGCTTTCAAAGAAAACTCTAGTACCAAAAGAGCAGGGCACATTCTAGCAGTTATAACAGTACTGGGAGTCTGCACACAGGACAGGAAGTGTTCTTAGCAGCCTGCCTGCATACCTTCTCTTCTGCCTGTGCATGCAGCTTATCATCTCTGGAGTAGTGATGGGTCGTTCGCGAACGAGCCGGCTCTAAGAGCAAACCACAAGAGCCGGTTCTCAGTTTTTAAAGAGCCGATGCCTCAGCCGCCCCACAGAGCTCTGCTTTGCTCTGCAATAAAGGGCGCTGAGGCATGTTGGGAGATCCTCCTCTTGCAGCTTGTAGGAGTGTATGGAGCAGAGCAGTAGAAGGAGGGATTGCCCCAGTCAGAGAAGCGGTCTGGAATTGTCATGGAGACGGGGGCGGGGCTTTTACTCCGATTCTGAGTGGTGTTTAGTGATATTTAATTAAGAGCCGGCTCTTTAACCTCTTGACGACCAGCTAACGCTGATTGGCGTAAACTGGTCGTCTGCGGGTTACCATGGAAACGGCCGCTCGATCGAGCGGCCTTTCCATGTCAGTTCACGGAGGGTGTCTCCGTGAACAGCCGGAGAGCCGCCGATCGCGGCTCGCCGGCAAAATGTAAACATGCGGGGAAGAAATCCCCGCTGTTTACATCATACGGCGCTGCTGCGCAGCAGCGCCGTAGGGCAGATCGGCGATCCCCGGCCTCTGATTGGCCGGGGATCGCCGGCATCTGATAGGCGGAAGCCTATCCTTCAATGCGCAGGACGGAACTCCGTCCTGCGCATTACGGAGAGAGGGAGGGAGGGAGGTAAGGAGGCAGAGGGCGGAAATGGCTGCGGAGGGGGGCTTTGAGGAGCACAGATCAGGCAAATCACCCCTGGTCGGCAAGTGGTTAATGGGAGCCGATTCAGAAGAGCCGATTCTCTGAAAAGAGCCGGAATTCCCATCACTACTCTGGAACTTCCCTTCTCCCGGGCTGTGTTGCTGTCTTGGGCGGGGCTCCAACACGGACACATCACATTCTTCTCTCTGTGACTGCATCTGTCCCCTGGCTGTCTCGCTCCAGTGTGTGTGCAGCCAGTGACACAGGTGGGGGGTCAGACTGTCGGGGGCATAAGCTGGCTGGCCGCTGGCTCCTGGTTTGACTGGCGTGGGGCGGAGTTAAAGGCTGGGCCACACGAGGTAAACACTTTACCTGTGTGGCTACTAAGAAGAAGGGGCACGGCTTTAAAGAAGGAGCCTGGCAGAGAAGAGCAGTATTGATTGCTCTATTGGCTGGGGAGAAGTGAAGGTGGAGGCACTGCTGAGCACATGGTAGCGTGCCGAGCACCGGGGACTGAGTCGGGAGGTAATATAATATAAAAAAAACAAAACATGGTCACGGTAGCAGAGGCGGGGGAATGCGCCTCACCACCTCATGGCACCCCAGGCAACCGCCTATACTTGCCTTGTGGGTGAGACGCCCCTGCCCAGGCCTGATTACTGCCACACCTGTTTCAATAAAGAAATCACTTAAATAGAAGCTATCTGACACAGAGAAGTAGACCAAAAGCACCTCAAAAGCTAGACATCATGCCAAGATCCAAAGAAATTCAGGAACAAATGAGAAAAAAAGTACTGTAATTGAGATCTATCAGTCTGGTAAAGGTTATAAAGCCATTTCTAAAGCTTTGGGACTCCAGCGAACCACAGTGAGAGCCATTATCCACAAATGGCAAAAACATGGAACAGTGATGAACCTTCCCAGGAGTGGCCAGCCGACCAATATTACCCCAAGAGCGCAGAGAAAACTCATCCGAGAGGCCACAAAACACCCAAGGACAACATCTAAAGAACTGCAGGCCTTACTTGCGTCAATTAAGGTCAGTGTTCACGACTCCACCATAAGAAAGAGACTGGGCAAAAACAGCCTGCATGGCAGATATCCAAGGCGCAAACCACTTTTAAGCAAAAAGAACATTAAGGCTTGTCTCAATTTTGCTAAAAAACATCTCAATGATTGCCAAGACTTTGGGGAAAATACCTTGTGGACCGACGAGACAAAAGTTGAACTTTTTGGAAGGTGCGTGTCCCGTTACATCTGCCGTAGAAGTAACACAGCATTTCAGCAAAAGAACATCATACCAACAGTAAAATATGGTGGTGGTAGTGTGATGGTCTGGGGTTGTTTTGCTGCTTCAAGACCTGGAAGGCTTGCTGTGATAGAGGGAACCATGAATTCTACTGTCTACCAAAAAATTCTGAAGGAGAATGTCTGGCCATCTGTTCGTCAACTCAAGCTGAAGCGATCTTGGGTGCTGCAGCAGGACAATGACCCAAAACACACCAGCAAATCCACCTCTGAATGGCTGAAGAAAAACACAATGAAGACTTTGGAGTGGCCTAGTCAAAGTCCTGACCTGAATCCTATTGAGATGTTGTGGCATGACCTTAAAAAGGCGGTTCATGCTAGAAAACCCTCAAATAAAGCTGAATTACAACAATTCTGCAAAGATGAGTGGGCCAAAATTCCTCCAGAGCGCTGTAAAAGACTCGTTGCAAGTTATCGCAAATGCTTGATTGCAGTTATTGCTGCTAAGGGTGGCCCAACCAGTTATTAGGTTCAAGGGGCAATTTCTTTTTCACACAGGGCCATGTAGGTTTTGAGATTTTTTTCTTACTAAATAATACAAATTATCATTTAAAACTGCATTTTGTGTTCAATTATGTTATCTTTGACTAATAGTTAACGGTTTTTGATGAGCAGAAACATTTAAGTGTGACAAACATGCAAAAGAATAAGAAATCAGGAAGGGGGCAAATAGTTTTTCACACCACTGTATATCTTGTTTTTTCGCCACCAATTAGGCTTTCTTTAGGTGGGACATTATGCGAAGAATTATTTTATTCTAAATATGTTTTAATGGGAAAATAGGAAAAAATGTGGGAAAAAATTCATTATTTTTCAGGTTTCGGCCATTATAGTTTTTAAATAATGCATGCTACTGTAATTAAAACCCATGACATTTATTTGCCATTTTGTCCCGGTTATAAAACCGTTTAAATTATGTCCCTATCACAATGTTTGGTGCCAATATTTTATTTGGAAATAAAGGTGCATGTTTTTCAATTTTGCATCCATCCCTAATTACAAGCCCATAGTTTATAAAGTAACAGTGTTATACTCTCTTGACATAAATATTTAAAAAGTTCAGTCCCTAAGGTAACTATTTATGTATTTTTTTATTGTAATTTTTTTTTAATTACAAAAAAAATAATAATTGGGGAGTGTGGGATGTAATGAGTTAATTTTTAGTGTAAAACTAATGTGTTTGTATATGAAAAATGCTTTAGGGTGTAGTTCAACTATTTGGCCACAAGATGGCCACAGTAACTTTTTGTTTATGCGACCTGCAAGCGTACAAGAAGTACGCTTGCAGGAAGTTCAGGGAGGCTGGGAAACGTTCTTTTCACAATGATCGCGCTGCTTCTCAAAAATGCAGCTGATCATTGCGGGGGGCTTAGATCAACGAACAGGAAAGGTTTTTCCCGTTCATTGATCTCCGGGCAAGCGGGCGGCGGCGTGCACGAGCGAGCGGGAGCGCGGGAGGTGCGGATATCTCCATCCCTGGGGGTGAAAGGATGGAAAAAGGGACGGAGATATCCGTACCTGTGGGGGTAAAATGGTTAAATTGTAATGTCTATGTTATTGACTTATTTGTTCATTTATGTGATTAAGTATGACCTTTAGATTGTAAACTCACAAGGGCAGGGCTCTCTCCCCCTTTTGTGTCTTGGCATTTTATTCATCATGTTACTTTTATCACTGTCATTACCAATTCTGTATTTTGTATCGATTTTGCATTTTGTCACCAATTACGGTATGTATTTTGTATATTGGTGTATTCCATTGTCTGTATTATTATGTACTCCATGTTCTTTCTTACTTTGTACAGCATCACTGAATAAATCAATAATAATAATAATAACTGGATCCCATGTTGGAATTCCACATTTGCATTGTTCAATTCCCTATGAAAATTGGCACTTGTGCCCAATAAAAGAATTTTGAATCTAAAATAACTTTTTTCAGATAAACATAAGTTCAATATTAACCACTTCAGGACCACAGGCTTTACTCCCCCTAAAGACCAGGCCATTTTTTGTAAAGTAGGCCACTGCAGCTTTAAAGCCAAGCTACAGGGCCACACAACACAACACAGCACACAAGTGATTAGACCCCCCCCCCCGCCCCCGCATGGCCAGCCTTTTGACGTGCACCAACTTCCAGGGGGGCGCACGTGATGTGCGTTTAACTAGCCCTGGCCGCATTTCTACCTGCTGGCTGCAGCTTCATCTGTGGCTGTTGTGAGCAGAGCCGGGACAAGGTCCTCCAGCACCCAAGGCTGAGACACCAAAGTGCGCCCCTCCATCCCTACCACCCCAGCCATCACACACGGATTGCTATTAGACTAAGAGGCGCCACAGGGCCCACAACCTCCCCAACACCTTAATATCTAGTTATCTGGCTTGCAGTCACTGTCATGTATCCCCTTTTCTTATTTCTTTCTGCTTCAAACACAATTAGGAATGACAGCTGAATGAATTCTGCGCCCCCTCCTACACTGCGCCCTGAGGCTGGAGCCTCTACAGCCTATGCCTCGGCCCGGCCCTGGTTGTGAGTGGTAGCTCCGCCCCCTGGTGCCACTGGGGGTGATGGGGGCGAAGCCTCCTGGAACCTGCTGCTGCCTCATGCTGAGTCTGTGTGAGCCGTGCATGTCAGTAGCTCCGGCTCTCGCTCACAGGCGATGTCTGCGCTGTGCACTAATCAGAGAGAGACCTGCTTGTCACTCCTGACTCCTGGCCATCTTCTCTCCCCAGCTACAGGCAGAAACGGGAGATTCCCCAACTGCCTCCCGGTTGGGGAAGTGTGGGGGGGGGGGTACCTATATTTGCTAAAGGGTAATATGCGTGTATACTATACACTATTTATCTGCCTAGCTATATACACTAAAAGGGGGATCAATTCATATATGCTAAAGGTGGGGATTTGCCTATATACACTTAAGGGGGGATCTGCCTGTATATACTAAAGAGGGGATCTGCTTATATACACTAAGGGGGGAATCTGCCCACATACACCAAAATAGGGGATCTGCCGATATACACTACAGGGGATCTTGCACATGGGCGTGTGTGTGTGTGTGTGTGTGTGTGCGCGCACGAAGAGGATCAATTGGGGGGGGGGCACCAAAATGTGGTTACGCTCAGGGCGCTGTGAAACCTAAGGCCGGCCCTGCCCCCCCCCTTTTCTCCCCACCTACAGAGCTCTCTGTTGGTGGGGTCTCATCCCTGTTGGGATGTTTGTTTATTTTTCTACAAATATTTTTTTTAATTTATTTTTAAATAAATTTCGCTTTTTTTTATAAATTTTATTCCATCCCCGCCCTCCCTCCTCCCGCCAGTCAATCACTGTGATGTTGCTATGGTAACACACGGCATAACACTAATAGGTTAAGGGGTGTTGCTCCACCGGCTTAGTACTGGTAACATTGCTGTGCACTACTTGCGCACAGTACTGCCGTTTAGTACAACAGGGCCAAGGAGAGAATTCATAAGACAGGTTAGAATCAACCCCTATGTGTCTCACAACACTTTGCCTATTACAGAAGAGTATTATGATAGAGAACAGAGGCGCCAAAAGGATAAAAACAATATTTAAAAGTTTTAAAATTATTGCTTAGGAGGCAGTGGTGGACTCACCTCCCACAAGCAGACACAACAACTGTGTATTCACAAAAGGGAAATTTATTGGTATACTCCAAATAGGATCGCAACGCGTTTCGCAGGTCAAACCCGCTTCATCAGGCAATTACAGGAAGGAGCACACAACAGCAGTATGTCCAGATAGCACCTGGCGCCTTAAGTGCTATCTGGACATACTGCTGTTGTGTGCTCCTTCCTGTAATTGCCTGATGAAGCGGGTTTGACCTGCGAAACGCGTTGCGATCCTATTTGGAGTATACCAATAAATTTCCCTTTTGTGAATACACAGTTGTTGTGTCTGCTTGTGGGAGGTGAGTCCACCACTGCCTCCTAAGCAATAATTTTAAAACTTTTAAATATTGTTTTTATCCTTTTGGCGCCTCTGTTCTCTATCATAATACTGATTGTATCCACCTTTGGTGGAGGGGGATACCCCTTCTTGTTTTTCAAGCCTACAGAGAGCGACTTCTTAATCCTGAGTGAGGACAGGCTAATCTCCTCACCTGCCTATACAGTGGTTACCTGGAGGTAACCCTGGTTTGTGAGTATACAATTCATACTCTTTCTAATAATCCAATTATCTTGACATACTACACCATATCGGGCTCTCGGTTCTTCTCTTTTTCATATTACAGAAGAGCAACATTTTAAATAGCAAGTTCTAATGCGTCTAGTTATTGGGAAAAAAAAACTGAAAAAAAAATCAGTATGAATAGAACAAAAAACCCAAATATGACTCCAGATATAATAATAACAATAATAATAATATAATAGATAACTGCAAAACTGAAAAAGAAATTGTATGTCAGAACCCTACAAGTCAGCAGAAAGCTGTCACAGCTGTCTGCGACAATCATTGTCAGACTTCAGAAAAGAAAGCACACTGCTAAAAATAAAATCCTACTCCGGTCTCTCTTCAAAAATGCTTTCCTTGCTATCTGCCTAACGTAGAATGAGCTACATAAAACAATAGTCTTCATCAGAAAACTGATGTGCTGAAGTGCTTCAGTTCATCTTTCTCTGGCCAATGGCACTTTTTGTGGTTATTGTTGACCTGACAAAACAGGAAATACCTGCGAAACGCATTGTCCATCCTTAGGGCCTGTTTCCACTACACGCAGATTGGATGCAGAAAAATTGACTATTGGCTGATTTTTAACCCACGGGAGAGGTCATAAGACAACTATACCTCTCCTTTACTGTCCTAAACAGTTTTAAATGACTGTATATACTCGAGTATAATCCTCTTTCACTTCTGGGTCCCCACCACTGGGATTTCTCTTCAGCCTCCGTCCCAGTCTCTATGACCCTGCGGTGTTGCACATAATGGGAGGCACCTCTAGAGGGCGTCATAGAAATGAGACTGGAATTACCGCTTGCCCCACCAAAAAATTTCAATATACAGTAACAAGAAAAAGTATGTGAACCCTTTGGAATTATATGTATTTTTGCACAAATTGGTCATAAAATGTGATCTGATCTTCATCTAAGGCACAACAATAGACAATCACAGTCTGCTTCAACTAATACCACACAAATGTTTTTATTGAACACACCATGTAAACATTCACAGAGCAGGTGGAAAAAGTATGTGAACCCCTAGACTAATGACATCTCCAAGAGCCAAGAGCTAATTGGAGTGAGGTGTTAGCCAGCTGGAGTCCAATCAATGAGATGAGATTGGAGGTGTTGGTTACAGCTGCCCTGCCCTATGAAAAACACACACAAGTTTTGGGTTTGCTTTTTCCAAGAAGCATTGCCTGATGTGAATGATGCCTCGCACAAAAGAGCTTTCAGAAGGCCTACGATTAAGAATTGTTGACTTGAATAAAACTGGAAAGGGTTATAAAAGTATCTCCAAAAGCCTTTTTCTTTCCATACTTTTTCTTTCTACTGTACTCACCTGGGATACAGCCCCCCGCAGGCTGTCAAGTTATTGCGGCATTTTACCCCAACCCCAAGGGGGGTGGCTTATACTCAAGTATATACAGTATTTTATACATTTTTGGCGCCTCAATCTACCAATGGCTTCTCCAGAAAAGGCTGCACTGGCTTCTACATTTATTAGCCACTGTCCCAAGCATTTCTTATCATCAACTGAACACAAAATGATCTGAAACCAGTTATCCTGGGAGGACAATGGTTAAAGGGTACCATACAATATTAGACTCCCTCTCTGACTGAGAGCCATAATTTACCTGCATACTGCCATGTATCACTTCATGTGTAGATCAGCAGACATCAGGTGGAAAAATCACCAATCACCATATTATGTGCTGAATCACCCTCTCCCCACATTCTTGGGTTCACCTCACACCTTGTTCACCTTAGTTCCTGTGTTTTTCTTGTCCATTCCTGCCCTCCACCCCACTCACCGCATCTAACTTCTCATGATCTTTCCTGCCCAAACCCTGACGATGTTGGAGGACACTGGAACACATTTTGATATTTTCAGCTGAGACTGTTTCTGTTTCTTACTAAATGACTAAATACCTATGCATAATAACCCACTTTAGGATTTTGCTGTGTTTTGGGACCAGAATTATCTACTTCCGTACCAGCAGTCTCTGCCCCTTAAGGACCAGAAACTGCTGGTACCACAAAACGCTGCTTACCGACGAATCGACGCGCAAACCCGTTGTTCTTGCCGGTCACACCGTACTACCATCGCCACGGGTCCCTCTCTCTGCCATCCCTATGATGGTAGAGCGCTGTCAGCTGGTCAGGAGCCACTTTCCTTAGCTCCTGACCCTGTCCATCAATGTAAGCCAATATAATTAGCTTACAGTGATGACAGGGTCAGGAGCCAATCAAAATCAGCTTCTGACAGGCTCACACAGCTCCGCCATCATATTGACAGCAGGGCGAGTGGGTTGAGGCGGGGACAGAACGGCACGATCTGCGGGAGGCCTGTCAGAGCTGCGCAGCCAGAAGCAGGATGTAGATTTCAACCACGCTGGTCCGGAAACGGTTAAAGGACTTATTATAATAGCAGCGAACTACAACCCTTGTTCTGCATAGACTAATATAGAACTGATAGGTGTGGGACTTCGTGAGACAATGATGTGCAAGCACTAACATGGGAAGAATGCAGCTGACCATGCAGGCCCTGATTTGCATTGCCTCTGGCATAGCCCCACTCTATCATAGAGTCTGGATTCGCCCAGAAGAACCGCACCTCAAAGCACAATGTGAAGTGCGGAAGGGGCCTCAAAGTTTCAGTACTGAAGACTTTAGATTAAGAAACATGACCTGTTAGGAGAGGTCTAGCATGTGACATCAGTCCAGTGACACCACCAACATTTGTGATATCTTGGCAACAGCATTCAGAAAGACACAACATTTCTGTGCACTCTGTATACCGCTGTGTTATAGTTTGGCAGTATAAAACACACAGGTGGACACAGAGGAGAGCGAGGAATGGTCTATGCACAGATCTGCTGCAACATACGCTTGGCCAGAGCTATGGTGGGGACCACAGTGATGACAAGGCCTCTGCTATGTCTTAAAGGGATACTGTAGGGGGGTCGGGGGAAAATGAGCTGAACTTACCTGGGGCTTCTAATGGTCCCCCGCAGACATCCTGTGCCCGCGCAGCCGCTCATGGATGCTCCGGCCCCGCCTCCGGTTCACTTCTGGAATTTCTGACTTTAAAGTCAGAAAACCACTGCGCCTGCGTTGCCGTGTCCTCGATCCCGCTGATGTCATCAAGAGCGCACAGCGCAGGCCCAGTATGGTCTGTGTCTGCGCAGTACACTCCTGGTGACATCAGCGGGAGCGAGGACACGGCAACGCAGGCGCAGTGGTTTTCTGACTTTAAAGTCAGAAATTCCAGAAGAGAAACCGGAAGCGGGGCCGGAGCATTGGGGAGTGGCTGCGCCAACACAGGATGTCTGCGGGGGACCATTAGAAGCCCCGGGTAAGTTCAGCTCATTTTCCCCCGACCCCCCTACAGTATCCCTTTAAATCATATCACCTGGTATGTGGAAGTCATGCTGAAGAGTCCTTTTCAGATAGAAAGAAAAAATAATATTATTTTCCAAAATATTTTTCTACTTATCTTATTATTGTTTTTTGCATGTCATTGGGGGCGGCGGCAGACAAATCCAGCTGTGGGCCCCTGTGCCGAATAAATGTAGGGGGCCGCATGTGAGTGGTTGTGGGTATAACAGATCATGGATTTTGTCCAAAACTTGTCGAGGGCATAAGCAGTCAACCCTCGGTAAGCGGCTCAGTCGGACTCAGTCTGACTGAATGATGTCAGCCGGAGCCTTCTGCGCTTGCGCAGAAGGTCCGCACATGAGCAGAAGATCCGCCACTGAGCCGCTTACTGGGGGAGATTGCGAGAATATGAGAGCAGAGTGGTACATAAACTGGGAACTGGGAAGAACATAAAGAGTAGTGAGGCACAAGCAGAAGCAGAGGTTAGTGTGGGGAAGACAGAGGGTGGTAGGGGTAGTCAGGGAAAGCTGCTGGACACAGTGAGTGGCAAAAACACAGTGGATGGCTGACCTTGTCTCCTTATTCCTGGTGCTCAAGCCCTGCATCCCAGGCCCTAATGATGCACCTGCTCTGGGGTATGTGTAGAAAAATGAAAGGGAAGACCTGTCATCTATTTAAGCATTAATAAACAACATTCACCCCCACCCCCCCTCCGTTTCGGTCAAGTGCTTGAAGTATACCTAGTTTTCTTTGAGTGTATATATATATATATATATATATATATATATATATATCCCCCAGTAATGGTCCTGACAGGAATTGGGGACGGGTGGGGTGCAATGCTATATTACCATTAGTATTAATATTATTATTCTGTATGTACAGCACTAGTATCTTCCACAGTGCTTTTCAGAGAGTAAGGCCCCGCTTACACTTAATCAGTTGGTATGCGTTAGTGTGCGTTAGTGCGCATTGGTACGCGTTTTTTACATAGCAGTGCATTGGGGAGAAGACTTCAGTTAAACGCGTTAAAGAGAAACTCCGACCAAGAATTGAACTTTATCCCAATCAGTAGCTGATACCCCCTTTTACATTAGAAATCTATTCCTTTTCACAAACAGACCATCAGGGGGCGCTGTATGACTGATATTGTGGTGAAACCCCTCCCACAAGAAACTCTGAGGACTGTGGTACTCCTGGCAGTTTCCTGTCTGTGAACCCTGTTGTATTGTGGGAAATAGCTGTTTACAGCTGTTTCCAACTGCCAAAAAAGCATGCAGCAGCTACATCACCTGCCAACAGTAAAAATGTCTCCATGTAATAAATGTCAGAATATAAATCAGGGATTTAAAAGATTTTACAATGGGCAAACACTGACTAAATCATTTATACATAATTATTGTAAAAAAAAAATATTACATTATTTTCACTGGAGTTCCTCTTTAAGTGTGAACTATGCTATAGGAAAACATGGGCATTACATTGAAAATCAGTTTTCTTTCAGTGATAACTGAGAGCAACAGATTAAATGTAAAAGGGGCCTACATAATCATGTTACTAACTGTCCTCACCGGTGCTTACAATCTAATCTCTACCATACTCATAGACTAATGGCTCTCATGTCTCTCTACCATATTATTATTGTGTATTTATATAGTGCAGCCATCTTTTTCAGCACATCACACAGTGCATAGCCATAATGAAAAACAGTTACATGGGAAAAAATGATGTGGAGGAAAGACAACTACATGGAGGGGGGGGGGGAGTGACACAGGGAAGGAGAGACAGCTTCAGAATGGGCTGGGTGCCGCCACATACATGAACCTAGAGGATAATCTGACCCTGACTGTGGTGCAGCATGCTGCATAGGCCCCAGACGACATGGGGCTCCTGTGTGGCTGCACTGCCTGCACGGGCCTATGTACACCACTGATTGGGACAGTAAACATTACATATATATACAGGCTAGAGTATGGCCCAAAAGAGTGATTTTGGCAGCGATTTGTGGTCGCTGATGATTGCTTGCGATTCCAAATTCGCTATGCTAACGAAAGTCAATGGACGCAAACCCACAGGAGGGATTGCGATTAGGGAAATCACAATTGCGGGTCCTGCAGCATTTTGGAGCGATTGCGCTCCAGTACAAAAGACAGGGATGCTGTAAAGTCACTTTGAAGTTGCTGTATAAAAGCAATTTTGCAGCGATTTTACTACCTGGACCACCCCCAAAAAATTGTAATCGCTAGAAATAAAATCGGTACAAAAAATGCTGAAAATCACCAGCATACAACGCTGAGCGACTGCAATCTGTAGTGGGCTCCTAGCCTACGATTGCTAAAGATAAGATAGAAATAGGGGCACACAAGCAATGAGACCGGAGGGAGCGGAGGGGGGGTGGGGGTGGCTATTTTCTCTGCGGATCCCCCCAGGGTGGTATAGGAGAAGCAGCTGACGTTACACTTATCACAATATATGTCTTGGCTATAACAGCCGAACATGCAGTAATCACAGCAGGCCTGTTATATGGCTCTCATATCCCGAGCCTTCTGAGGAACGCGCGTTTCCCCAGAAACCTCCGAGCGGCCTCGGGCGCCCAGCTCATCTGCATATTCCTGCGCAATAAATTGTGCCCGGAAGCCTCCAATTTACATAATTACATTTCCATTTTAATGTGTATTTGTCGGCAGACAAGGCAGCGTTTCCCTCCCCGCAGAACGGAGGCAGCCGGTCACACTCCTTTCCCTATTTACATGCAAAATTAATAAAATAACACAGCCTCATTAAGATTTAATTGCACTTTGTATTTACAGACAAAAATGTCCTCTTCCTCCTTCTGGGCTCCATCCCGGACCCCCACCCCGACTGTCATCTTATTGTGAGTTGGTGACTAAAGATTGCAATATGTTTGGAGATCTATTTCATTAGGTGCAATCAGCATCTAATGAATCGAATGATACAACAACCGCTTTTCATTGCAGGATTCATGTATCACAAGATGGGATTGCGATAGGTGTGGAGGTCACATAGGCACGGATCTAATGCCACGCTGATCAGACAAGATGTAAATTATAACATTACGATCGTGTTCTGGGAGAAGTACATAGAGATTGAAAACACTGCTTTTCATAATTTGTGGATTAATCGATTTTTTGGTCTGACTGGGAAGAGCCTCTTGTGGCCGTGTCACATGAAATCCACCAAAGCTGTGATTTATGGCTGAGAACATTCTGATCCGCACACGTGGCTGTAGGGCTGGAATTCTGCAAAAGGCCACAGAGGTCTGGGCCTTGGGTGACTGCTGCCCATAGAAATGGGGCGGCTGCACATAGAAGAGGGGTTGCTGCATATGGTAGAAGAGCCTGCAAATGAAGGAATGGAGCTGCTGTGCATGAAGATTACACATGGAAGGTTGGATGAACATGTGATGGGGAGGGGCTACTGCACACGGAAGGGGAGCCACAAGAAAGTAGGCATAGGGATAGAAAATTATAAATCTGGCAGGCACATAATCAGAATTCACTGGGTCCCTGCTGCTCCTCTCCCCAAAAAAGAAAAGGTGATCTGACTGTGCATATTCCCATTCTCCCTCCCCTGTTCCATTCCTCCCAACTTTTTGAGATGAGAAAGAGGGGCACTTAAGCCACACCCCTGCCACACCCCTGATCACGCCCCCGGCACACCCCTAGTCACGCACAGCATAAAGATTTTATAACAAAAATATGTTGTTTTATAATTCATGCCACACTGGTCCTTTCTATCCTGGTTCATTTTCCTTCATAATAACATTCTAAAATTAGTAATATATCAATCTAAAGCAGTGGTCCTCAAACTAAGGCCCACGGGCCGAATGTGGCCCACTGAGGCTTTTTTACCGGCCCCCCAAACACAAAATGTATTATAGATGCGGTCAGCTACATCTTTAAATATTGGTGGTCTGCATATAGAACGAAGCCAGAAAGCAGTAATTCGCTGGTTTCCAATCAAATTCCACATCAGGTGACGCTGCTGTCTAATCGGACTGCAGGTTGTCACCTGAGTATGCTTCACTGTCTGGCCCGCAAAGACTTCTACATCATTTCATGTACACTCCGGCCCCCCAGCAGTCTGAAGTATGTTGACCCGGCACTCGATCCAAAACGTTTGGGGACCCCTGATTTAAAGGATGGGAATAAAAATTTAGAGTCAGTCAAACACATTTTTTAGTAGAGAAATATATATATTTACATAGAAAGAGGGACAAAGTCCTGAAAGAGGGACTGTTGGGAACTATCAGCGTAGCCACCTGACATGCATCAGGAGTCGCAAGGAGTTAGGCTGTGAGTGACTACACAGAAGAAAGGATGGTGGACCTGTCCTGCTGCTGGAAGTACTGTAGGTAAAGTATCACATTCTGCTGCCGCTACTCTGCAAGTCACCACAGGAATGGGCCACCGTAGCCTCTGAGCTTCCAGTGCCATCTCCGCCTACTATTCTTACACCTGTAAAATCTGGCCTTGCATGGTTATAAACTTTCTGATGAACCAATTGGCTTGTGCCAATTCTATCCTGCATTGGTGCTGCATGTTTGCTCTATTGTGAGTGAGGCCTCCTATCTCTATGGCAATATCAATCTATCTCAAGTGTGTCCAAAACAGTAGCTCAAAAGGAGCTTCCTGATGGTGAACATCAATGGGAAGAAAAGGAGGGATCATTATTATTATTTATTGGATTTATATAGCGCTGAGCAATAAGACTACAGACAATGCTAACAGACCGACAATACAGGTAATAAGATGCACAATACCAGATAATACATTGGAATGATAGTCTCAATAAAACAAGTTCAGGTTATTCTGTGGGTAGAGTGCAAAGTCTTGTATGAAAATAAATAAGCTGGTGGGCCCAAGTGATCCTGAATGATCCGATTGTCAATTGTTTCTTCAAAGGAATGATCGATCGGCGTGGCAGGTTTTTAGATACAGGTAGTCCTCGGTTAACGAACGAGATAGGGACTGTAGGTTCGTTCTTAACCTGAAACTGTTCGGAACATTGTGCCATCTCTGTCTCCTGTACCCCCTCTGTGCCCACCTGTGCCTCCAGTGTGCTCCTCTGTGTCACCTCTGCCCTCTGTCAAAAACTACAAGTTCAATTTAAAAATAGTTTTTTACTTGTTCCCATGGAAACACAGAATCTATGCCGTTCGTATCGGCGGGTCAATTGTAAGTCGGGCGTTCGTAAGTCGGGGACTACCTGTATTCTGACAGTCACAGCTACAAGCAGGGCTAGGCCAAGGCAGAGGCTTGGGAGGCAGCAGCCTCTGGGCACAGGACCCTGAGGGAGCGCCTGCGCATCCCCCCCACCCAGGGCCCGTCTCACCCAGCCAAATGCCCGTAGAGATGAGACTGTGCGACAAACAGGGCTGAAGAGGGATCCCGGCAGCGTTGACTGGTGAGTGCTCTGTTCTGCAGATGGGGGGCAACTTAATACTGGGGGCACACCTAGCAAATAGAGTTGGGCCGAACCTCCGATTTTAGGTTCGCGAACCGGGTTCGCGAACTTCCGCGGAAGGTTCGGTTCGCGTTAAAGTTCGCAAACCGCAATAGACTTCAATGGGGATGCGAACTTTGAAAAAAAAAATTATGCTGGCCACAAAAGTGCTGGAAAAGATGTTTCAAGGGGTCTAACACCTGGAGGGGGGCATGGCGGAGTGGGATACACGCCAGAAGTCCCCGGGAAAAATCTGGATTTGACGCAAAGCAGCGTTTTAAGGGCAGAAATCACATTGAATGCTAAATGACAGGCCTAAAGTGCTTTAAAACATCTTGCATGTGTATACATCAATCAGGTAGTGTAATTAAGGTACTGCTTCACACTGACACACCAAACTGTTCACTGAACAGAACATGTATACAGTGGCGGGTTTACTTAACAGGTATACAGTGGCGGGTTCACTGAACAGAACAGGTATGCAGTGGCGGGTTCACTGAACAGGACAGGTATGCAGTGGTGGGTTCACAGAACAGGTATGCAGTGGTGGGTTCACAGAACAGGTATGCAGTGGTGGGTTCACTGAACAGGTATGCAGTGGTGGGTTCACAGAACAGGTATGCAGTGGTGGGTTCACAGAACAGGTATGCAGTGGTGGGTTCACAGAACAGGTATGCAGTGGTGGGTTCACTGAACAGGTATGCAGTGGTGGGTTCACAGAACAGGTATGCAGTGGTGGGTTCACAGAACAGGTATGCAGTGGTGGGTTCACAGAACAGGTATGCAGTGGTGGGTTCACTGAACAGGTATGCAGTGGCGGGTTCACTGAACAGGTATGCAGTGGTGGGTTCACAGAACAGGTATGCAGTGGCGGGTTCACTGAACAGGTATGCAGTGGTGGGTTCACAGAACAGGTATGCAGTGGTGGGTTCACAGAACAGGTATGCAGTGGTGGGTTCACTGAACAGGTATGCAGTGGTGGGTTCACTGAACAGGTATGCAGTGGTGGGTTCACAGTACAGGTATGCAGTGGTGGGTTCACTGAACAGGTATGCAGTGGTGAGTTCACAGAACAGGTATGCAGTGGTGGGTTCACAGAACAGGTATGCAGCCAGGAACAAGCTAAGCCTAACTAATCTTTCCCTATGAGAGACAGTGCAGCAGCTCACCCTACTCTCACTAATGCAGGCAGTGGCACACGAGTGACCATAATGGCCGCCGCTGCCTGCCTTTTATTAGGGGGGGAGTGGCTCCAGGGGCTAGTGTAGCCTAATTGGCTACACTGGGCCTGCTGACTGTGATGTAGAGGGTCAAAGTTGACCCTCCATGGTGCATTATGGGGCGAACCGAACTTCCACAAACGTTCGCCTGCGAGACGCGAACGCGAACCACGGAAGTTCGCATGGAACCGTTCGCAGGCGAACCGTTCGGCCCAACTCTACTAGCAAACGATGCTGGGGAGGGGCTGTTAATACTGGGGGTACGTTAGGCTAGCTATACTGGGTTGGGGAACTACCTAATACTGGGGGCACATATGGCTATCTATACTGGGGAGGGGGGCTACTAATACTGGGGGCACATCAGGCTATCTATACTGGATAGGGGTGCGAATACTTGGGGTACATATGTCTATCTATACTGGGGGCACATCTGGCTATCAATACTGAGGAGGGGGCTACCTAAAACTGGGGAGGGAACTAACTAATACTAGAGTGGTGGCTACCTAATACTGGGGAGGGGACTACCTAATACTGGGGCCGCACCTGGCTATCTATGCTGGGGAGGAGACTACCCACACCTGGCTATCTATTCTGGGGAGGGGACTACCTAAAACTGGGACCACACCTGGCTATCTATGCTGGGGAGGGGACTACCTAATACTGGTGCCACACCTGGCTATCTATGCTGGGGAGGGGACTACCTAATAGTGGGGCCACACCTGGCTATCTATTCTGGGGAGGGGACTACCTAAAACTGGGGCCACACCTGGCTATCTATGCTAGGGAGGGGACTACTTAAAGCTGGTGAGGGGGCTACCTAATACTGGGGATGTGGCTACCTAATACTGGGGGCACACCTAGCTATCTATACTGGGGAGGGAGCTACCTAATACTGGGGGCACACCTGGCTATCTATACTGGGTTGGGGGGGTACCTAATACTGGGGGCACACCTGGCTATCTATACTGGGGAGGGGGCTACCTAATACCAGGGGCACACCTGGCTATCTGTACTGGGTTAGGGGGGTACCTAATACTGGGGGCACATCTGCTATCTATGCTGGGGAGGGGACTACCTAATACTGGGGAGGGAGCTACCTAATACTGGGGGCACACCGTGCTACCTATACTGCCTCTGAGGCTGAAGAACCTTGTCCTTGCCCGGGTTACAAGATTAACACATGAGAACCACAGTTGTAAACACAACACTTCCTATTTGTAAAACAGGTAATAGCAGCTGACAGGACCACCGCAAGCGCCGTGTTTATAAGTGAACAACTGTTAACATTACCATATAAAACCTGTTATGTGCTTTGATTTTCCATCACATCCTGGCTGCTGCTAATGCTCAACATGAAACAGTCTTCTCTAATACTGTCTTTTCATTACCTCCCTGTAATAATGAAAACAAGCATCCAAAGTCCTTAGAAAATCCTGAGAAATCATGGCAGATCCTGAGCAAGAAACAAGCCTGCAGGTAGGTAGAGAGGTGGCACAGGTTGTGCAAGAACCACATTCACGGCTCAGTAAGCAATGGCTGGTTATCCAAGGAAATGTTTGCAATGTGACATGTGACAATGCAAATACATCATAGGGACTTCACTGTCAGCAGAAACATCCCCCCCAGTCCTGTCCCTCAGCTGATGGCAAAGAGATGCCCGGACCTTGCAGAAGATCAGATCCCATTTTTGTGGAAATGCAGTACCAGTGGGAGATGATTCCCATACAGATGGAGGGGTTGCCACTGACCAAATAATTTGGGTGCTGGAGGCTCCAGAGAAGTCTGGCCGCTGCCAGAGGCGCCCATGTTCATAGCTGCAGTTAGCGGTTATGACTGGAGATTTTGGCACCAGAGGCCTGATATTCAGGCTACAAATTTTGGGTATGAAGCCCAAACTTCCCTGGTGGCTATTTAGTGACGAACTGGCGCAGATAGTGTGGACTGCAGCAGAGCAGGGACAAGGTCCTCCAGCACCCAAGGCTGCGCCACCGAAGTGCGCCACCTCCATCCCTCCCACCCCAGCCGTCACACACTGATTGCTATTATACTAAGAGGTGCCCCAGGGCCCCCACCACCTTAATATCTAGTTATCTGGCTTGCAGCCACTGCCATGTATTCCCTTTTCTTATTTCTCTCTGCTTCACACACAATTAGGAATGACAGCTGAATTAATAATGCGCCCCCTCCTACACTGCGCCCTGAGGCTGGAGCCTCTCCAGCCTATGCCTCGGCCCGGCCCTGGACTGCAGCATGGTAATGCCTAGGGATATTGGTAGTTTTACTGATATTACACTAGCGCTTTCTCTGGGGGTATCCAAATTACCGCGGCACGCTTTTTTAATGTACCCCCCGCTGACATCCGTTAAAATATACATAGATAATAGCAAAATTTATGAAAGCCACAGTACTAGTGTGTGCTACCCATAAAGATACAGGCCATGGCCCTGACATCACACTGTAGGAGGGGTTTCACCACAATATCAGCCACACAGACATCCCTGATGATCTATTCGAGAAAAAGTAAAGATTTCTAATGGGAAAAGGGGTATAGGTAGTCCCCGGTTAACGAATGAGATAGTGTCAGTAGGCTCGTTCTTAACCTGAATCTGTTCATAAGTTGGAACATTGTGCCATCTCTGTCCCCTGTACCTCCTCTGTGCTCCCCTGTGCCTCCAGTGTCCCCCTCTGTGTCACCTCTGCTCTGTACCTGCTTATACAAGTTTAAAAGCCATTTTTTCTTTGAATTTTTTAAAATCAATTTACTTACAAAACTACAAGTCCATTTTGGGAAAAAAATGTATGACTTGTTCCCATGGAAACACAGAATTCATGCTGTTCATATTGGCAGGTCATTCGTAAGTCGGGCATAGGTAAGTCGGGACTACCTGTACTGCTACTGATTGGAATGAGGCTCAAGCCTGGCTTAAAGCTCAAGAACTTTCCCCCCACCACAGCTCCTGTTACGAGGGCCATGAAGGATTCGTATCCAAATGTGAATTTTTCCTTCCTGCCCAGATCCTTGCAGTGGTCACAAAATAATAACGTACGTAGGGGCCACGCTCCTCCACTGTTACAAAGGTGGCCACGCTGCAAGAATCAGTAGTACAGAGCCCATGGCTTTAGCACTCTACACACGCCGGCATGCTCGTGCGAATGCTGCGTGGCCACGCTGCAAGAATCAGTAGTACAGAGTCCATGGCTCTAGCTTACTGCACACACGCCGGCATGCTCGTGCGAATGCTGCGTGGCCACGCTGCAAGAATCAGTAGTACAGAGTCCATGGCTCTAGCTTACTGCACACACGCCGGCATGCTCGTGCGAATGCTGCGTGGCCACGCTGCAAGAAGAGAAGCTGTGCGGGCCCGATATGATTAGCTACAATGCCTTGTTGTTAATCTTCTGGGGGGCTGCGCTCAGCGACGGGGGACTTCAGAGCACGGAGGGGAGCCTCAATAGGATCCTGAGGCTTCCCTCTCTATAGGTAAGTATCTCAATTTCTACCCAAGCTTCGGCTCGGGTACTCTATAAAAGGAACAAAGGAAACGGATAGGAAGTGTTGTCATGTTACTATGGAGGAAAAAAATAAAATTGCATGCAAAAAATTGTATACAAAACGCACAGAAAAACGCAAGAGTCTTTACAAATTTGCATCCAAGATGCATATTCGCATTTGTGGTAAAACCACCACATGCAGACAGCTTTTGTCAGTGGAAACAGGGCATTCGCCATTTCTTAGGTTATGTTCACACTGTGAGCGTTTTTAAAAAAATTTAAGCACCAGCGATTTAAAAAAAACACTTTAAGGCCCCCTGCACACTGCAATTCCAATTTACAATTTTTCCTGGATGCTATCAAAAGAAAAACGCAGAAAAAATGCAGCATTAAAAATCGTGAATCGGAATCGCATGTTAAAATCGATTAAAAAATGCAAATCGGAATTGCATGTAGTGTGCAAGAGGCCTAAGAGCGATTCTGCAATGTTGCTCTATGTGAGTGTTCTCACATGAGCGATGAGCTTTCTTTCCAATTGCAAACGCGGCTCCTGCACCATTTCCTGAGCGTTTGCGCTTCAAAACAAAGTATAGGGAAATCGCAAAGAGCTTTGAAAAGCGATTTCCCCAGCGCTTTTAAAAATAAATACATTGTATTTATTCTGTTCCACGTCAAAGAGTTCACTGAGTGTCATCAAGAAGAAAAAAAATCGCCGGACAAAAGCGCTTTGAAAAGCGCTTAACAAAGCGCAAATCGCACTAAAAGCGCAGGGAAAATCGCTTTAAAAAGCTCAGCGCTTGCAATTTATAATGTGAACAAGGCCTGAATCCTATTGCAAAAAATATTTAATAAAGTGATTTCTCTTCTGTTTATAGGAAAGCATCGTCACTCTCCGTTCCCTGCCCCTATCCTGAGTGCATTATAAAGGCCTTTTCCTACAGGAACACTCAGTACTTTGCACTCACTAAAGGACGAGGCGCTCCAATATTGCTGCGCTGACTCTGCGGACCCAAGAGAATTGCCGGCCTTGATTTTACATTGATTTCTGTCCGCAATAATGGAAAATAACGGCCCAGAATCACAGGCGCTCTTGAAGTTCTGTTGGCCGGGCGCAGTATATAATGTATAGGCAAGGTAAATATAATAACATATAGGCAAAGGGAAGGGAATTTATTGTCAGCCAATCAGTTTGATGAATACAAATTGCAGAGGGTCCGTGGCGATTTTCAGTAAGGATGAAGATGATTTCCTCCCCACCATCATCATTCTCATCACTGGCAGCACACAGATGACGGTCACTGTATGCTAGCTTAAGGCAAATACTACAAATAGACAAAAATGTACTTTGGTTGAAAAAATACATTTGTCAATTAAGAACAGCCGAAAAACAAACTCTTCCCTCTTTCTTACTTTTTTGTTCCTCTATAAAGGACCATTATGGCAACAATAGTAAAATTGAAAGAAAACCTGAAGTGAAAATAAACGTATGATATAATGAATAGGATGTGTAGTCCAGCTAAGAAATAGAGCATTAGTAGCAAAGAAACTGTTCTCATGTTGTTTTCCAGTACAGGAAGAGTTAAGAAAGTGCAGTTGTTGTCTATGCAAAAGAAACACTTTGACCCAACTTGTGTCTAACAGCTCTGACAGGGGCTGTTGTGCTGCTGGGATTTTGGTTGGGGGGGAGGGCTTGTAAATATGTTTTGTTGTTGCACTGTACACTTTCTCACTTCCTTACAAAGCCCTTCATGGTGAAACATGTAGAAGTTGTGTCACTGTATACATTGCCACAAATTCGGGGATCAGCAAAGACCGCAGTTGCTAGACATATTTCACATATGAATGACACTCTCCAATGGTTTATCTATGTAAATGTTATTGTATACAAAGGATACTTTGTTTAGTACTGTTTAGGGGCATCCCTGTGACCACATTTGGCATTTGTATTTCTGGAGTACGTATCTTCAGTTATTTTGCATTGTATTGGACTTGGTTGCACTATCACCACACGCAGTAGGGAGCAACCCCTGAAGGTAATTGATGCTTGTCACCCCCACCAATGAAAAGGAGAGAAGCGGACACTGCTGCATAAAATCCCTTCATTGTGGCCGGGTTACAGAGTGGTTAGCAGTGGGGGGAGAGGGTTGCCTGACAGCTGTTTCGCAAGTATACAACCTGCTTCTTCAGAGGCCTCTGAAGAAGCAGGTTGTATACTTGCGAAACAGCTGTCAGGCATCCCTCTCCCCCCACTGCTAACCACTCTGTAACCTGGCCACAATGAAGGGATTTTATGCAGCAGTGCCGCTTCTCTCCTTTTCATTCAAGACGCTGTGGCATATCGGTGCATGCTGCAGGTAAGCCCACCAGTGGCCATTCCATCCCTGCCGCATACTGGTGCCAGTTTTTTCTATTTTTCTTGTCTCCACCATCACCCCCACCAATAGAGCGCACCATTTACGAACCTCCCAGAGGGGTGATTTATACATATTTTATTTAAGCTGCTCAGATCCCTCGAATGCCGTACACAGTTACTAAGGTACATCATTTCTGGAACCCTAACCAGCGACACCATTACTTTGCTCTTCATTACAGATTCTTAATAGCTTTGTTTGAATACAACATCAGCACCAGAAAGACAAGTTTCTTTAAAAATGTCACGTCTCTTGTAGCAAGAGTCTGAACTGGTGTTATTAGAGTAAACACTATTAGCCGTGCATTAGTCTGCTCCCCAACAACCCATTATTTAGTCGTTGTCACTGGGTAAAACGTTTATTTTCCCAGTAGCTGCATCAAGGATAGCATACTAAAAGCAGAAATGGAATCCACAACAGGCATCTGTAGCGGTAACCACAGATTAGAGCTCCAGCCCTTTGTGTTTGCAGGCTACCATGTGGTAGAAACACATAAATGTCAGGTTACAAAGTACAAAAATCCATCTAAGTAACATAAATTAGATACATAAATATTACATAAATATACTGTGAGGAATAGCGAGGCTGCCGCCGTGCAGGGCAGCATGGCGGCGGCCTCCGCTTCCCAGCCGGCGGCTTCCGACTCGCATACGGAGCCGCCGGCACAGAGCAGGGCAGTCGCCGCCGCGCCTGGCGATATGGCGGCGGACCCCGCAATCCAGCCGGTGGACTTCCGTCCGGTAGCGTGCGCTGACCGGGGACCTGGCCTCACTGATGTGCAGAGGCAGAGAGTCATGCGCACACGCGCGAGGCGGCAGGACATTTACCTTCTCTGCAGAAGGGTCAGCTGATCCGGTGATCAGCTGACCTCAGCCAACCAATCACAGGCTGACTTTGGTTCCAGCCCCCTGGGTGGGCTGGTGGAACAGGGCTTCTGCATTTAAGCCCACAGATGTCATTTGCTCACTGTCTGCTGTCGTAAATACATTCTGTGTTAGCGCTCAGACCTTAGTGCAGTTCTAAGGATTTCACACCTTAGCTTAGGAATATTGTTTTATATTGATCTGTGTTTTGACTCTTGCTATCCCTGACTACTCTATCTCTTGCTGATCTTGTACCTTTGCCTATCTGATCCTTGTTGCCGACCTCTGCCTGTTTACCGATTACTCTTCTGCCTTCTGCTCCTGTACTGCCGCCATCATCTCTGTTGCCGAACCCTTGCCTGTCTGACCTTTCTCCCTTCAGTGGAACGTCTCCCACTGGAGGGTTTTCTCTGAGGCTTGCCTCTCCAAGACGCCTGCCCCAAGCAGACGATTACTGCTGGGGGTCGAGATTCCTCACTCTGCCTGGTTAGAGGATCTCACTCACGGGGTTCCCATTCAGAGGTAACCACACCTCTGAGGAATTGCCGTGTGGTGGACATTTCCACACCGTCTGATATTTTACTGTCTTTATTGTGTTCTTTGCTGGTGTCCAGCGGTTAGCATTATATCGGATTATCAGTGATACTGCAGATCACCAATAATCGGGTATACATCTGCATTCTTGGTGATACTGCAGATCGCCAATAATCAGATTCTCTCTACGTGCTGACACCGATCATGACAGAACAGCAGACCATTAGTATGGAAGCACTACGCAGTCAGATCGAGACTCTAACCACCTCGCTTAATAACCTCATCGAGGTGGTTAATACTCAACAGACTCAGATCAACCAGTTGGCTGGGTCTGTACGGGTCTTGCAGACGACTGTGGCCACAGTGCAATCCCCTCCGGTCACAGATCATGTCAGTGCCCAAAAAGTTTTCAGGGCAAAAATCTGACAGAATTTTCGTAACCGGGTTTTGTCTTATTTCGAGTTACGACCTACCCAGTCAGGTTCTGAGCAGCAAAGGGTGACTTTTATTATGACCTTATTGTCCGGGGATTCGCAAAACCTGGGCATATGGTCTTCCACCCGAGGATACGGCTCTCACGTCAGTTGAGGAATTTTTCAAATCAATGGCTATAATTTATGATGATCCGGATGCCTCGATCACTGCTGAGAGGAAGCTCAAGACTCTCAGGCAGGGTCGAGACACGGTCGAGGTTTACACGGCAGAGTTCAGAAAGTGGGCTGTGTCATCTAGGTGGGGGTCTTACGCCTTGTTAGACTGTTTTCTCTCAGGCCTATCAGACGCAGTATCTGAATTAATGTTGGGACACCCGGAACCCAAGTCTGTGGATGACGCCAATTCTTTGGCAATACGGGCGGACCCTAGATTGCGCTATCAGCGCCAATCAAGAGGCAGGAATGCAGTGAGAGTTTTTTCTCATGCGTCCTCATCACCTGCTCCCGCTACCGACGAACCGATGCTAATCGGACATTCTCGGTTGACTCGAGCCGAGAAAGAGCGTAGAAGGGCAGAGAACCTTTGTTTATATATCGTGCAGAGCAGGGTCATATTGCTCAAAATTGCCCCAGGAAGTCAGGAAACGCTGCTGTCTAGGTGTAGTTAGAGGTAATACCCTAGACGCACAGAACTTACCTCTAAGTCAGAATAATCGGTTACTTCTCCCGTGTTCCATTTCCTGGGGGAATTTTTCTGTTGATACTGAAGCTTTTGTGGACTCTGGGTCCGCAACCAATTTTATAGATTACGAGTTTGTGAAAGGACTGGGGGTTCCCTTACAGCCCTTAGACCGACAAATAGTCATCACCGCAGTAGATGACTCTCCTCTACAGTGTAGATCACCTCTCTCTCAGACCCCAAAGTTGTCATGTACTATAGGGGTTCTACATAAGGAGAGTCTACAGTTTCTTGTTATGCGCATGGCAACCTCCACCGTTATTCTTGGCATGCCCTGGTTACAGCTCCATTCTCCACAGATAGATTGGGCCTCAGGTCAGTTACTCAGCTGGTCACCTTATTGCCAGACCCATTGTTTGGGAAGGATTGCCATGTGTGCTGCCAAGGTAGAGGTCAAGGGGATACCCGCACAGTACGCTGAGTTTGCGGATGTGTTTTGTCCTAAATCCGCTGATAAACTCCCACCACATCGGAGTTTTGACTGTCCTATCGATCTAATATCTGGTTGTATGCCTCCTAGGGGTCATCTTTATAATCTTTCCAGGCCGGAGAAACAGGCAATGCGAGAGTACATTACGGAGAACCAGGCAAAGGGGTTCATCCGCCCTTCTCGGTCACCGGCCGGGGTTTTTTTTTGTTAAAAAGAAAGATGGTGGTCTTAGACCCTGTATTGACTACCGAGGTCTAAACAAGATCACCATCAAAAATCGCTATCCATTACCTCTGATAGACGATCTCTTTGGCCAGATTACCAATGCCACTATTTTTTCAAAATTGGACCTACGTGGGGCATACAACCTGGTGCGCATTAGGGCTGGTGACGAATGGCAGACGGCCTTCAATACACCCGACGGGCATTACGAGTATCTGGTTATGCCCTTCGGGTTGTGTAACGCCCCCGCCGTCTTCCAGGACTTGATTAACGAGGTCTTCAGGGAGGTGTTGGGGAAGTTTGTCGTGGTATATCTCGACGACATATTGATTTTCTCTCCAAACCTCGTGGAACATCGCAAGCATGTCAAATATGTGTTGAAGAGGTTGAGACAAAACCTACTGTATGCAAAACTAGAGAAATGCCTTTTTGAGGTCACTCAAATCCCTTTTCTGGGATACATCATCTCAACGTCAGGGCTCTCTATGGACCCAGAAAAGGTTTTGGCTGTTCTAGAATGGCCGCAACCGGTGGGTTTAAAGGCACTTCAGAGATTTCTCGGTTTTGCTAACTACTACCGGAGATTTATTAAGGGGTTTTCTTCTGTAGTAGCCCCTCTGACTAGTCTAACCAAGGAAGGGGCTGACCCTTATCAGTGGTCATCGGAGGCCCAGGCCGCATTCAATACCCTGAAGAAACTGTTTTGCTCAGCACCCATACTGAGACATGTTAACATCGCTCTTCCCTTCATAGTAGAGGTAGATGCCTCAGAGATCTGGGTGGGGGCTGTGCTGTCTCAGCGCTCGGGTCTGCAGAGCAAGACACATCCTTGTGCCTATTTCTCACGCAGGTTTTCTCCGGCTGAGGGAAACTACGATGTGGGCAATAGGGAACTGTTGGCCGTCAAGTTAGCCTTCCAGGAATGGCGCCATTGGCTGGAGGGTGCAGAACACACCATTACTGTATATACTGACCATAAGAACCTGGAGTACATTGAAGGGGCTAAGAGGCTCACTCCTCGTCAGGCCCGCTGGTCCCTATTTTTCTCGCGTTTTAGATTTTTTTATCACGTACACTCCAGGTTCCAAGAACATTAAAGCGGACGCTCTCTCCAGATGTTTTGAACCAGAGACAGCCCAGCCCGCACTCCCGAGAGCATTGTACCACACAAGGTGGTGCTGGCAGCCACTGAAACCTGGGAGGACTGGGCAGTCACACTGGCGCCTCACCAGCTAGATACCCCAGAAGGGAAACCGGAAGGAGTTCTCTTTGTTCCGCTCCCGTTCCGTTTGCAAATCATGCAGCTATTCCATGCCCATAAGAACACAGGTTACCCAGGGGTCACCCGCACTCTAGATCTACTCACAAGGTGTGTGTGGTGGCCTTCATTGGCATCTGATTGCAGGGAATTTGTCAGAGAGTGTGTGGTGTGTGCCAGGAGTAAACCCTCTCGCCAGGCTTCAGTGGGTACCTTACAACCCCTGCCAGTCCCAAGCGAACCATGGACCCATCTGTCCATGGACTTCATTGGCGAGCTTCCCAAGTCGAAAGGTATGACTGTGATATGGGTGATCGTGGACAGGTTCAGCAAGATGGCCCACTTTGTTCCTCTTAAAGGATTTCCATCAGCTCAAGACTTAGCCGACCTCTTCATACAGCACGTCTTCCGATTACATGAGATTCCGGATGATGTGGTGTCGGATAGAGGAGTCCAATTTGTATCAAAATTTTGGAGGGCTTTTTGCCATAATTTGGGTATGAAGCTATCCTTCTCGTCTGGGTATCACCCACAGACCAACGGGCAGACCGAAAGGGTTAATCAATCACTGGAACAATTCCTGAGGTACTATGTGGCAGATGCACAAACGGAGTGGGTTAAATTTGTACCCTTTGCTGAGTTTGCACACAACAACCTGAAAAGCGCTTCAACAGGTTTGTCCCCTTTTCAGGTGGTGTCAGGGAGGTCTCCTAAATTTTCCCCATTGCCGGTGTGTTCCTCTCCCTTCCCAGCCCTGGAAGATTGGCAGAAGGTTTTAAAGAAACTTTAGGGACAAGTAAAGGAGAATTTGGGAGTAGCCTTCCAGAATCAGAAGAAACAGGCTGACAAGAAACGGTCTGTTGAGTGGCACTTTTCTCCTGGAGACATGGTGTGGGTGTCAACTAGACATTTGGCACTCAGACAATCATCCACCAAGTTGGGGCCCAAGTTCATAGGGGGGCCAGGGCCTTATCCGGTGGCCAAAAAGTTCAGTGAGGTCTCGTATGTGATTGATCTCCCAGCCAGCATGAGAGGTGGGAGATCATTCCATGTTTCCTTGTTGAAACCAGCAGTGTATGTGGATTCCTCCCCCCCCCCCCCCCCCCCCGGTGGTAGTGGAGGGCCAGACCGAGTACGAGGTTGGGAAAATTTTGGATTCCCGGCTGGTACAGAATTCCGTACAGTATCTGGTCCATTGGAAAGGGTATGGGGTAGAGGACAGATCTTGGGTACCAGAGAGTCGCATGCACGCTGAGAAATTAAAAAAGAGGTTCCATCAGTTACATCTTGAGAAGCCAGGTAGGAAGTGTCCGGAGTCCACTCCTCAAGGGGGGGGGGGGGGTACTGTGAGGAATAGCGAGGCCGCCGCCGCGCAGGGCAGCATGGCGGCGGCCTCCGCTTCCCAGCCGGCGGCTTCCGACTCGTATACGGAGCCGCCGGCACAGAGCAGGGCAGTCGCCGCCGCGCCTGCCGATGTGGCGGCGGACCCCGCAATCCAGCCGGCGGACTTCCGTCCGCGAGCGTGCGCTGACCGGGGACCTGGCCTCACTGATGTGCAGAGGCAGAGGGTCATGCGCACGCGCGCGAGGTGGCAGTACATTTACCTCAGCCAACCAATTACAGGCTGACTTTGGTTCCAGCCCCCTGGGCGGGCTGGTGGAACAGGGCTTCTGCATTTAAGCCCACAGATGTCATTTGCTCACTGTCTGCTGTCGTGAATACATTCTGTGTTAGCGCTCAGACCTTAGTGCAGTTCCCTGGTGTTGATACTAAGGATTTCACACCTTAGCTTAGGAATATTGTTGTATATTGATCTGTGTTTTGACTCTTGCTATCCCTGACTACTCTACCTCTTGCTGATCTTGTACCTTTGCCTATCTGATCCTTGTTGCCGACCTCTGCCTGTTTACCGATTACTCTTCTGCCTTCCGCTCCTGTACTGCCGCCATCATCTCTGTTGCCGAACCCTTGCCTGTCTGACCTTTCTCCCTTCAGTGGAACGTCTCCCACTGGATGGTTATCTCTGAGGCTTGCCTCTCCGAGACACCTGCCCCAAGCAGACGATTACTGCTGGGGGTCGAGATTCCTCACTCTGCCTGGTTAGAGGATCTCACTCACGGGGTTCCCATTCAGAGGTAACCACACCTCTGAGGAATTACTGTGTGGTGGACATTTCCACACCGTCTGATATTTTACTGTCTTTATTGTGTTCTTTGCTGGTGTCCAGAGGTTATATCGGATTATCGGTGATACTGCAGATCACCAATAATCGGGTATACATCTGCATTCTTGGTGCATTCTTGGTGATACTGCAGATCGCCAATAATCAGATTCTTTCTACGTGCTGACACCGATCATGACATATACTACTTGGATATCCTGTATCCACATTCTGATGGTAGCACTGACAAGCCTTAAAGGTAAAACATAAGATCCTTACAGGTGTCTCTGAATTTAATTTGGAGAAGGGAGGGGAATAGAGAGTTCTGTGGGTTTCAGGAATTTGTCAGACACTTATGGCCCATACTCACAGGCAACTTTTTGGGCCTGTCGCCAGCACACGTGAGCGTGTGGGCGACAGGCCGGCGACAGCTCCTCGCCAGGTTCCTCCGCGTACACACGCGGAAGAGGGACCAGCGGCGCGACGGAAGCTGTCGCGGACGTTCCTCCTCCCCCTGCCGGAAGCTCCGTATTCCTCAATGGAGGTTGCTGTCGCTAGTCCCCGTACTCACGCGGTAGCGGAGTTGCGGCGGCAACTGTCACCAGGCGATTGAGCAGTTCAATCGCCTGGCGACATCAGCGATGAGCGACAGTTTGGGGTGCGCGCCCGTGCAACGGCGCATACTCACGGGCGACCTGTCGCCGCAACACGCGCGCGCCGCGTGTTGTGGCGACAATTGTAGTCCGTGAGTATGGGCCATAAGATTGGAGGCAGTGGCGTAGCAATAGGGGGTGCAGAAGTAGCAACCGCATCGGGGCCCTTGGGTAGAGGAGCCCACCCCTCAAACACATTATTAGCTCTTTATTGGTCCTGTGCTGATAACATTCACTTCTATAGATGCTTTGAATAGTAGTGATCATTAAAGCGGAACTGTAGATACAAAATAAACACATTGTTTCACTTACCTGGGGCTTCCCCAAGCCCCCAGCAGCCGTTCTGTCCTGCGCCGCTCCTCGACAAGCCTCCATTCTCCTGCCGCCAGCTACTTTCGGTTTCGCCGCCGGGCCACTGTGCCTGCAGTGTCCTTTCTTCGCGTTCCCCGCTATTGCAGAGGGGAGCACGAAGAAAGGATACGCTTGGCAGGGCTGCGCTGGCAAGTCGAGGTACGGGACAGAGCGGCGGCGGGGGAACGGAGACTCGTGGAGACTCGGCGCGGGACAGGACAGCTGCTGGGGGCTTGGGGAAGACCCAGGTAAGTGAAACAATGTGTTTATTTTGTATCTACAGTTCTGCTTTAAGACACAGTTTCCCATCCCCTTCTTGCACCTCTCACACTGTGGTTGTCCTTGATTGGTTTTGGTGTGTCGTATCAATTGTTATCTATAGCATGCTTGGGGGGCCCTAATGCTAAACTTGCACTAGGGCCCACGGCTTCTTAGCTATGCCTCTGATTGGAGGCCAGAAGCCTTTAAGTACCCCTGAACCGTTTTTTTGATTAAAATCATTTTAATACTACCTTATTTTTGGTGCTGTGACATATTCACAGTGCCTCCTGTCCCAGCAGCACCCCCTGTGGCCCTCTGCTCTGCTCAGTCGTAATATCTGACTGTAGAGAACATCGATTATGGGTACGAAGGAAATGTCTGTTCTTCCTCCTCTCTGCCCGTCCTTAGTTCCGCCCCCTCCACTCGTTCACTTATAGTTCTAGATAAGTGTTACTGCACACAGAGGGCAGGGGAGCTGGGCTGTGTGCAGGCTTGTGATAATTGAGTTCGGAACAATAGTACTCCATATAGTATGTCACAACACCAAAAATAAAACAGTATTAAAATTAAAAATACAGTTCAGTGGTACTTTAATTTCAAAGTAATAATTATTATAGATGCTCTGTAAGAGAGACAGGAATGCAGAATCACAACCACCCAGTGGTGTACCTACCATAAGGCTGCAGGTGCTTACAGCACCAGGTGTAGCCATGGCCAGGGGTGCCGCTGTGGTGCTCAGCCACACTGTGTTCTTCCACCTTGGACCTTTTTTCATAGTTTGGGCAACATTCAGGAAAATAGCAGCAGGCAGAGCAGGGGACTGTACAACTTCCTGCACTAGATGTAGCACCCTCCCCCTTCCTGTCCCATGGACAATGTGTATCCTCGCTCTCTACACACAGCCTGCAGTGAGTAAATATGCAGAGCAGCAGGGTGAGTAGAGAGAATGATTGCTGTGCTGCAACTGGGACATTAATAGGGAGAGGTGGAAGGATGTGTTTAGTGCTTCAGAAGTTGCCTGTCATTAGTAGCCATGTGCACTGGCTGCTGAAACACCAGAGTGCCCTGGACTATTGATTATTTATCCTGATCAGAGTAATTAATCAAAAATGCAGCGCAGTCTGCTGTTGCAGAAGCCAGTGATACAGGCGCTGACAGACAACTTCTGTAGTAAGCAGAAAAGCAAGCTCCAGGCAATTTAGATTAGCTTGAGTGTAGGTAATCTTATCTGTTTTCACTGTTCCCCATTTCCTCCCTGTTGTCTTCCCCATTACCATTTCCTCTTTTCAGATTTCAGTGGCTTCTTTTAACAGCATGTCCCTGCCAAACAGCACTGGTGATGCCTGCAGTCCTGGTGAGAGGTCTTCCAGCCATTTCTCCTCTCCCAACAGGCTCTCTGTCTTGTGCCTCCACCTCTTCCCCCCCTCTTCCTGTGCATGCCCCTCTTTCATATGTCCCCTTTTTCTGACTGTCCACAGAGGAGCTCACAATCTTATTGTACCATAGTCTGGGCCGGATTTACCATAAGGCACTGTAGGCACGTGCCTACAGGCGCCTTAGGGGGCAAAAGCGGCTCTCTGAATGTCCCCTACAGTAGCGGCAGAGCGCAATATCAGTCTCCCCGCCCACCCTCTTGCTTTCAGCGTATCTCTCCTGCAGTCAGCAGCGCACTGTGAGGGTCCCTGGCGGCTACTGTACTCAATCAAGCTGCACGCAGGACGTAACACTGCACTGCAAGTCAATTGCATGCAGAGAAGGCATCAGGCAGCTTTATTTATTTTTGACACACTGACGCTCCCGCTCCGAACTTCCGGCTTATCTTCATTGCACAGTGCACACGCTGATTAATTGCTCCTGAGTGACTGAGAGGACAACTGGCCTGGCCAGGTCCGTGAGTCAGTAGATCAAGTTGCTGAGACCAGTGGGCAGCGTGCTGTACCTTATCCCTGCAAGATCTAAACATCATTCACAGTAGTGATGGGTCGTTCGCGAACGAGCCGGCTCTAAGAGCCGGCTCTTTGAAGTGAATCAGAGGAGCCGATGCTCACTCTGAGAAGAGCCGATGCCTCAGCCGCCCCTTTTAGCTCTGCTTTGCTCCCTAATAAAGGGCGCTGAGGCATTCTGGGAGATGTAGTCCTCCTCTTGCAGCTTGTAGGAGTGTTTGGGGCGGAGCAGAGCAGTAGCAGGAGGGATTGCCTCAGTCAGAGAAGAAGTCTGGAGTTGGCATGGAGACGGGGCGGGGCTTTTAATCCGATTCTGAGTGGTGTCTAGTGATATTTAATTAAGAGCCGATTCAGAGCCGTAAGAGCCGGCTCTTTAATGGGAGCCGATTCAGAAGAGCCGATTCTCTGAGAAGAGCCGGATTTCCCATCACTAATTCACAGAGATAGAGCTGAGAGGAATCTGAGAATGACAGGCAGCAGAAGGTAGATCGGGTTACAGCCTGCATATGGTGTGTGTGTGTGTGTGTGTGTGTGTGTGTGTGTGTGTGTGTGCGTGTGTGTGTGTGTGTAGTGAGTGTGTGTACAGTGTGTGTGTGTACAGTGTGTGTGTATGTGTATAGTGAGAGTGTGTACAGTGTGTGTGTGTGTGTGTGTGTGTGTGTGTGTGTGTGTGTGTGTACAGTGTGTGTGTGTGTAAGTGTATAGTGAGAGTGTGTACAGTGTGTGTGTGTGTACAGTGTGTGTGTACAGTGTGTGTGTGTGTATAGTGAGTGTGTACAGTTTGTGTGTGTGTGTGTGTGTGTGTGTGTGTGTACAGTGTGTGTGTGTACAGTGTGTGTGCGTGTATAGTGAGTGTGTGTACAGTGTGTGTGTGTGTGTGTGTACAGTGTGTGTGTGTGTGCGTGTACAGTGTGTATAGTGAGTGTGTGTACAGTGTGTGTGTGTGTGTGTACAATGTGTGTGTACAGTGTGTGTGTGTGTATAGTGAGTGTGTACAGTTTGTGTGTGTGTGTGTGTGTGTGTACAGTGTGTGTGTGTATAGTGAGTGTGTGTACAGTGTGTGTGTGTACAGTGTGTACAGTGTGTACAGTGTGTATAGTGAGTGTGTGTACAGTGTGTGTGTATAGCGTGTTTGAGTGTACAGTGTGTGTGTTTGTGTGCACAGAGTGTGTGTAGTATGTGTGTGTACAGTGTGTGAGTGTACAAAGTGTGTGTAGTGTGTGTGTAGTGTGTGTGTACGCAAGTTGAATCACACTTTGACAAGAATTTGTTATAACCATTGAGGAACTGTGTGGACAAAAGGAGACTCAGCGCCCTTTCACACTGGCGCAGTGCGGCATTTTACTGCAGCCCAACGCTGGGGCAATGTTAGTATATGGGGGCTTTCATATTGACGCAGTGCGGCGCAATGCAACAAAAGTGACATTTGCATTGCATCCCCGACACGAGTGCATACCGATGTTACCTTGCGGTAAGTCTATGGCGTCATGTAAGTTTATGAAGATGCACATATTTCAAAACGTCCACCGCAAGTTTTGCGCATCGTGCATGTGCTGGAAGCATATTTCTGCACATGCATGCTAAAATATGCTTCTGCGCATGTGAGCACTTCAGCCACAGGAAGCAATTGTTCCTTCCTGCTTGGATTACTGCGGACTAATGTGGTAATCTCCGGAGACTTCTTTTGCCGGTGCGGTGCTGCCCTCGGGCTACTGCAGAGAGGCAGTGTGAAACTGGCATCAGGGAGAGATTGAATTTACCCATTCATTTGCACAGAAGATACCAAGGACAGCTATTAGCAAATTAGCTTTTTGTGGTGGCCATTCTTAATAGGATCTCGAAGTGTGATACCTGGTACACACAATGCAACTTCCCATCAGACTGTCAGTTGAATCGGTTATTTCCAACAGGTCCGATCTGTTTTCTAAATGTTTTTCCGTTCAATTTTCCAATCACTTCTTTACAAAATCGACCAGAAAAACAAACAGAAATTAGATCGGACCTATTGGATGTAATTGATTCAATGGTAAATTGTATTGTGTGTACTAGTGTGTTTTGGGATTTTGGGCAGATTGGCATTGGCTGTTAGCGTTGTTTGTGGCAACTATGGATTTTCTATTTTTAATGCCACACTAAATATGTGTTATTGAACAGTGTTTTTAGCCAAGCACAGGAGTTATATTTTTACTTTGTTCTCTTCACTGGACAGGAGCTGTAGTTCTCCTGTAATTCTCCTTGCAGCTGTTTTCCTCTAATGCTAATCTTCATCTAAGTGCTACAACTAATTATTATCTAAATGCAAAAAGACTCCCTTGCCCCTTTCGAATGGTGCAAGCCCACAGAGTGCAGTGACAGGGGATGTCAGTTTTCGTCAAATCCACCCTGATTGATACCTTCCTTCTCCTCCGTGACTTGCTTTGCTAATGGTGAATATAATTAAAATAAATAGATATAACCTACCTATAGAGTGGCTCTAGATATATAGGCAAGCCTTTTTCTTTTCAGAATAATACCTGCACATTGTTGGTGTTCTTTACTTTTGTAAAAGGGGGCGTGATTTTAGGGGTGTGGCCTGTTTAAAGGGTGGAGTTTAGGGCGCCAGAGCTTATGTGCCTATAGGCTCCTGAGCTATAAAACCGGCCCTGACCATAGTCATAGTCAAATGTCCTAACATATTATCATTATGTATTTATATAGCACTGAGATCTTCTGCAGAACTGTATAGAGTACAGAGTTTCATAACGGTTAGCTCGGTCCACATCCTGACGACTCCTTTTCCCCCAAAACACCCCCAAATTTGCAACAACACGCTCGGCGCCTCAACCCCTCAACCCTCCCATTAAAAAAATGGTTGTTGTTTTTTTTTTGGGGTGGGGGGTTGTCTGTAAATCATCAGCACCAGGTGTCAATTTCCCTAGGTACCCCACTGCGTCCACCACCTAGAGAGCAGAGTGTGTGCTCTTAATTTTGTAAATATACACTCCGGCACAGACGGAGATACATGACAGGTTGCTGCAGCTAATCTTCAGAATCAGCCTGGGGACTGGGGAGAAGGGCATGTGGAAGCCAAGCCTGCTTCATGTTGATTAAGTTCAGAAGGTCTACAGTCCCTGGTGACAGGGGGCATCTGTCACTAACTACTATCCCAACTCTTCCTGTTAAGACACTTGCAGTAAGTTATGCCAGAAACGCTGGCTCATGTTCTAATAACTCCAACCACTGGTCCAGGTTAGCAATCATTAACCATCTGCATTCAAAACACATACCATAAAATGGAACTCTAATGAGGTTACAAAATTGTATTCAGTTGCAAAAATGGAGGGTGTTCGTTTCCAAAATGGACTGCAGCAGTTTTGTACTGGACCAGTTCACCAGCCTTGAGGTTCCTTCCTTACATTTGTTTCTTTCTCTACCTACACCAGTCAGAAAACAAGCAAACACTTTATACTCTTGAACCTGAAAGTTAAGCTGAGGCAATTTCTGTTTCTGCTGTTAAAGTGGACCCAAATTAAAAATACAAGATTTCAGAAATAAAATCTATTTTCTAAATTATAATAATAAATGGCAGCCTTTTTTCAGCAGCATGATGACAAATATAAAATATTGTACATTTATTGGAGGAACCCCTCGCTTCCTTTCATATTGCCGGGACAGAATCCGGCAAGACTGGTGGAGTAGATGGTGTCCAGCAAAGGAGGCATTGCTAATGGCTGTCACTTGTATAACCCTAGTTATAAAAAGAGAAGGGTGAAAAGCATGCACTGAAATGCTCATAGGCTTGAAGGAGTGTTTATTTATCTTTGTATGTGTCAGAGTGGTGCAAGTTAACTAAATATTTTGAATTAAAAAAAAAGGTTTGGTTTGGGTCCGCTTTAAGTATGTGTCTTGGGAGCCAATGTGATCAGGCTGTAGCTTCACCTGCCCGTATGCTAACACAGAACTTTTATTTTATTGGTGTGAGTGGTGCAATTTGTCACCCCCTGGAGGCATAAGGCAGTGTTCTCCCCAGGCTCTTTTAGCCGGGTGCTCCACCCGGCTAGTTTTGGTGACCACCCGGCTGTCATTGGCTCACCTCCTCCTCTGCTATAAGCACAATTGCGCAAAGAAGCACCAGCCTTGCATTCTCTCATCTTGCCCCACCCGGCTACTTTTTCATGCCACCCGGCTGCTATTTCATGGCACCCGGCTGGAAAAAAAATTCTGGGGAGAACACTGTAAGGCCTCTTGCATACTACATGCGATTCCAATTTTTTTATACGATCCGATTTTTATTTGGATTTTAAAAAGTACTGCATGTTGCTACTTTTTTTAATCGGAATCAAAAATCGGATCCTATAAAAAAAATTGGAATCGCATGTAGTGTGCAAGAGACTACATTCAATTCCGATTTGCGATTTTGACGCGATCTTACATGCGATTCTGATTTTTAATCGGTACTGCATGTTGCGTTTTTTTATTTTACATAGTTACATAGTTATTTTGGTTGAAAAAAGACATACGTCTATCGAGTTTAATCAGTACAAAGTACAACTCCAGCCCGTCCCCCACATACCGCTGTTGATCCAGAGGAAGGCGAAAAAAAACCCACAAGGCATGGTCCAATTAGCCCCAAATGGGAAAAATTCCTTCCTGACTCCAGATGGCAATCAGATAAAATCCCTGGATCAGCATCATTACTGTTTGTTTTAATAGCATCCAGGGAAAATTGGAATCGCAAATCAAATTTGCAGTGTGCAGGGGGCAGACTTCCTTGCATGCATTCGTTTCCCTTTGCTTAAAGGCAGAACTAGCGATACCCTCAGCTTCACTTTCAGGTTCAAGATCATGAAGTGTTTGCTTGCTTGCTGACTGGAGTAGGTAGAGTATGGGTCCCAGAGCCTATGGGACAATGCAAGATCAGAAGGGGACAGTGAGTATTATTATAGCCAGTGCTGTTACCAACCTCACCTTCCTGACCTCACTGCAGCCTCCCTTGGGGGTGAACTGGTTAAAGGGAACCTAAACTGAGAGGGATATGGATGTTTCCTTTTAAACAATACCAGTTGCCTGGCAGCCCTGCTGGTCTATTTAGCTAGGCTGACCAGATGTCCTCTTTTCCCCGGAAAGGTCCTCACAGGTTTTTGAAATGTCCCAGGTGAAGAGAGCCGAACACAGAGCGAGTCAGAAGAGCCGATTGAAAAGACAGAGAGCCGAACAGCCAAGACTCAGTCCAGTGTTTTCCTCAGAGCCTATCAGCTGGGCAGTAGTGTTGTCTGGATCATGAACGATTCGGATCTTTGATTCGGATCTTTTTTGTGAGTCGATTCATCCGGACCATTACAATGAACGAATGATCCAGATGATTCGACTCACAAAAAAGATCTGGATCAAAGATCCGAATCGTTCATGATCCGGACAACACTACTGCCCAGCTGATAGGCTCTGGGGAAAACACTGGACTGAGTCTTGGCTGTTCGGCTCTCTGTCTCTTCAATCAGCTCTTCTGACTCGCTCTGTGTTCGGCTCTCTTCACCCGAGACATTTCAAAAACCTGGGAGGACCTGTCCGGGGAAAAGAGGACATCTGGTCAGCCTAATTTAGCTGCAGTAGTAGCTGAAATCACACACCTGAAACAAGCATGCAGCTAATCCAGTCTGACTTCAGTCAGAGCACCTGATCTGCATGCTTGTTCAGGGGTGTGGCTTAAAGTATTAGAGATACAGGATCAGCAGGAGAGTCAGGCAACTGGTATTCTTTTAAAAGGAAAAATCCATATCCTTCTCAGTTTAGGTTTCCTTCAAGAAGGCCTAATGTAAAACTGACACTGTGGTCCATAGCTCCTTAGATATGCAACCGCCTGTGCTTGTACCAAACCGACCTGTCTGTCCTCACCTCTGCTTGCTATTCTGTCATCAGTCTCAGACTATATTCCTGCTGTTTCAGCCTTGTGTACTCATCTCATACTGCAGCCTTACCTGTTTCAGTCAATTACCAATGAGGCAAAACGAGCCACCTGGGTCTCCTCGGCCGCACAGAATCCAGGGCCTGCTGGGAATGTTAGCCCATCGGGGTGCTCTGGAGGTGACTACGACCGCCTAACGCCCATAGGCGTCGGCGGGTCGTTAGTGGTATAGCATGGAAACGCCTTTCCATGCCAGTTCACGGAGACTGTCTCCGTGAACAGTGTGCGAGCCGCCGATCGCGGCTCGCACGCATAATGTAAACACGTGGGGAAGAAATCCCCGCTGTGTACAGCATATGGCGCTGCTGCGCAGCAGCGCCGTGACGTAGATCGGCGATCCCCGGCCTCTGATTGGCCGGGGATCGCCGGCATCTGATAGGCAGAAGCCTATCCCATCAGGCGCAGGATGGATATCCGTCCTGCGCCGCTCAGAGGGGAAGGGAGGGATCCGAGGTGAGTGCAGAAAACGCTGCGGAGGGGGGCTTTGAGGAGCCCCCCCGCAAATCAATAATAGCCGGCGGCGATCAGACCCCCCCAGCAGGACATCCCCCTAGTGGGGAAAAAAGGGGGGAAGTCTGATCGCCCTGGCACATACCTGATCGGTGCTGCGGGCTGTAGAGCCCACGCAGCACCGATCAGTAGAAAACCCCCTGGTCCTTAAGTGGTTAAGCTCCTCAGAACACGTGTGCCCTGGATAAGCCTCTGTAACATGCTCACATCACTGGATCCATTTATTTTCACAAACAGCCAGAATATCGCTGTAAAACAAAGCTGCAAAGAGCGATTATGCTGACTACAAAAGCCACCACAGCCGTAATAACACTCATCTAATGACTGTTCTCAAGCGAAACAGCAATACTGGAAATGCTGCTGACTTTGCCTCGCTGAAAGGCAGCATCAGTCCACTATTATGTATGTTCCATGCATAAAAGATGCTAAACAGCGCTAATGTAGCAGGTGCAGCAGCCATGTAAAGTCACAAAATGCATATTTGTGTCGGATGCAATGAGCGCAGCTGTGAGGTCACGTGACGCGGTGAGCCCATCGCAACCGTTTCTATAAATTGTAAATAATTTCATTTTCTTCTTCTCACAACTACAGAGACATAAAGCCTATAGTACAGCTTCACAAAGCAGGAAAAAAGGGTGGCAGGAGCCCTTACGGAAAAAACGGCACCACCATAGGCGCCTATAATAAAAGCCGAATTTAGCAGAATAACATGGAAATTTGGGCGCATGGCATTGGCTAGCAGGCACCTCAGAGCGCCGAATTTTACCTTTTTCTGCCGCAAAGCTGTGCAATGCCGCAATTTAGTTATCCACAGGCCATTTTTTTCCCAGAAAACCTGTCCGCAGCAAATGGCCCCTCTTGCCGCTAATCGGACGCCTCTGGGCGCCCAAATGTACATTCATAGCCGCATATTGCATCTTTCCGGAACAGGGGGTTAGCTTAAGGGATTTAGGGCTATTTTACTAGCAGCAATCCCCACTCCATTTTTTTCCTTTATTTCATGTATGCCAGCTCCACACAGAACAACAGAGTCATACTAAAGAAGAACTCCGCTAAATACTCTTTGTTCTTGCGAATAGCCACAGAGCAGGAACTCATTAGAGCCTTATAAATCTTTCACTTACTGTAAGGAAAGATGTTCCGTGACAGAAGAAAGTAGGCAACTTTATTATGTATGAGGAAATGTTGTTAGGAGGATCACAGGAAAAACTCCGCCAACAGCCATTTCCTGTAAAGCTTTGGGGGCTGTATGATGGGTGCTAATGTGGTGGCAGATCATGCTGCAGGCTTGCAACTTCTCCAGGATGATTGCCACATGGTGCAGTGCTCAATCTTCATAATACAAAGCATAAGGCTTCCGACTAGTGGCCTTAACTAAATACCTCTAGTTTCCCTATTAGCAAAAATAAAGCAGAAGCAGAGATTGGATGCTAGTTTGGTGCCACAGGGCACCGTCATAGGGCCAAAGACATATTTGTTTGGCTTGATAGTAGAAGAGAAGGAGATCTGTAATGCTGGATCCACACGGTGCGTTCGCGCACTCGATTTCCCGCTCGCTTTGCATCGATTCGTTTATTTCCAACATGTCCGATTTGGATTTCGATGGATCGTTAGGTCGATTCGCATGCAAAGTATGCCGAATCGACCTAACGATCCATCGAAATCCAAATCGGACATTTTGGAAATAAACGAATCGACGCGAATCGAGCGGGAAATCGAGTGCGCGAACGCACCGTGTGGATCCAGCATAAGTGTAGTCAATCAATAAGAAGCAGCACTGGCAATTGAAAGATACAGGGATCAGATAACAATCCTAGTACAAGAATCGGATAACAATCCCGTTACAGGGATCAGGTAACAATCTTTCTACAGGGATAAGGTAACAATCCTGGTCATCTGAAAATGTGTCAATAGGAGGATAAACTGACTGTACCTGTACCTAAGGGGGTGAATTTTTTGGGGAAAAAATACATATGTGGATTGACAGTAGCGTAAAAATCATGTTTAATGTTTTAAGGCATTAAACACAAGGCTGCAAAGTACTTCAAAAGTTAAAGTGAACTGATGGGATAAACAATTATATTTATCCTCCTACTCCTTAAAATGACTTTTTTTTAAGTATCCCATGTTATTTTTTTTTTATGTAAACATTTACAAAGTAGGTTGACTGTTTTACTGTCTCTAATCAGTGGCATTCAATTAAATGTCCCGAAACTTTATGAACTATTGACCTTTTTATATCTCTCCCCTGAGCTCAGAAGTTGTATTGCTTATCAGCGATGTTTACTATATTCCTGACAAGGTACTGACAAGACAGAAGCTGTCATTTAAATGCCTAGAAATGAACTCTTTCAGGTAGCAAAAGTACAGCAACGTCCAGCAACCCAGTATTTCAGTACAGCAGAGCCTACAATGCTGGCCTTAACCAACTGACTGACTCTCTTCCAATTCAATAAAAGTATCAAATTGGAAGCTCAATCGGGCCGCAATATTGAGTATGGGCACTTCTACCGCCACAAGGAGGGTAAACCACAAAAGGTCATTGCTGAAGAAGATGGCTGTTCACAGAATGCTGTATCCAAGCATATTAATGGAAAGCTGAGTGAAAGGAAAACATATTGCAGAAGAAGGTGCACAAAAAACAGGGATAATTGCAACCTTGAGATGATTGTAAAGCCCATTCAAGAATGTACAGGAGATTCACATACCTCTCAACTTTTTGAGATGAGAAAGAGGGACACTTAAGCCACGCCCTGACCACACCCCTTATCACGCCCCTGACACACCCCTAGTCATGCATACTATAAAGATTTCATAAGAAAAATATGTTGTTTTATAATTCAAACCACACTGGTCTTTCTATCCTGGTCCATTTTCCTTCATTTTAACATTTTAAAATTAGTAATATATCTATTTAAAGGATGGGAATAAAGTTTAGTGTCAATCAAACACATTTTTAGTAGAGAAATATATATATTTACATAGAAAGAGGGACAAAGTCCTGAAAGAGGGACAAATGAGGAGGGACAGAGGGACAGGGCTCCCAAAGAGGGACTGTCCCTCCATAAGATGGACAGTTGGGAGCTATGGATTCACAAGGAGTGGACTGCAGCTGGATTCAGGGCTTCACCACACACAGAAACGGGGCACAACTGTCTCATTTCTTGCATCAAGCCACTCCTGAATCGGAGACACCAGAAGTGTCTTCCCTGGGCTATGGAGAAAACAGGCTGGGCTCTAGCTCAGTGGTCCAAAGTAAGCTGTGAGGAGGTGCGGCAGGCGCCCCAATTGGGATACAAAAATCTTAATCTCTTATCACTGTTCCTATTACTTACCTCTATTGTATCACAATTGGGGCACCTCTTCACATGTAGCATTGTCTCCTCCTGTGTCGCAGGGGTTATCTCTATGACTACATCCAGTGGTCCTTTGTTGTTGTTTTATGGCGCGTGACCCACGTTGACCCAACCGAGTCATCATAACCGAGTGGAGACGGTCCTTCTCCACATGCCTGAAATTCTGGTTGCCCAGAGCAACCCACATTTGTGAGTGGTTGTTATTGCTCTATATTTCCCAGAAATACTACACTATTGGCTCACATGGTGCTCATGCTGTTTCCTTTTCTTACTGGTACCTGGGTTTCCAAACTTGAGATTCATCTACGGGACCTCCCAGAAGTGGTCCAAAGTCCTCTTCTCATATTATTATTATTTTTTATATTAAAAAAGTAAAGTAAATTATGCATTTCATTTGGAAATCAAGGTCTCGGAGTTTGGAGGAAAACAGAATCCAAGTTGGAGTTCCAGTATGAACTTTCCAGTCGGCTCAGCCACCTACCAGAACATTTTAGAGCACCTCCTTCTTCCCTTTGCTGACACGTTTTATGGAGTTGCTGATCTCATTTTCCAGCAATATTTGCCACCTGCCCACAATGCCATGAGTACCTGGATCATGGTATCACTGTGCTCGATTGGTCCCCGGCCAGCAAGCTCACCTGACGTATTGTCAAGAGATTGGTGAGAGACACCAGATTCAAAAATGCAGGAGAGCTGAAGTCTGCTATCAAAGCATCCTGGGCTTCCATAACACCTCAGCAGCGCTGCAGTCTAATCACTTCCACACCATTATGCAGTAACTCATGGAAAAGGAGCCCAGACCAAGGATTGAGTGCATACATAGACATACTTTTCAGGAGGCCAACATTTTTGTATTAAAAATCATTTTTATTGGTCTTCTGTAATATTCTAACTCTCTGAGTAAATGCATTCTGGGTTTTCATTACCAGTGGGCCACAATCAGCAATCTATGCAACTTTCACTTTTTGAACTGAACTATTAAATTAATTTAGTCTCATGTTTTATCTATTGAATGAGTAAATACTTGATTTTATACTACAGTCCTGGCCAAAAGTTTTGAGAATAGCACAAATACTGCTGTTCACAAAAGTTTGCTGCTTCATTGTTTTAGACCTTTTTTGTAGTTGTTTCTGTGATGCATTGAAGTACTGTACAAGCATTTCATATGTTTCAAAGGCGTTTACTGACAATTACATCAAGTTTATGCAAAGAGTCAATGTTCGCAGTGTCGACCTTTCTTTTTCAAGACCTCTGCAATTCACTCTGGCATGCTGTCAATCAAGTTCTGGGCCAAATCCTCATTGATGCCAACCAATACTTTCATAATAAATGCTTGGAATTTGCCATAATTTGTGGGTTTCTATTTTGACCTTGAGCAGGGTCAGATTTACCATAAGGCACTGTAGACATGTGCCTACAGGCGGCTGATGATGGTGGCTCACTTCCCTCCCCTAGTGCCTCCCTCTCTCATTCCCTACTGAGAGTCCCAAGTGGAGCATAAATAAGAGGTTACTCACCCAGCTCTCAGCATTCCACAGACCAGATTTACATTCAGTCGCGGGCACCAATAGCTTTTTAATACTGAAGGTACCTCTGGCTACCTAATACTAAGGGGCACCTGTAGCTACCTATGAGCAAAGTGACAGCTGGGCCAGCCAGCACACTTGCAGTGCGGTTTGGTGAGGGTTTGGATGTTCATGAAGGGCGAAGTCTAGGCTGCCAGAACATCTGTACCTATATGCTCTTGTGATGTAGATCCAGGCCTGTCCTTGAGTTTTCAATTGGATGAAGTTCTGGGGAATTTCCTGGCCATGGAATCAAAATTTCAATGTTTTGTTTACGGAACCACTTAGTTATCACTTTGGCCTTATGGCACATTGTGCTCCATCAAGCTGGAAAAGGCATTGTTCTTAAAGAGACTCTGTAACATCAAAAACCTCCACTGGGGGGTACTCACCTCGGGGGGTGGGGGAAGCCTCCGGATCCTAATGAGGCTTCCCACGCCGTCCTCTGCCCCACGGGGGTCTTGCTGCAGCCCTCCGAACAGCTGGCGACAGACCCGACTGTAGATTCAATATTTACCTTTGCTGGCTCCAGCGGGGGCGCTGTGGCTGCTTTCGGCTCGGAAATAGACGGAAATACCCGATCTCCGTCGGGTCCGCTCTACTGCGCAGGTGCCGGAAACTTGCGCCTGCGCAGTAGAGCAGACCCGACGGCGATCGGGTATTTCCGCCTACTTCGGAGCCGACAGCCGTCAGAGCGCCTGCGCAGGAGCCAGGAAGGTAAATATTGATGTCACCGCTGCATGGAGGGCTGCAGCGAGACCCCTGAGGGACGGAGGATGGCGTGGGAAGCCTCATTAGGATCCGGAGTCTTCCCCCACCCGAGGTGAGTACCCCCCAGGGGACGTTTTGATGTTACAGTTCCTCTTTAACCAAACTGCTCTTGGATGGTTGGAAGAAGTTGCTGTTGCAGGATGTTTTGTCACCATTCTTTAAATGGTACCTGAAGTGAGTCAATTTATTTAAAATAAACACATGATGTAGCTGCAAATGAATATTACATACTTACCTCACCGTCAGTTCCTCTCAGAAGCTCACCATTTTCTTCTTACAGTGATCCCTTCCAGTTCTGACAATATTTTGTCAGAACTGAAATATACCAGTTGCTGTCAATTATATATCAGCAGCTGGTTAGTTCCAACTAAATGTGCAAGGTAATGCCCATGTTTCCCTCGGTCGCACTTGGCGAAATAAAGATTCTAAAGATTCAAGTGGGTGATACTACAGTTTAACAGAGTGCTGACCAGGAAGCTGTCCTGGACTAATGGCAATTTTTAAAATGGAGGATGGAGATGGAGGAAGGAGAATTCCATTGATCATAGTGGACAAAGAGGACACGGGAGAGGAGAAAGACATTGATGAGCAGACTACACAGGAGGTAAGTATGACTTGTGCATGTTTATTTTGACTTTTTATTTTCAGTTCAGGTTCTCTTTAAAGCACCACTATTGTGAAAAAAGTAGGCAGTTAAAATCTGACAGAGCCGACAGGTTTTGGGCCAGTCCATCTCCTCATGGGGGATTCTCAGGGTTTTCTTTGTTTTCAACAACTGTTGAAAACAGTTTTAACTGCCTATTTTTTTCGCGATAGTGGTCCATTAATCATGACTTTGTTCTTAGGCAAAATTGTGAGCGAGCCCACTCCCTTTGAAGAGAAGCAGACCCACACATGAAAGAGAATCTGTACTGTCAAAAACTTATAATAATACACATAGCATTCTGCTCACTGTCATACCCTTTGCCCCTCTTCCGCCGCTCCCTGCCGTGATCCTGGCTTAAAATTAACAGTTTTATAAACTGTTTATAAACAAAAAACATGGCCGTCAATCTGGAAGTGATGTCAAATGTGTGTGTGTATAGAATATATATATATATATATATATATATATATATATATATATATATATATATATACTCACACACACATGCCTATATTTGTATTGCTCGTTATTGTACTGTGTAGTGCCCTACAGTTTGCATATTTTCTGTTTTTCTACTCCAGTTTGTGTCCTCACTGGAGAGATCTGTTCCACTTGTTTTTAATCACTAGGCCAAGAAGAGAAATAACTGGAGCACTAATAGAAAATGGTGCAAATACTTCCCGCTAAGGATGATGCAAAGCCGTACACACAGCAGGCTTGTGTCCAGCAGCAGAACAACCACACCGCATCTATCTGGAAGCTGCTGTGTTCCCAGATACTGTGTCTTCTGCCATATCTCCCAAAAGAGGGATAACTTTAAGACACGCCCCAAGCCACACCTCTAAATACACCCCCAGTCACACATAATACCACAAAGAGTTCATAAACAATAAACCCAGCTTTATAATTACAGCCACACTGGACCTTTCTATCATTAGTTTTCTTCATTCATTAACATTAGAAAAGAAGAAATATTGTCTATCAATTTAAAGGATGGGACTAAAGTTCAAAGTCATTTTTTTTAGTACAACAATTTATATATTTTCCCATATGTGTACAGAAGTCCTAAAAGTGGGACAAATAAAATAAGAAAGAGGGACAGTGGGGTTTAGTTCCCAAAGAGGGACTGTCACTCTGAAAAAGGGACAGTTGGGAGCTATGTCTTCTGCTTCTATCTACAGGATTTTCTAAAAAAAATTAGCATATTGTGATAAAGTTCGTTATTTTCTGTAATGTACTGATAAACATTAGACTTTCATATATTTTAGATTCAAATACACACAACTAAAGTAGTTCAAGCCTTTTATTGTTTTAATATTGATTATTTTGGCATACAGCTCATGAAAACCCAAAATTCCTATCTCAAAAAAATTAGCATATTTCATCCGACCAATAAAAGAAAAGTGTTTTTAAAACAAAAAAAAAGTCAACCTTCAAATAATTATGTTCAGTTATGCGCTCAATACTTGGTCGGGAATCCTTTTGCAGAAATGACTGCTTCAATGCGGCGTGGCATGGAGGCAATCAGCCTGTGGCACTGGATGAGCTTAAGACCGCTATCGAAGCATCCTGGGCCTCCATAACCTGAGCAGTGCCACAGGCTGATTGCCTCCATGCCACGCCGCATTTAAGCAGTCATTTCTGCAAAAGGATTCCCGACCAAGTATTGAGCGCATAACTGAACATAATTATTTGAAGGTTGACTTTTTTTGTTTTAAAAACACTTTTCTTTTATTGGTCGGATGAAATATGCTAATTTTTTGAGATAGGAAATTTGGGTTTTCATGAGCTGTATGCCAAAATCATCAATCTTAAAACAATAAAAGGCTTGAACTACTTCAGTTGTGTGTATTTGAATCTAAAATATATGAAAGTCTAATGTTTATCAGTACATTACAGAAAATAATGAACTTTATCACAATATGCTAATTTTTGGAGAAGATCCTGTACATTCATGTTGATACATGACTCTTCTGCAGCATGAAATGATGGCACAGATCTATATTTCATAAGGACAAATAACAAAACCGAGTAACAACATTAGGCAGCTGCAGGTCTCACGTTTCTCCCGCCTGTTCCTCAGAAGAACTTCAGAGTAATTTAATCACCTGCATGGAATGCGATACCTGCGGCACAATGAGCTCAATAGATAAGTGTGACCTATAAAGGTGTACAATGTCCACAACAAGCTGCCAGAGGAGCCGCTTATCAGCCGCACTCCTTGTTTAAGAGATCTGCGGCCGCTCTTCCCCGTCTCACACAACACGAGGCTTCCATGGCAGAGGGAAAACAGTTGGGTTATCAGTCACGTTGCAGCTGCCATAATTCTACTGCTGGCCAAGCAGCTACTGACTAGTTCAGCAGTGCCCTGTAGCTCTCACTAACCCCACTCCTGTTTTCCTGTGGGGAGGGTAGGTAATGGTTTACCTTCACCAATCTCTTCTCAATCTCAGATTTGGCTACTAGGTAATTATTTCCAACCACCCACTCACCAACCTCATAGCTCAATAGAATCCCCCTGTCCAGGGGTACAGCGTCAAGATGAATCAGGAAGCCTCTGGACCAACCCGAGGCTTCCCTCTACATGGGTATTTAACTTTTCTTTTCATAACTCATATGTTTCCTTTACAAGAAGCCTAGAGTCTGGCCATGTCCAGCACCAGTCATTGCTCCAGGCTGCAAACTTTACAGAGAGAGTCATTCTGTGCCTTCCTCCTTGCAATATTAATAAAGGAGCATATGCTAAAACAGGATCCACTTCAATCCAGCACAGCTCTTTTACAATCAAATCCACTTGGACCTAATGGGACCTGATCACCATCAGGTCCGTTCATTTGCATGCCCAGTGCTGATTGTCTCATTGCAGGTTCATGATACACTATATAAGGCTGGTGTTGTGCATGGTTTGCTGTGCTGCGTGGTGTGAACAAGAGCCCTAGTGGTTAGAAACAGCGGGTTGTAGCCACTTGTGCAGCATTTTAATGTAACTATGTACATGTTTTTCATACAATAAAGTGGATGTGATTGTAGAAGAGCTGTGCTGGATTGAAGTGGATCCTGTTTGGAGGCCTGTTGATACATGAGTGAATCCTTGCATGCTCCAGCACCTTGGCCATTTGAGTACTGCTCCAATCTTACATTTGGAAGTGTATGCTAAAAAAAGGGCACTGCAATGATTTGGGTGCTGGGTGAAGCCGCAAGTATTATATCTGTAAAATTGCAGATGGGCTAAAACCGATATTCTACTATCACTTTACCTAACCTCTTTCTCACACTGACCTACTCCTAACATTAACACCCTCTGAAGCCCCTCCCGCCACCATCTCTCATACCGCGGATGCCCTTGGCAGATTTTGATGTGCCATGTGGATTTTTATGAATAGAATGCT